>NC_086161.1:23617514-23937670 GCF_035149785.1 Candoia aspera | reverse complement strand
AAGTAAAAAACCCTGGGGCAGTGCTGAATTGGACACCTGAATGCTCTGCCCCTCACTGATTTACTCTGTACTTGGGGGAGACACGCAAAGTAAAAAACCCTGGGGCAGTGCTGAATTGGACACCTGAATGCCAGGCAGCATTTGAGAAGTTAAAAACCCTTTTCACTGCTGAACCTATTCTACAGCACCCTGATCCCGAACGCCCCTTTGTGGTCCAAGTTGATGCTTCTGACTCCTCTATTGGGGCTATTTTGTTACAAAGGGATTCAGAAAATCACTTAAAACCCTGCGCTTATCTATCTAGGAAATTTTCTGAAACAGCATGCCATTGGCATGTTTGGGAAAAGGAGGCGTTTGCTGTAAAAGCAGCTTTAGAAAGCTGGCGCCATCTCCTTGAAAACGCTAAATGCCCTTTTGAGGTTTGGACTGATCACAGGAATTTGGAAGCCCTCTGCACCCCATGACATCTCAGCCCTAAACAGATTCGCTGGGCTCAGTTTTTCAGTCACTTTAACTTCCAGTTAAAATTTATTCCAGGAAAGAAAAACTTTCTGGCCGATGCTTTGTCACGGTTACCGCAGGACCTTGACCAGGTGGCAGATGTGGTTGGGACTGTTCCCACTGAACCACAACTGGGCTTAGTTGCTGTCACCCGGAGCCAGACCCGTGCGCAGGCATCCCCGCCCCCAGCCCAGTCTGGGAAGCGGAAAGTGCAAGTTCCTTGTCAGTTACAGAAAGACTTTCTCCAGGCGCTGAAATCTGACACTTGGTTGCTAGCTAATAAAGACACTGTTTCTTTTGAAAATGGTCTGGCATGGGTGGAACACCACCTTTATGTGCCTGAAACTTTAAGAGCTGATGTTTTGCAGCGTTCCCATGATGACAAACTTGCTGGACACTTTGGTTTTGTCAAAACCTTGCATTTGGTTCGCCATCAATTTTGGTGGCCAACCTTAAGACGTGATGTAAAAG
The DNA here is from genome assembly GCF_035149785.1 of Candoia aspera. Taxonomy (NCBI): domain Eukaryota; kingdom Metazoa; phylum Chordata; class Lepidosauria; order Squamata; family Candoiidae; genus Candoia; species Candoia aspera. Next base: position 23,936,698 of record NC_086161.1, on the reverse strand, counting down.
ACTATGTTGCTTCCTGTCCTGTTTGTGCCATGTCAAAATGAAAAGGGGGGAAACCACAGGGGCTTCTACAGCCAGTGGCCAGCCCATCCCGCCCCTGGGACAAGATTTCTATGGATTTTATTGTGGACCTACCTCCCAGTCAGAAGAAAACTGTCATTTGGGTTGTAAAGGATTTTTTCTCTAAACAAGCTCATTTCATTCCATGTGCATCCACCCCGTCAGCCCCACAATTAGCACGCCTATTTCTCCACCACATCTACCGCCTCCACGGTAGCCCCTCCCATTTAATCTCTGACCGCGGCACACAGTTTACTTCCCAATTTTGGAAATCATTTTTAAAATTGATTGGCACTAAACGAGCACTGTCCACATCGTCCCATCCACAGACTGATGGTTCTACTGAGATTTTAAATTCCACTCTTGAACAGTTTCTTAGAGCATACATTAACTACCATCAGGACAATTGGGTGGAGTTGTTACCTTTTGCTGAAGTTGCTTACAACAACGCTGTGCATCAAAGTACCGGGCAAACCCCTTTTTGCGTGGTTTCTGGTCACGACTTTGTTCCCATCCCTGAACTGCCACAGCCCCCTTCCCAAATATGTTCTGCATCTGACTGGGCTGTTAAACTGTCTGATTCCTGGCCAGTAATTCAACGAGCTTTGGCTGATGCCCAGGCTGCTTACAAGTCTCAAGCTGATAAGCATCGTTCTTTACAACACGACTTCAAAGTTGGGGATGAGGTGTATCTATCTACTAAATTTATCAAATCACCTCAACCCTCTAAAAAACTTGCTCCCAGATTCATTGGTCCTTTTCCTGTTGTTCGTCTTGTCAATCCAGTTACTGTTAAATTGGAACTGCCTCACAATTTGAAACACTTGCACCCTGTTTTCCATTGCAGCTTGCTTAAGCCTGTGCATCACTCACCGCATTGGCACCCTCAACCTCCTCCTCCTGCTCCAATTATGATTGATGGCCAACAACACTTTGAAGTCAAGGACATCAGTGATTCTCGCAAGCTTTAAGGCACCCTGCAGTATCTGGTCCGATGGAAACACTTTCCTCATCCTGAATGGGTGTCTGCCCACCATGTTAACACTCCTGATTTAGTTAACTGTTTCCACCTTGCTTATCCTTTGAAGCCTGCTGCTTAATGTATTCTTCATTTTGGGGGGGCAGTATGTAATGTTCACTGATTCAATGTAGTTTATACATCGTAATGTTTCACATGCCATGGTGCTGACGCGCCTTTCTGTTTGGGAGGGAGCTGCTGTGAGACCTTGTACCAAGCTCTGTATGTGAAATCAGGACAATGGAATGTGTTTGGGTTATTTTCTCTGTTCAAGAACTTTTCCCGCAGACCATCAGAAACCATTAGGAGCACCTGGGATTGTGAACTTGAGAAGATTCTATGTGGGGAGGGATTTCATTTGCACCGAGGGTTTTTATTTTGAATTTGGCGCGCTTTCATCATTCTCAGCTTTCTCTGTGATCCTGCATATTATTCTTTAATAAATCAGATACCTTTGAATGCCTACTCATGAGTCTGATGGTGTTTTAGAATAGGCAACCATTACACCAGGGTAGCTGTGGGAGGGGCGGGGTCAAAAAAGTCAAGAAGGTGGCCACAGCCATGCAGCCCAAGTCCTGCTCCTTTGTAGAGCATGCTACTCATAAAAAGGGGATGGGATCTTGATTGCACAGTTATGGCCACTAACATTATTCTTTGCAGACACCCCAGTGCTCACACGCACCCTGTGAGGAGGCTGGGATGAAACAGAGGGACAACCCCCACTCACTGTGTAGGCTGATGTGGGATCAGAACCTGAGAGTTTCTTCAACCCAGGTTTCCACCTGGATATCAATGGCCTGGCTTTTGATTTGAGGAGTCTGGATCAAGGGATGTAAAAAAGGATTGAATTAATAATTAACAAGCATTTACAAAGTGGTTTGTTAGGGAACAGATGCTAGTAACATACTAGAGACATAGCTACTTCCAAAGGACACCCAGGATTACTTAACACAGGAAAACGTGCAACACATTTGGAGAACCCAAAGTGAATATTTGGAAGGAAAGAATTGAGTTTAAAAGGACTTAATGAGATAACTCAAGACGCTCCATGATCATAACAGGGAATCCAGGTATCATTTTATTTAGCCACAGTACCTCTGGTGTACAGTTACTACATTTAGGAAATATAATCCCAGCTCCTAGCATTGCTTGGATGCTGCTCAGGCTCCAGCTGAAACCCACAAGGGTCTGCTATGGTGTAATGGCCTGTGGGAATGACCTTGGGAGACAGGAGGAAGAGCCGCAGGGTAGGCAATGGTCAGATAAGAGGCAGCTGAGCCCGCAGAAGGAAAAGGGCCATGGCAAATGTCTCAGAAGGGACCCTCCCTAGTTTCTTGGACTGTACAGGCAACAGGGGAAAGATGTACTTCCAGACTTTCAAGATTCTCTTAATGTAGCCTTACAATAAAGTTAGAACTAGTACTTCTGGGATCAGGGACGTGGTGGCGCTGCGGGTTAAACCGCTGAGCTGTCGATCGGAAGGTCGGCGGTTCGAAACCGCGCGGCGGGGTGAGCTCCCGTTGCTCGTCCCAGCTTCTGCACACCAAGCAGTTCGAAAACATGCAAATGTGAGTAGATTAATTGGTACCGCTTCGGCGGGAAGGTAACGGCGTTCCGTGAGTCATGCTGGCCACATGACCCGGAAGTGTCCTATGGACAACGCCGGCTCCAAGGCTTTGAAACGGAGATGAGCACCGCCCCCTAGAGTCGGATTCGACTGGACTTTACGTCAAGGGAAACCTTTACCTTTACCTAGTACTTCTGGGTGTGCTTCTTGTCTGGACTACCACACAAGGCCACTCAAGTCACAAGAGTGTAACCTTCAAGTTTCTACCCCTGCCCGGTCCAAGCAATTCTGTCCTGGCACCAGCCTTGGTCCCAACTCCCCAGGGGAAACAATATTTTTGAAAACTGGGACTAGCACTCCTACCCAGGACCACCAGCTCTAGTTTGGATCCTATCAGCAAGATTTCATGCTGACAGGATACCCTCAGTCTGCATCTCCCAACAGTAGTGATTGCACCGGTCTGGAACTGGGAAGAAAGACTGCTAACCATCTGCAGTGACTGAAAAAGCTGCTTCACCAACACCCGTTCACTCCCTTTTTGAGGGAGAAGCTGCTACAGCAGGCAAGCTGGGCAATCAATACCTTGTTCCCTCTTTCCACTTCTCTGAGATGTTCCGCAGCGACACTGCTAAGTTTAGTTTTATTTGAAAGAAGGCTCCAGTGTCCTAGCAACATTGGTCTGATTTGCGCACAAACGAACAGGGCCCAAATGGGAGCACTCTGGCAGCAGGTAAAACAGCCATTTGCAGGGAAGCAAAAGCAACATGTTCTGCTCACTCACCCCAGAAAGCCACATCGATTCAGTTAAACTGCTCATGCACTCCAGAGGACAAGTCTATTCCATTAATGCCAGAGAAAAAGTTTTAGCTTCCTCTACATTGCTATTTCTCCATTCAGAACTGCAAGCTGCTACTAAATGGTTTCTCTGAACTTCAGGATGTTACCTCCCCAGCTAAAATGGATCTCTTATTTGAAAAGCAGGATCCATCAGGGATCTTCAAGATTCTGGCTAATCATTAACAGGTATCAGGAGACCCACACAGTGCATGATTATACCATGACAGGTCTGATGGGGGCATGAAAGCCCTGATCTTATACCGCTCTGGGTCCTGGCAAGATTTTTGGATACCTTAGATCAGTGTTTCTCAACCTCATCAGCTTTAAGGTGTGTGGACTTCAACTCACTGAATTCCCCAAACTGCATTCTGGGCATTGAAGTCCACACCTCCTAAAGCTGCTGAGGCGGAGGAACACTGCCTTAGCTTAATTGTGTATGATGATCTTCCTCCCTGGCATACATAAATAAAAAGTTTGTATTAAAGATCATGAGCTTATGCACATTAACGTCCAGAAGTGGCCCAAGGTATCATACCAACTTTTCATTAGTACCTACCAGGCCTGGCATCAGCACATGGTACATCTGGGAAGATGTCAGAAGTCCCTGAGCTTTGACTGGTGAGGTCCTCCACTGTTGGTGGCTGGGCCTGGGAACGACATTAACTGCTACGCAGTGACAGTTCATTGGCGGCCTAGAACTCCCATGTTTCAGCACCTATGGTGGCACCATCACCAAGTAAGACAGAGGGAAGGAAAAGCAGCAGGTATTTTTCCAAGGGCCCTCTAGACCTGAAGTGGGCAACTGCATTTCTTGCGTCTCGGGTATAACTAAGCAACCACCCATTCTCGAAATACTTAATTGTTTCAAATGGCTGCAGGAAGAAGAGCTCCATGGGAGAAATCATTCTGCCCCCAGTGAACACTACAAGAAACAAATGGAATGTGAGTCAAGAAGAGCTCTTAGCAGAGAAGTGAGATAGATAAGGGAGAAAGGAAATGTTCTGAATTGGATACTTGGATTCTTGTCAACAGAGCCGGCCCTACCTTTTGGATATGCGGGCTGTTGTCTCAGGCAGCAAACCCAAGATCTCACCACAGCTACTTCTTGCCCACCCCTTCCGTCCTATTTTGAATGCCAGATTCATCAGCAGGCAGGCCCCTTTTAACTCCCCCCAACCCCTGCAATACCTGATGAGGTTAAATGGGGTCCCCTTCCAAGCGTAACCCTTCTGTTGAATTAACACGAGAAAGCTAGGCTGCTGAACTGACACTCACGTCTCCTGCCACTGCTTGGGCAGCGTAAGAATGGCTTGTCAGTCAAGAGAGGAGATGGGTGGGTGGCTGCCAAGAGCATCAGGGGAACAACCAGGGCATTGTCCACGGAGCACGAGACGCCCTTTGCCTCGAGGGATGGCACAGGATGGTTTTCTTGCCTAAAGCAGGATTCTTCCATCTGGTGTCCTCAGATGCAAAACTAAAACTAACTCCCAGAATGCTTCTCCAGAAAGGCATCAGCAACTTTTTCAGGCTTTAGTGCTTTAGTGCAATTTTGCATAATGATAAGGGTGCCTATTTAAAATATATATTTAAAGTATCATGAGACCAAAACACAAAACATTTTGGTAGTCTGCCCCCAAGATCTTGCATGATGAGCTTCCCAAACTTTCCCACCCTTTCACTTTTAAATCTGGTGAGCTCCTTTGACTGAACCCTCCAAAGTCACATTGTCTGCCTGCATGAGATGTCAGCCTTCTATTTAAAAGCAAGATTATATGGTTTTTCCCTACAGCAGGGGAAGGCTGAGATAAAGGAACACAAGGGCGACATGGACAGTTTTATGGGTATACTGAAGTCCTTCCGGTAAAGGCCGTGTTGATCAAATCAGATCATTAGAAGGGCAGTTAAAGGAACTCGGTATGTTTACTTAAAGAAGAGAAGGCTAAGGGGAGACATGATAGCAGTCTTCCAATACACAAAGGGATGTTGCAGGGAAGAGGGAGCAGATGTGTTCCCCCTGGCACCTGGGGATAAGTCAAGAACCATTGGGTGGAAACTTAACAGAGTGAGAATCAACCTTGAACCAAGGAGGAATTTCCTGACTGTGAGAGCTATTAAGCAATGGAATGGCCTCCCTCTTGAAGTCGTGGGTGCTCCATCACTGCAGGTTTTCAAGAAAAAACTGGACAGCAATTTGTCTGGGATAATTGGAGGATTCCTGCCCTGGGCAGGAGTTGGACTAGAAGTCCTCCAAGGCCCCGTCCAACCCTAGGATTCTATGAAATCAATTGTAGCAAGATAATGCAGCGCACATCTTATGTCCTGGCCAGAATGAAGAATAGCCATAGCGCAGCTAAGGGGGGTGGGGGTATCTGGAGGGTGGAGTCCAAGAGTCAAGATGGCAGCCACTACTGTGTGATCAATACTACCCACTTGAAAAAGCTAGGGCTTCCATTGCATTGTTGTGGCCACCATAATGACTGTTTTCCCTATACCCTATGACCACTCCTGCAAGTAAGGGATTACATTCTGGGGTCTTTCCACACATATTCACGACTCCATCTCTTCTCTTGCACCCTTTTGGCACACTGGGCAGGATGACTGACCAACTCCCCACCTGTCTTCATTAGGGAACCACAGGGCAAAGGAAGGGAGCAGGTCCAGCTTTGATTTCATAAGGATCTCCTCTTTAAAAAGGGTCTCCTTGAAGACTAATTCAACTCAAGTCTTTACACATCAGCCAAAGCAAAGGGAAGGTTTCTGGCCAGAAAACTATGAGCCAATGCCCAACCTATCCCAATGCGCCCATTCAGGTTTGGGGAAGCAAATACTTCAGCTCAGGCCCTTGTGACTGAAGGGTGAGGAGGAAAGGACACTTTCAGCTCCTGGCTCTCCAGGGCAAGACCATGTCCATCCTGGGCTACTTCAAGTGGAGTTTCAAGGACCCAGAGAGAAGGTTCGGAGGGGGAAAGAGTCAAGGTGGTTGGGTCATCAAAAATATCTGGAAAGGCAGATGAAAATAAAAGGTGGAACATTGGTGACAGCATGAAAACCACCCTTTGGGCCTCTTGAAGGGAAATACGTTGACTGGGACTGCTGAGATGTTAAAGATGAATGTGAGAATTCGGTATCAGGGAACACCAGGGCCATTGGTGGTGGTGGGGATGTTAAAGAGGTCAAGATGGTAGCCATGATGGCACAATTGAAGCCCTACCCCCTTTTTACGTGCATCATGGGGCTGTGATCATGCCACCTTCAGTGGCCACCTTCTTGACTTCTTTGACATCCCCAGATGCCTCTGCAAACACATTATTGAATATGTTTCCCAAATATATATTACTCTTTCTATTGTAACTCTTTCTAATAAATCCTCTTTAAAAAATCTACTATACAGAATATTATAGGGGTTTTTTGGGGGGTATTCTTCTATAGGAGAATTTCTTTTCTTTTTTTTATGCCCTAAGAGTCAAACTGAACAAGGCACTATCTGGGTTCATTCATCATACTAAGCTAGAATGTAGCTTGTTAGGCTAGGTACGCTGTTTGGCTGAGTTGTGTGTATCTAGCCATTGTGGTTTGTCAAGCTTGATGAATGGCTTATCAGATATGACCTCAACAAGTGGTAGTTTTTGCAATAAACCATGGTTAAACCTGTTGTGTGAGCCCAGATACATTCTCAACTTGGCTTCATCCTTGAATGGGTACCTCTTACCTTATCTTCCTTTCTAAGTTCAGCCTATGTCTCAGAGTACCTTGCAAAGCTGTAATATGGCGGTTTCCTACTTTCTGATGAATAGTCCTGCCTTGGAAGGTGACTTTGCTTAGGGTTTCTGGTTCAAATCTGGCTTAAATGTGCCAAACATACATACAAGTCATTCTTGGTAACTCCGAGGTGGTATACCCATTTTAAAAGTCAAGACAGGAGTACAGAGCCAAGTCTGAGCATTGCCACAAAGATTTAGTAACACCTGGACATCAGCCTGAGGTGCAAACACAGAAATCATCCATTCAGGATTCTCTGCCTGATTATGTCCCACCGGGTCAGTGTCAACTCTTAGCCGATAGACCTCCTCCAGAAAGATCTGTCCCCACCTTCAGGGTCTTCTAATGCTGCTACTGAGTTCCTCCACCTTGCTACTGGTCATCCTCTTCTCTTTCCTTCTGCCTTTCCCAGCCTTATGAACTGGGTCTTTGCAGAATGTGTTCTAAATATGATCATTTGAGCTTGGTCAATTGTGTCTTGAGGGAGAATTCTGGGTAGACTTGTCCAATGGCTCACTGGTTTGTTTTCTTGGCTGTCCATGGGTATTCTCAGGAGTCTGCTCCAACATCAAAGTTTAAAAGCATCACGGTGGGATGGAAAAATACGCTTCTTGTTTCTATTGTTCCTGAGCCTGTGTTAAGTCCCTAGTGCTTGGCCCAGGAAGCTCATGGAGAACTTCCAGAAGAAGCCATTCCCTTGTTACAGGGTTGAGCAATCTGTGATTACAGAGCTGCATGGCTCCCTCTTTTTTCTGCAACTTCCAGAGCCCTTCCAGAAAAATATTACAGTTTCACTGACAAAAATCAGCTGTCTACTTTCTTGGTATTCTGAGATGGGAAGCATATGAAATCTGTAGGAAACCTCTAAATAGACTTCATAAAGTCAGATAGTTGAGGAAGAGCCCCCCCAGAGAAGAATCCCATGTACATAAGGGTGACGCAATCCCACCCTGCGCATAATGTCCCCGTCCATTCTCCCCCACCGCAAAAAACTGTGCCCCCCTTACTGCTAAAACCTTGGCCATCCCTGCCTTATTCCAACACAAACCTGAGAGAAAGTCTTGCTAGCCTGAAGATTCACTGGAGGGGAGATGGATTTTCTCATGACTCTTTCCTGTAAGTGGGGGGATGTATGCCGTTTAAGGCCCCGTATGGCTCTCGGCCTCAGCTCAAAGTCCCCACCGCAGATCAGTTCAGATCTCCTGTAACAGCCCTTCTGTTCTCTCTCCTGCAACTTGCAGAAAGCTGTCAGAAAGGGGGAGTGAATGAATGAAAATAGAAAGGGAAAAGAAAGAAAGAGAAAAAAGGGGCTTTACACTGAGCATTGTTGTCTGTTGGGGGCTGTTCTCTCATTGTCTGCTTCAAAACTGCCCACTATGCAGACCCCACTAGATCAGTGTTTCTCTTCCTTGGCAACTTTAACTTGTGTGGACTTCAAATCCCAGAATTCCCCAGCCAGCTGGGGAATTCTGGGAGTTGAAGTCCACACATCTTAAAGCTGCCAAGGATGAGAAACACTGCACCAGATTATCCCTGAAGGAAGATTGCCTGCAACAGAACAAGGTGAGTTGAGAAGACAGAAGAGAGAGGCCATTGCTTTGCACAAGCATATACACTTCTCATAAGGATGAGTGCGCCCCTCACAAGGCATTGGTTTGGATCACAGGGGTCTAATGTTTGCCACTCTTTAGACTACAAGGACCATCCAGTTGGGGACAAGTGCCCACTTCACTCCATTAAGGGCCTTTTGAAGGAGAAGACATTTAGCCATGGCTGTTTCACAATAAGGTCCTTGGCCCCATGGTAGAAACTTGGCTGAGAAGGAGGGAACAATGGAGAATCAAGTTCTCAAGTCCACCTAGCAAAGGAAAGGTCTGTCTCCCAGCCAGAAGAATGGAAAAACCACCCCCACCTCCTTTACATATATATACACCTACACAGGAAGTCCTCTAGGCTTCCTGCGTAGGTGTGTATATATATCTCTCTCTGACTCTTTCCACTCCAATATCTGGCAAGGGGCAGACTTAATGTGGAGGAAAGACTCCAGTGATGGAGATGGAGGAGAAGATAGAAATTGTCACCAGGGAGACTCTACTCCGAGCACCATCAGCTGTGAGTCCCATTGCTACATGATTTTGTTTCATTCCCTCTATATTTTCTTTTTCCAAATTGCAGAGGCTTAGGTTTAAATAAGCGCCTGAATTATCTGAGCACCTGGGACCTGCTTCTGGCCAGGTTCATTTGAGGGAAGACCCAACTATCTGCCTTTTAAAAGCCCAGTTAAAATCTTGCCTGTCTCTAGATGCTGCAAATATTACTAAGTATTTCTTGATGGTGGCTCATATTGACAATTTCCCATCTCAGAAACCTGCGTGCTATAATTAACACTGAATTCCTTGAGTTAAACCTTGGAACTGGATGTCAAGACTTTGGAAATCTTCAGACCAAGGAAATATTATGCTAAACTGCAATGGCTGTGGTGGATGTTCAGCTCTTTTATCTCTCCCGCCAGTTTCAGTCAGATGTTTTAGAGAGATAATTTTTCCCTTTCTGTAATCTGCCTTTCCAACGAATTCAGTAAACTCTTAGTTGCCCAGCGGTGGGCAGGACAACCCTGCAGGCAGTGCCTTCTCCTTTACAGAGAACCCCAGAAGCAGAGCCACACAAACTGTTCTCCCCAGCAGATCTCCAAGGTCTCATGGCAGCCAAGGGTACCTGCTTTGGGTCTCATCAATTGAGCTATGTCATCTGATGGTGCCCAGGAAGTTGCTTTCTCTGTCACAGCACCTGCCATCCTGAATGATGTCTCCCTCGGGCAGTGTTTCTCAACCTTAGCCACTTGAAGATGGGTGGACTTCAACTCCCAGAATTCCCCAGCCAGCCATGCTGAAGTCCACCCATCTTCAAGTGGCCAAGGTTGAGAAACACTGCCCTAGAGATTTGGATGGTCTCCATCCTGGCCCTATTGAAATGAGCCCTTAATGCTAAGGCCTGGGCTACTGTGGTGGGTGGACCCCTTGTGCGATATTTCGTCTGATAGTCTGGGTATTTTTTCCAGATATGGGTTCTTCTAGGATTTTGTATTCTTCTGTTTATTGTTTTGTGCTGTTTGTGCTGGTTAATGATGGCAATAAAGTTTTTCAGTTTTGGTGCCATGCTGTACGCCTCCCAGAGCCGTGATGGCATTAGGCAGCTTATATATTTCATGAATCAATTTACAGGTAGTCCTTGACTCCCGACAGTTTGTTTAACGATGGTCCGAAGTTGAAACGGCCTCGGAATGGGTGTTTACGGCCTGCAAAGCACTTCCAAGCGTCGTAAAACATTGCACTCCCCGGTCACATGATCACATTTTGGGCACTTGGCAACTGGCTCGCAATTCTGATTGGTTGCAGCGTCCCAGGTCACGTGATCCTGCTTTGTGACATTTTTTGCCATTTTCTGGCCAAAAACACCCATTGGGGAAGCTGGATTCACTTAATGACTGTTGTAAAAGTGGTCATAAAATCAGGTCTGGTCAACTTAAGACTGCAATGACTTATCATGGAAATTCTGGTCCCAATTGTGGTTGTAAGTCAAGGACTACCTGTATAAATTACCTGACATGCATTTAAAGGCCCTGCAGTCTGGGAAGAGAGGGGCAGACAGGCTGTGAAAAGATCAGGCCACAGGAAGTGGCGGTGGCAAAGGCCAGGGGTGGCATGGTGGCAGCCATGAACTGGAGAAGAAGTTTGCTTGCTATCAATCAAGTTGACTAAAAGGACTGTTGGGCATGGGTGTGTGGTACGGATGGCAGAGGCCAGGGCAAGAGGACCAAGCTGAGTCCCCAGAAGGCATCTTCCCTGGGCCTGTCCCACCGCAGCTGTGCACGGATAATTGCTTCCCTTCTTCTTCCTCCCATGGATCAGAAGGGTCTCTCTCTCTCTCCGTCCATCTGCCTCCACAGGACTACCGTGCCTTGGATCCACCGCCTGCAGGCTGCTGTGATCGCTGCCCCGGCTGCGGCTCCTGCCCCGGCTGCGGCTCCTGTCCGGGCTGCGGCTCCTGCCCCGGCTGCGGCTGCGGCTCCTGCCCCGGCTGCGGCTCCTGCCCCGGCTGCGGCTCCTGCCCCGGCTGTGGCTCCTGTCCGGGCTGCGGCTCCTGCCCCGGCTGCGGCTGCTGCCCTGGCTGTGGTTGCGGCTGCTGCCCAGGATGCGACTCCTGCCCCAGCTGCGGCTGCTGCCCCGAGTGCTGCTGCCCCCCGAGCTGCGACTGCTGCTGCCAGCTGTGCTGCTGCCTCCCGCGGCTGCTGTGCCAGCTGCCCAAACTGGCCGGCTGCCCGGTGAACTGCAAGAAGCTCCTGCTGGTCCTGGTGGTCGTGCTGGTCGTGGTGCTGGTCGTCGTGGGGGCACTCCTGATGGGGCTGTACATCACCCAGGCGCACCCGGAGGCGGTACGTGGGGGCACTGGGCCAGCTGGAACCGGGCCGGGGATGGGGGCATTCCCTGGGCGGGACTGGCTGGACAGGTCTGAGACCAGTGGGGAGGCACGGAGCGTGGCGGCAGGAAGCCCCCAGGGTTTGCTGGAGCTGGCTTGTGCTGGTGACGTTTTCAGGAACTTTGTGAGCTGGTGAAGAGCAGAGCTGAGCCACAATGCCAGGTGTGCCAATCGGTGGTCCCACAGCAGTGCAACATTTACCAGCACACACCTGGATGCCCCTGTTAGGGAGGTTATGGAGGACCTGTGAAAATCCTGGAATAATTGGAATAACAACAATGATAATCAACAACAACGCCCCTCTACAGGTAGTCCTCACTTAACAACCACAATTGGGACTGGAATTTTGGTTGCTATGTGAAGCAGTCATTAAGCGAATCCAACCCGATTTTATTCATTTATTTATTAAATTTATATCACCGCCCATCTCCCCCAATGGGGGACTCTTTTACGACCTTTTTTGTGGTGGTCGTTAAGTTAATCACCGCAGGTGTTATATGAACCACATGGTCGTTGAGCAAATGACATGGTTCCCCACTGATTTTGCTTGCCGGAAGCTGGCCGGGAAGGTCAAAAATGGCGATCACATGACCATGGGATGCTGTGATGGTCATAAATGCAAACCAGTTGCCAAGCACCCAAACTGTGATCATGTGACCATGGGGATGCTGCGATGGTCGTAAGTCGGTTTTTTCAGCACCATTATAAGTCCAACCCATCACTAAACAAATGGTTGTTAAGTAGTGAGGACTACCTGTATCTAGGTTTCCAGTCTTCCAGCCAATGAGCTACAGCAGCTTTCCTATTAGAGAGGCTGCCAAGAAGAAGCCTTGCACCACAAGGGGAGGGCTGCCTTTCCTATCCAATCATAAGCCACCTCCCGCCTGATTTAGCCCTTAGCAATTGCTCCTACAAGCAAGCCAAAAGGGATCCCTTTTTATCCCATGCAGCTTCTGCAAATGACCATTGATGGGGTGGGAGGAGAAGAATCCCAGCTGAAGTTCTCCAGGGATGAAGAAGTAGCCACTTACTATGTGGATGATGGAATCCACAGTCCAGCCACGGTCATTTATGATTTCTCCAAGGTGAGAGGCAGCTGGGAAAGGAAGAGAAATTACCTGGCGGGAGGAAAAGTCAGGCTTCTTCTGCACATGGGGAGCTGCAGTAGACCATTTGTAGCGAGCTGTGCAAGGCTGAGAAGATACCGAATAGAGCTTGGGCCTCCTCCTCCCCAAGCCCACGTACAAGAAACACAATTGCATGGAACAGGACCGAAAGCACTATTTCCAGATCTTCCCGGTGGGCAAGGTTACCCAGTGTAACCATGAACGCTGGCATCTGAAAGAGTCCCGCTGACGTTTTGGTTGTGAAATTCCCCCTTGCACTTTCAGACTTGGGGGGCTTGGGGTGCGTTGGCATCACTGGATGGTTTAGGCACGACTAAACGAAGCGTCCTCCTAATCCAGCAGCCTGAAATGCTCATCGCAGTCGCGGTGACGTTCCACATTTTGATCCAAAGTCTCCGTAAGGCGGTCAGCATTGTACAGCGACTGTCACGTGCAAAAACTCTGATTCCCCAGGACATACATAAATGTTCGGTGAATGTATGGCCAACAGTCACATGTTCACAGAATAACCAATGATTTAAGGTAGACTGGAAAGATCAATAAACCCAACCAGAAGGTCTGCTGAACTCAGACTAAGCTGCATGTAGTCTAAGACTAAAAATACATGGCAGACGGTTATGAAACTGATCAGCCAACCCAGATAGATAGACTGCTGGCATTTTTGTAGTCTTGTTAGCATTCTATAATATTTTCATTCATTTATAACAGTGTTTTGCCAGCTGCCGTCTTCCAGATGTGTGCAATTGCACTTCCCATCTTATTCACCCAGCACGGCCAATCCATGCTGCCTGAGGATGATGGGAGGGCAGCAGGTTGCAGAAGACTAGGCCGAACATAGGCGTGCATCAAACAAGACAAAGATAGCCCATGCATCATAATTTTATTGTACAGATGATGTAAATTATGTAATTTGCAGGTGCAAAGTACATTGTTTGCATCATGATGTGATGACAACATGTTGATGTCACTTGCCCTTTTTCCCCTTGCAGAGACCCACCAGACCCAAGTCTGTAACTACATAAGGCTCAGTTAGAGCCCTGATGTCCTGGAAGGTCATCTGATCTTGGGAGTGGTTCCCAGAATTCTCATTTTCAGACTCTGCCACTGCCTTCCAAATTTCCATCAAGGAATATCAGACAGCTTTTAGTAGCAAATACATTGCAGCTCTCACAGAGAACAGCATTGCAATATCAGATGCCAAAAATTGCAAGTAAATTATTTTTTACCAAGGGCAGTTTAAGATTTTGTCAAATTTAACGGTGAACCTAAGGCTGGTGTACGTGCTGCAGAAATGTACTTCAGGGAGTCAACTGAGTTTAAATGAATCTATATGCCTTGTCCACAGCTGCTGATTGGCTACAAACCTGATCATCGTGAAGCCTGCTACATTACCAGGATGGATAAAGAAAATATCCAAGGAGTAGACACTCTCCTCAAGGAATTCCAGGTAAGGATGGGAACCTTGCTGGGAGAAAAAATGCCTCCAAGACAAAATGGCAAACATCAGCATGAATGGAAAGCAACTCAGTTTGCAGTGGGGAAAAGATAGCAATTGCCCTCCAGAATCCTGAGTAGAGAACTGTGGAGTCATCCACACTTAGCTTTTCTTCTGTTTAACAAAAAGAAAAAGTGGGCCCAGCTATGTCGTCTTCTCTTGTAGACCAGGTTGTCCGTCATGCATCTCACACAGAACGGGAAGGAGAAGGAGCAAGAAGAAGAATCCCTCACTTTCCAGATGGATCGTTCACACCTGGGAACTACAATTAACGTCCTCTGCAAACACATTCCCGTCTTCTATACTTAGGTGAGTAGCGGACAGAGATATTGGAGCCAGAAAGAACTAACACCTCAGAAGATACAGTGTCATCCAGGAACACTTACTGGTAGCTGCAGGCTTATACACACACACACACACACACACACAATATATAGTCCAGCCTTCCTCATCCTGCTGTTTTACAGATATGCTGGACTGTCTTAAATTCAGAGCCAGCAAAATCATTTCACCATATGCTGGGAATTATTAAGATCTTTCTCCATCACCTCAGTCCATAATACATCTGATGTTGGAAGCTACTCAACGCCTTTTCCCAAAGCCTCCAAGGAGATGGTTGTCCTACATCGGTCACTGAATTCTTCTTGATGAGGGATCCCTGTGCTGTAAGGCACAGTTTGCAGTAGATATTAGAACGAGCTGTCCTTACGGTCATTAATGTTAGGGTCCATGTTCAGGCAGCATGTCTGCACGTAGGACTCACCAGGACAGCGTTGCTGAGTCACCCCCTCCCTCCGTAAAGTCATGGTCTGTTGACACATGCCGCAGAACTGGCTTCATAGGAGAAGGCAACTAATCTCCTGTGGTCTGCATACGCAAATATATTACTGGAATTAGTTCCTAGGCCACGTTCAGATGGATGACCAGAGAATTCAGACTATTGGCTGATTGAACTCTTCTTGCATTTTGATTATTAAACTTCCTCCAAAAGTGCATGCAGCGGAAGTTTGGCTATTTTGTTGCTGAATTTTAGGGGTAAATTTCAGGACACAATAAGATCACGCATGTCATGATGCCATTGTGCACATGATGCAAATTATTATGCAATTTACATCATTTGTGTAACTGGTGCTTAGTACATGATTTGCATGGTGATGTAATGATGCAGATGAAGTTATGGCCTCACCTGGAAGAAGCCAGCACCACCCTTAAGCAGAGTGATGTGGCTGGTTTGGGCACTAAGTTCTGACAGGGCTCCAGCTTTGCGTACACAGAGGGGATAAGGGGTGGGTTGAGGAGTCCCTTTCTCAACTGAGAGCTGGCACACTCACTGCTATTGAGGAAAAACTCACTGGTTTTATTCCTGGGGAGGTCATGTATCATTTTAGAAGACCACAGTAGTGCAAAGTTTGAAAACTTTTGACCTATGGAATTGGAGGGGCACCATGTTTTTCTTGGTTTCAAGCAGCAAAGAGTCACGAGCAGAGGCCCTTCGGTCCCGGTCTGGCCTCCACGCATGACGAAATGGGCTTGGCCCCCAGAGATTCCGTCTCACTTCTCCACCGCTTGCTCTCTGCAGACCTCTTAGCAGAAACTGGAGCTCCACGTTCTGGACCGATTCCAAATGGACCAGCAACATGGCTTCGTCTGGGCTCCCCTGGGCAGTTCTGAGCTGCCTTTCCCGTGGCTTCAGGATGGGTTTGCATTGCTACGCGCAGGAGGTTAAGCTAAGTGCCTAAAAAGAAGAAGAAGAAGAAGAGTGGCAAATGGGGGGTGGGGTGGGGCTGAAGAGCCAACCTTTCTTTATTCATGGCTGTTATTAATGTCCACAAGGCAATCCTGTTTTGTATGTAACATGTCATTTGTCTGGGCAGGGGCTACTTTTTAATTATGCATCGAAGCAACAGCCCCAAATGTCTGGACCGCTTCTCTCTCTCTCTCTCTCTCTCTCTGGACAGGCCCTATAGCGTCCATCCCTCCATCTTACCGTCCTCCTAGTACAGAGAATGGAGGTGCTAAAGGGGCTGAGTTGCCGTTCCCTTTCATAACTACTTTCACAAAGCCATTATTATCTTCAGAGAGGGCCTCACTCTTGCCTGCCTGAGGTTGCATTGCCCTGGCCTAAAATTTTGGACTGTTCACTCCATTCTCTTTCTCCCGACTTATTATCACACATGACTGATCACAGCAGAATGGGAAAGCACTTAAAAGAAATGACAAAAAACTGATTTACACTAAGTGACAGCAATCAAAGGGTGGTGATAATCTGGCCTCCGGGTAGCAAGACTTCAGGAAAACCAGGAGAAACAGAAAATGCTCTCTAGCAAGCAGTAGTCCTTGCTGAGAAGATACCTTGGTCTGGATGGTTCCACTCCATCCATGTAGGAGCCAACTGAAAATATCTTCTTCCTTCTTCTTCTTTCATCCCATATCCTTCCATGTAGAAATCTGGACTGATGGGCTTCCATGGAGGGCAGGGCTAGGAGGAAGCCAGTGACAACGTGCACATCATGGTGTCAGCATGCAAATGAAGCAAAGTTTGTGATTCCGTCCCCAGAAACTATACTGCGGTGATATTTCTTGTTGTCCTATTGTTAATCCCTGTCCTGCCTTTATTGCCCCTGTTGCCAGTCCCCGGCAAGAGAATGGGTGACAAAGCTGAACAGATTTTACACCGCTTGTGGCTGCTTTTGAATACTAAGTACTAAGTACTAATCAAAATACTAAATGCTAAATACAGCTTTAATAACAGCCCCCCTTAAGCTTTCCTCGCTCCCCTCATAGGCTGGAGATGAGATGAAGACAATCTCATGGGAACACGACGGTCAGAAGATAATACCAGGTCATGTCTGTGGTTAGGTCAAAGTGGGAAGGGGCCAAAGATTAGTCCAATGGAAGCTTTCAATGCCATCTAGTAAACAGGTTAGCATTTCCCAAGAACTGCAGAACCTTGGCTATTAAAACAAGGTATTCTTAGACTCAGACGTTGTCACGGTTCAGGAGGAAAGACACCCACAATGATAGTCACCCCTGAAGTTCTACCACTGTAGGCCATGTTCTCCAAAGAGGGCACTTCAAGACTGTTTTCAGGATGGACCCAGTCAGCAGGTTTTAAATAGCATTGTGGGGTATACATTTAGAGAAATGGTGGGAATAAAATCTCCATGCAAGCCTTCTTCAACATGGTGACTTCCAGCTGTTTGTGGACAAGTCCTAAAATTTCCAGGCAATTGCCATGCCAGCACTTCTAGAGAGTGTTGGGGGCAGGAGGACAGAGAGAGAGATCCTATGTCAGTATGAAGTTTCCACATCAAGTCATTTGTGGTAGAACACCAACGCTTCCCCAAAAATGTTGTGGCACACTCTCAACTGAGTGGGTTGGGACTTTGACATCGGCCGGCGCTCAAAGAATGGCAAAAACAGGGAGGGGATTTGATTAAATTGAGCTGCATTGCCCTCTCACACACCAGTTTTAACCAACTCTTGGCTCTCCTAAGTCTTCCAAACTTCGTAGCTGAGAGAGCTGTAGATTATACCCAGATATGTTCCTACTGATTTTGACTGATTACTACAGAGAAGCAATTCAATGGCTGTGTTCATATATCAACCTAGGCTAACCATCTCTGTTAACAGTCATGTGAAAAGCTCTATTATACTTCGTCACATGTTGTATTTTAACCAAGCTTTGGGGCTGACCATGTTATTCAGGTCCAAAATGGTCAGAAACTAGGACTTTACCCTATGACAGACTTTGGATATATGCCAGTTTCTGGAACTATCTTGTTCTTAAAGGATCTTTTTGTTAAGGAAATAGATAATCCCTCTGAACCCACTCTGAAAACCATTTCCACAACAGACCACTTGAAGCCTTTGAGAAACTCGGCCACAGAAACATCAGCCTGCTCCTGAGTTTGCGTTTGTGGGTTTCTGCCTAATCCTGCCTTCAGAGGGCAACCTTGTACAGATTATTTGCTTGCAAACTGTCTCTCATTTCTTTGCCAAAAAAAAAAAAGTTCAAACTCAGTGCTTATAACACAGACACTGCACAGTAGTTTGCCAATGTACTCCTTGCATTTAGAAGATGCTTTTACGTAAGAACTGCTTTGAATTAACTGTTGTGATCAAATGTGTGTGCGTATTGTTGGATTTTGTCATCCATTCCTGGGAATAAAAGCTTAGGTAACGTGCACTAATTGAATTTTGAATTTAGATTGGCAAGGGCAGAGAACATTTTATACATACAAGAAGGATGTTCTTACACAATAACTGCCAACACCAGAGCAAACAGAACTTTTTATTATTATTTTTTTCACACCACGCCATTTATGTCCTTTAAAATAGCAAAACAAAATATACTGCCAGGATACAAACCTTTGCTAACACCTTCCTTGCCTCCTAACATTTTACAGACCTTCCAGAAAAGATTGCTAAGGCCAAAGTCAGAGAATACTTAAAAATCTGTACTATCAATGTTACTACTGTATCACTACTGCTTAGGACACTGAACTTCTCTTCTGGTTGGTCACACATTCAGCCAGATGTTTAGACTGGATCTGGCATTTTTGTTCACTTATTGAGTCCTTCCCAAGGACCTGGGATGATGATGATGATGATGATGATGATGATGATGATGATGATGATGCCGCCATTAAGGTTAGGTATAGTGGTAATTCCTGAAATGTATAAACCTTTGGGGAATAAGCAGAGGGGCAGGGTGGAACCATGTGCAGGCATGTTGGACCTTCAACACAACCCATAGAGCATAAAAGGGAGGAGCCACTTCCTAGTGGTTCTGCTCTAGCCATCACCCACCGTCACTATGACTACCTCAGGCAGTGTTTTCCAACCTTGGCATCTTTCAAGTATGTGGACTTTCAGTTCCCCAAATTTCCCAGCCACCACGGCCATTCCTGAGAATTCTGGGAGTTGAAGTCTGCACCTCTGGAAGGCCCCACGTTTGAGAAGCACTGGATAAAACCTGCCTTTTTTGTGATTATAGTCCGGGGGGGGCAGTCATTGATGCTTGGGTAACGTTATGCACAAACTGCGGAAACCCAATTCTGCACACATCTCCAAATGCCTTTCTTCCATTTGAGGAACGCTGCTTGCTTTCCACGCACTCAGAGTCAAGGGGCAAGTCTCCCTTGAGGGCAGAAGTTGGATCTTTTCTTCCAGCTCAGGAGATGCTGTTTTCTTAGATATGCCTGCCGGTGCAGTGATTAAGGCGTGGGCCAGGGGCTGGAACTTGGATCTGAAGGTGGTTTTGGACCAGTCACTCCTATTCAGCCCAACCTACCCCACAAGGCTGCTGCCAAGGGTGTACAGTAAAGTGAGAGGGGGTCTTCAACTTGAGTTTTTCAAAGGAGAAGGCAAGAAAAGTAAATATTTATCTACCTATCTGTGTGCCTTGACTGCACTCACTCAATAGTGTTATATTTGGAATGTCTTAAAGCTGTTAGCCTCTCCACTCCAACATCCTATGTCAATACTCTGAAAGCAACAAGTAGGATATATCTTCACCAGTGCAAAACAAATCAAGTGCAAGATGCATATCCAGTTCTCTTCTCCACCCCTGGCTAGGCTGATGAACCCCAACCCTTCTTTAGTTCTGGAAGAGGGACACTGTGAGGCCACCCACCAGCAGGGAGAAGGTCAGGAGACAGGGCCCCTCCAAGGCCTGGCTGCGGAGCTTGCCTTTCACCGCTGGAGCCGATGAGTTGAGGTCCTGGAACCAGGGCTGGCCTGTCTCTTTTCCAGCCAAAGGAGAGCTTTGCCCCCTCTGCGAATGGTGGGACTTGCCGAGAGAATTCAAGCCGTATCCCACCGCTGCCCCCACTGCGGCCAACCCTGCCATCTTTGCACCGGGGCCACCTCCAGCTTGACTATGTTTGTTGCTGCTGCTTTTCGGCAACGAGTGAACCCCTCCTTCTGATGGGGAGCCTTTGTTTGAGCCACTGCTGCCTCCTCTTCTTCCTCCCCTGCGGGAAGAAACAGCTCCACCGAAAAGGATGAGCAGCAGCACCACCACCCAGCAGCAGGTGATCCATCCGTACCTCATTGTATTTTCCTGGAACAGAAAGACCGAGGGAAGAACGTGGATCTTGGGCTAGCATTGAGGTGGCCAGAACCAACTGGAAGCTTCTGAGCAACCTCAGATCCTTAAGTTAAGAGGGTAAGGCTGAGCAGGGACTCTGCAGTCTTTCATGCCTTCCCCAAAACTCCTAATTCTGACATCTGAATTACCTTTGGCCAATTTGCACGGATTTACTCATTTTGCACTAATATTGCCCTATTTGGAGACTTGGATCAAAAATCTGATCTGTTGTCTAATCCACTCTTCTCTTACTTCTGAAATATCAGGGACCCACCGTGAACTGATTTGTTTGTTTGCAACAGCAGATGAAGGTGGCTCCTAACACAGCCTGAAGAATAGAGCTTTGTTAGTATGCAAATATCAGGCTACAGTACCAGATTTGGAATGCAAATTGCAGAATGATCACTAGATGGCAGCAAGAAAGTACAAATAACCACTACCTCTTTGCCATCTAGTGGTCATTCAGAGTTTTGCAGCTTAGATCATGTAGCCCTATGCAAATCAGCTTTATGAAGGAGTACCATCTACATTTCTCAAGTGTAACTTGGTGCAGGCCTAGAGTTTAATTTTATAGGACTGAATTCTCCAGATAAGTAGATTCATCACCACTTGCTGCAACTTCAAAATCACTTCCCCCAATACCATCAAATCCAAGTCTACTAGATCTTCAGGGGCTGCTAAAGGGTCAGTGACCAGTGGATGCCAGCAAAGTGGTGAAGAAAAGGAACTCTTTGCTCCCATTTAGTGGTCCTCTGGAACTTTGAAGCCAGGATCTGGTGGCCCTAACCAAAACTAAGCACTAAGAGCAGCTGAGGAAAGCCTGCATGGGGTCACACCAGGAGCCTGACCAACTTTGCTCTGGCAGAATCTGCAGGAGGCCAAGGCAAAAATGGAGCCAGCTTTTTTATCTGCACCCATCATTCTGCTCAGGGCATAGATGTGAGCCAAGAAACATCTGTTTCCCTTCCTTGCAAACTTTGCTTGTTGGTTTATGCACGACAATTTGGTATTGGCAAAGGAACAAGAAAAGATCCAGCTGGGATTTTTCGGAGTTAGCAACTCTGGCTGACAGAGGAACTGGGGAAGAGGCAGGAATATGGAGCTCCATGAACTAGGAAGCATCAAGACAGCCTGATGCTGATAAGTCTGATATCTTTCTGCAAAGGACCAAACTGTTCGGTAAGAAGGTGAGAAGTGTAGATGGTACTCCTTGATAAAACTGATTTGCATAGTGCTACATGATCTAAAGCTGCAAAACTCTGAATGACCACTAAAATGGCAAAGAGGTGGCAGTTTTTGTGGTTCTTTGCTGCCATCTAGTGATCATTCTGCGATTTGCACCTCAAATATGAACAATTTTCTTCAAAACAATTGCAGTGCTTCTTTAAATCAGAGAAAAGCATTAGACTTGAAGGATGAATCTCTCTACCACACCTCCTGACACCATAGCAAAATTAATAGCAAAATCGATTCTTCATATTTTGAAGCCCACCTTCTCCAAGTGGGTTCCCTCCAGAATCTCAACTTCCATTAACCCCAGCCAT
This sequence comes from Candoia aspera, assembly GCF_035149785.1. NCBI lineage: Eukaryota > Metazoa > Chordata > Lepidosauria > Squamata > Candoiidae > Candoia > Candoia aspera. Next base: position 23,914,724 of record NC_086161.1, on the reverse strand, counting down.
CAAGGAATTCAGCATATCCAGATGGTCCTTGCCTGAGCAAGGATGGTTTAAGCAAAGAAAAAGATATGGAGTGATCTGGCCCTGTCTAGTTTGCACTTATTTTGAGCTGAGTGGTTTGGAGGAAACCTTGAGGCGAACTAAGCTGCTATTTTGGCATCTCAGAGAATGAACCACCATTCCAGTCTTCATTCCTGCAGCTGAAGTATAGGGAGACTGCATGGTGTGGTGGTTAGACAGCTGGACTATAATCATAGAGTTGTGGAGTTGAAAGAGACCATGAGTATCATCTAGTCCACCACTGTGTGGTGTGCAAGAAAACCTATTCAACCATCTATGAGAGGTGATTGTCCAGCCCTTTCTACAAGCCACAACTCATCGAGGGCATCATATTTTCACTTCATAGATTGTAATATTTTAGATCCACATTTGCACAGGTAATTAACACACCATCATAGTAGAGTATGTTACATTTTTATTTGTTATTTTATCTTTGTCATGCTAGTATTTTATCTCATCTATTTATACTCTGTGAAGTAAAAATATGCTGCCCTTGATGAGATGTGAAGTTCCAAACGGGTTGCTATTTTGTCTGGTGCAGACAGGACTAAAGCCCAGAATTTATTTTATTTATTTTAATTGATTATATTTATAACATATCTTCTGCCAGGAGTTCAAGGCAGAATTCAGAATATTCCCTTTTTGATTTTATCTCACAGCAACTTGGAGGAAGTTGGAAGTGAAACAGGGTCTAAGTCAGTGTTGTTTTTTTTACTTATACTTTGGTGTTGCATTTGTTCAAATTTTGCCGGTGATTGACCGAATAAACACTACTGCAATTTCAGAAATCTAGAATTTAATGGTCTCCAGGGCCCAGAGAAGCTGAACATGGGCTTGCAAGCAGAAGGCTGACTTGCTAATCGAGAACTACCCAGCTAGCCCTTTCTTGATGGGCTGGCCTTGCTAAGCACAATCCAGGGCTCAGGACACAGGAGAGCCGAATCTTCTGGGAACTGGGAACACAAAGGATTGGAGAGTGGTGTGCACTCACCCCCACCCCCAGCACATCCCCTTGTGTCACTCACATGACTACTTTACACAAAAGCCTGAGTGCCAGCAGCAAAAACACATTTGCAGCAGCTGCCCCAGAGAGCAGGGAATAGCCACTGAGTTTTGCACTCAGCATCTTTCCGCTGGGCCCACAGGAAAACTGCAAGCGCTCTGGGGCCAAAAGGCTGGACATGCTCGCCGGAGCAATGTGGACAGAGAGCTGCTCATCCCATCCCTTTTTTCAGTTGAGTTAAAACCAGTTGAAATAAAGTAGATTTAATCATCATTCCATACTGCACTTGAACACTTAGACTTTGACGAAGAAACAAAGACTTTCAGGAAGCATATCTTGAGCCTTGGGATGCCCCAAAAGGTTGGACTAGCTTTTAGGCACAGGGAGAGAGCTGAAAGGTGAGTGGTCCCAAAAACCGGTGGCCGGACTCCAGACGGTCCATTGTCCAGTAGAAGCAGGCTAGGCTCCCACTCCTACACTTACATGGGGATGATTTGCTGCAGACCCAGCAGAAGTGGGAAAACACCACTTTTCTAGCCGTCTGTAAGAAAAGGCGGCCAGAGGTGGTCTTTGTGATGGGCTGGGAGTAAGTGGAGGACAGTGTCATGTATTCATGTCTTCTGCAAATGGATCGTGGAGCATCTTCCTGCATGGCAAGCAGGCCATACAGATAAGCTCCTAGAGGTCATCAAACTGGCATGTCCCTCTCTCACAGCCAGCTTTGAGAGAAGGTCTGGGAAGAGTCCAGTTGGTCCCCACACAGGGAGGATCCTTGGGGATGAGTCTCGGTCAACATGGTGCTCTCCAATGATCATGCTAGTGGGACAAGGGAAGCTGGGGAGCACCATGGTGTGCAGGTCTAGGACTTGCATGTGCCGCACAGATAAAAAGAAGGCAGGGATTGCGCATGTGGTCGCAACCACCATCTTGACTCTTGTGACACACATACATACACCACGCAGATACCCCTTTTGAGGGCCCTTGATGCAATTAAGAAGGGAGGAAACTCGCTAAAGGTCTTCCATCAGTCTTCAGTCCTCAATTTAAGTTTAGAAGAAATGCAGCCTTACCAGGATTAAGTACTCTTTAAGACACCAAATACAGGATTTGAACTAAACAATGGTTCAGGTCTCATATCCTGCCTTCATCTCACTAAAGCAACTTTGCTCAACCTGCTGCCTTCTGATCTGATGGAAGTCATAGTCCAACAATACGTTAGCAACTTATGTTGGAGAAGACAATGCTGGAGTGATGCCCAAGCATCCGTCTTCCTAGTAGTTTGGTCCTCTTCCCAGAAAATTCTCCCTGAGACCAGCAGGTGCAAACAGGCATGGGCTTAACCCACCCAGCAAGATAATTGGTGTAAATTGCTCTGCCCTGAACAGGATGTCTTAATCTGATCTATTAAAGCAGCTCAGTGGATTGTGTCCTGCTCTTTCTGGTGGATTTATCTTTAATCACTGAGATTTTGTTTCTGGAGATAACACATTCTGCAAAGCAGAAAATATGGAGAAAGCCCACTCATAACTTTTGACATTTATAGGATCAGTTGCTGATACACGGAGCATTAAGAAAATTGAAACCATGCTAGGCATTTCTTAACTAGAAGTTGAAAGAAAGCACAGAGCAAATTTTGTGAGAATTAGATTCATCTTAAAGCAGAGAGAGATGCGGGAGTAAGTGCAAAGATTTTGAAACAAGTGTGAAATATTGTAAAGACACTGCAAAGAAAGCCAGAAAACTCACAATCTCAACCACCCATCACTTACTTACTCGGAGAAGAAAAGCACTATATCTACCTACTGACGGCCACATTGCCTAAGAACATGTTGGGACCCTCTGTGTGAAATCAAAGCTTCATCATCCTCTGTTTGGCAAAGCAGGCTCAGCTCTCTTGAACAGCTTGCCTGGGTAGCCCCAAATTCAATAGAGGTCACAGGACTTTGAAAAATAGCACACCATCCAATGGAGGTGGATCCTCCGTAGGGAGAACATCAGCCCCTTTGTGACCTGCATATAAAGTAGAAGCCAATAATGACCGTAAGCTGTCAAGCTTGGCCGTAATGATTTTCTGTTAGATAAATGCTACCCATGGAGAGACAGGATTCAGTTGAAAGTTGGTTTGCCCCAATCTCAAAGTTGTATTGTTTCACAGTTCCTGGTTTTTTTTTCCAAATCTTGTAATCAATGTAGATGTTCTTTCCTCATCTATTAACCATTTCTGCCAATTTTGACATTTTCACAATCCATTCCTCCATTGTGGGAATTTCAGTACTTTTCCATCGTTGTACGTATAGTAAACTTGCTGTGGTTACTGTATACAAAATCAGTCTTCTGATCTTGCAGGATTCTTGTAAGCCACAATAAGCCAGAGGTCTCAACTTGCAATACTGCGACCACTTTTATGCCACACTTTTAATAATTAAAATGTAATCTACATATCAAACAAATAATAGAACCTTACGATTTTTAAGAAAAAGACTAATTAGTAGAAATACACCTCCCCCACATTGCAACCGTATTTTAAAAATAAATTAATGAATATTGGTCTTCTGGAGTTTTAGAACTCAGTCAGAGAGTTATCCCTGATAATCATCTTTGGCTGCAAACTCACACTGGTGCTGTTTGGATCTGGGGGTGATTCCAGGTTTAGCCAATCAAGGTAGCTTTGATAAGCCTCAGATTGCCCTGGATGTGTACTATCCCTTTAGCCACACATAGTGGCTTAGCATGTGGGAAAACCAGGTCAAAAAATCCACCTCAGGAGCTCTTCAAAGAAATGGCCTGATTGAAATCTTTATATTAATGATTTCAGGCTAATCAGTGAGTGAGAAAGGAGGAGAAGGCTGGCTGGGGAGTTCTGGGAGTTGAAGCCCACACATCTTAAAGTTGCCAAGTTTGAGAAACATTGCAGTAAAAGGGGTATTTCTGCATTACTCCCAACCTTCATACTTTCCTGCAAAGGCCAGGAATTCTTTTCTGGAGAATGGCCCTTCCGATGGAAGTCTGGGGGCAGCATTCAGCCAGCACCGCTCGCACATTCACACCCAACACCCTCCACCAAGCTATGAATTTCCAGCAGGAACACAGCCAGGAGAGGTTTCAGAAAAAAGATACAGCCTGGTGTTCATGTTTTACCACTTGACAACTGCAGAATTAGGGCAGTGGAGTCCTCACACACGTTGCGTCCGAACTCTGATGTGGCTCCAAGACAACACCACCGAAGCCAATTCACACACTCAGCGGACAGTCATTAAACATGCGCACCGAGCTGTGCAGGAAACCCTCCCTCGAAACAATGCCGAGCCGGCTTTGCACTGCCAAATGGTCACTTTATTAAGAATGTGAGACACAGCAGCTCTTCATACGCCAGACAACACACATTTTTAAAAAAAAATGTTCGCCCCATTTCCCAATACACATTATCTCCAGACCTAAACTAAATGAAACCAAAGACACGAGTGCGTATTTTGACTAAAAAGAGCGCATGGACCACAACTGTAGCTACAGATAGCTTTGTGCTATTCAGATTGGAAAGGAGCACGTTTGGAGTCACTTCCAAACTGTTCCCTTGAAAGACACCAAGTTTCGTTTGTGCTGCTTCGTTCTTAAATCTCTCCAGGAAAGAAATAACATTTCTGTATAAATTATTGCTGTTACTTTCCTGTGCATGTGATATTTGGCATATATATGTGTATGTATGTGTGTGTGTGTGTGTGTATTTATACACACACACACGCACACACACTATCACTTTACTCTTAACATCACTTTACTCCTAAAATTCTATGTCTGTGCATGCGTGTGTATTGCAGTGTGTGTGTGTGTGTGTGCATAGTATATATGTATGTATTGCTAAAAAGAATAGAAAAGATTGAGGTTTTTCAAAAATTTCCACAATCAACCTAGTGCAATTAGGAGTAAAGTGATATTAGGAGGTTAGCGAGAAGACATAGAAAGACATGCAATTTAGTATTATATATAATACTAAACATAGAAAAGATTGGGGGGGTTTTTCAAAAATTTCCACAATCAACCTAGTGCAATTTAGGAGTAAAGTGGTGTTAGGAGGTTAGCGAGAAAAATAGCAAGACATGCGGCTCACAGTGCATTTTTTTGGACAAGAATCTAGTGGCTTCGGTGGGACTGTCCAGGGCTGTCCATGGGAGAGGAGATACCAAAAATCTGCAGCCACACCCTTGTGCCTTTTGAGACACGCACCCACCAGACACCCCTGGGACATTTCCTGGTGAATTCATCTTGAAGAATATTGCAGTCCTTAAAAAAATAACCCCTTTGAAGGAGATTCATTCTGGAGGAATGGTCTAAACCAGCATTTCTCAAACTGGGCAACTTTAAAACATGTGGACTTCAACTCCCAGAATTCCCCAGCCAGCTGTGCTGGGCTGGCCGGGGAATTCTGGGAGTTGAAGTCCACATGTCTTAAAGTCGCCCAGTTTGAGAAACACTGGCCTAAACAGTGAAAGGAGTATGCAGGAGTCAAAAATGTCCAAACTGAACCTGCAACACTCCTTTCTGTGTAAACAGGAGTAGCAAAAATTTTGTTGGCACAAAGCAGTGGAGAGGGGAGAAGTGGGCAAGGAACTTCTTTCCAGAGTCCGCTTTGGTGCCAATTCCTCTCCCCCAGCAGCCTTCCAGATGAATCATTGAACGCACACCTAGATCTTCACCCTGCTCCTGTCCTTGAAGGAAAGAAATATCTCAGGAGAAAGTGCTGCAAGCAGAAAGTAACAAATACCCATCTTTCCTTCTCTGCTCCAAACTGCCCCCTTCCAGGATGATGTGAAAAAGAGCTTTTCAGAAAAAGATGGGAACAGGTCTTCCTCCTTTTCATTAGTAAAGGTAAAGGTTTCCCTTGACATTAAGTCGTGTCTGACTCTAGGGGGCGGTGCTCATCTCCGTTTCAAAGCCGAAGAGCCGGCGTTTGTCCGTAGACACTTCCGTGGTCATGTGGCTGGCATGACTAAACGGAACGCCGTTACCTGCCCACCGAAGCGGTACCTATTAATCTACTCATATTTGCATGTTTTCGAACTGCTAGGTTGGCAGGAGCTGGGACTAGCAACTGGAGCTCACCCCGTCACGCGGATTCGAACCACCGACCTTCTGATCGGCAAGCTCAGCAGCTCAGCGGTTTAACCCGCAGCACCACCGCATCCCTATCCTTTTCATTACTACTCTGGAAATGCAAGAATGGATTTCTACGGAGTCTGTTGCAATAACCCTGGGCATAACATTGGGAAAGAGCTTTGAAAATAATGCTTCTAGTCAACTTTTATTTTGGGTGCACGTCACGTCAGATCTCAAGGAAGGCCAAAGAAGTCCCACAGAAGTAGATGAGAATGAACAACAGTTGTTATAGTTTCTGAAACATCTGTTGTTTTTGCTACCCCATTACAGCTCATCTTTTTAACTAAATCAACTATCCTTTTTTTCTTTTAAATATCAATTAATGGGGTTTGCATATTTAACACACACACCCCATTTCCTTGCTCCATATGGCCTTCATAAAATTGATGCACTCCAGTGTATTGGACTACAACAGTCATCTTCCTCACCCAGCCTGGCCAACACTGAGTGTACCTGCTTTGCAAAGAGAAGGTCCCAGATTCAATCTGTGGTGTCTCCAGGAGGATCTGAAAGATTCCAGCTCTCTGGAGGGTTGCTTCCAGTCAGTGCTGATGATCTCCACCAAAGATCCATGATCTAACTCAGTGGAAGATCGCATCCTATGTTCACACAAGTTACAGTCCAAAACATTTGGGGAGGTACTCAGTGAGAAAGGTGGGTTGATAGCCAGTCACTTAATGGCTTAATTCACACACAGCGCTAAATCCAGGTCAAAAGAATATTGAGTTCATATCTCATGCAATGCCCAAAACATAAACCATGTTATGACTACATGTCATGGTTTCGTTCACACAATATGCTAAGACAATGGCCAGGTTCCCACAAGTTGAACCACAAGCAACCTAAACTCCTAGCCTAGATTGGCATTCTGTGTGAACCCAGCCACTGTGCAGAACTTTGGCATTCCTGAGAAGCACCCATATGTGGCATTTAAGGAGCAGGGGATACTTTCAAAATGCCAGCACTAGGCATGCTTAGTTATCTATTGCCCCACACTGTTGTCCCTGCCCACAGATTTACACAGTCTGTGGCAGCAAAGAGCATCCAGAGCCTGGCCAAAGTCAACAGGAACATAAGGACCTCCAAGGTCACATGGCCCCTGTTGGGCTGAGACGCCACAGCACAGCTTTTGGATTTATGAAAAGCAGTGCAGCAGAAGAGCTATGGTCCTGCAAGAAGCCCCCTCCCTGCAAGGACTTGCAAAGAGTCAGTTCCTGAGCCCAGCTCTCAGCAGCCAACACCACCTGCATACCCACATATTCTGGACATTCACAAACTTGGGACAAAATGAGTACCATATCACAGTAAAGCACTGAAGGATAGCAAGTGAATGTGGGAAGAAGAAAACAAACAAGTAACTGCTTGGAGAAAAGTTTAGGCAAAAAGGAAGGGCAAGAGAGGAGTTTTTGTTTTCTGGAGGTTCTACATTCCATGCCCATCTGGGGAGTCTTGACTGCTGAACTAGAAAAACTGAGCAGGTTTCCTGTGCTGGGCAGGCAACCTCATCTCTGAGGCTGCTTTAGAGAAGCTATGGTTCAAGGCTCAAAAGGTGGACAGAAGGACAAGGCTCAGTTCAGCAGAAGACACAAGAAGGCTGGGGCCAGGTCAGGAGTTCGGCCAGACCCAACACAGCCCCTACAGACTTGGCAATGGGCATGGCGGGAGCGAGAGACAGAGATGATCAAAGGCAAGGCCAGACCTGGATGGTTGGATGAGGAGGGATGGACAAGGTTAGGCCGTCCTGGGGGAACTCCAAAGCATTTAAATCCTTTATCTCCACCCAGGTCCATACTTGCTACTGCCAAGCCAGAGAAGTCAAGTGAAGGGCATTTCCTCCCCACACTCCCAAAACCACACCCTCCCCAATGCTGGCCAAAATTTTTGAAGGATTTGAGAAGGTAAGCATTGCTCTGTGGAGGAAACATCTGGAAGACATCTGGAAGCCTTCTCCTCCAGCAGGCCTGGTTCCAAGGGTGATCATCTAGTACCAGCAGCAGCTCAAGAAGAACTGACATGGAGATGTCCTGTTTTCAACACCGGTGCTGAAAGGCATCCTCCCCATCTCCCCAGATCCTCCACTGAGTTCACTGTTGTTAAAGGGAGAAGGAGCAAATACAGTGGTCGAAGCGGTTCTCATTCAACTCCATTCCAGGAGGAAGAGACATCCTTGTCCATAAGAGCATGTAAACAAGTCTTCTTCAGGAAATCTGTTTCCCAGGTGCCTGGCTGGGGAGTGGGAGGGCCAGGAGGCTGCAGTCTCCCAAATCAAACCTTTACATTGTTGCTGGGCCTTCAACGATCTCTTCTAATCGTTGCTCAATCATTATACGCAGGACAGAATACCTTAGAGAGATCCAAAAGAGAAGACGTACCAATTTACAGCAGCTAAAAGGAAGTGACCACTGGACCAATCAAGGGAGGGAGGGAATGGAAATGGCTGCCTTCCTGAATAAAACACCAAGGTTTCTGTGCTTCCTTCTCTATATTTATGTTCTTCTTTCCAGAAGATAGATGGCATCTCTTGTCTTTGTTTTTGGAGCCACTATTAGATCTTGGAGCGAAACCAGGGACATTTATGGATATGCTTGACCCCTGCCCGTCCTTCCATTTTTGGATCCTACCTTTTCCCCCAAAGTGGAAGGTTCTGCCTCCTTCAAATGTGTCTCCATACAACAATAGTGATGTAGGTTAGACTGAAGGTGTGTGACTGGGCCCAACTCACTCAATAACCTCCCATGGCTGAGGATGGTCTTCAACCTGGGTCTCTTCAACCACCATCCAACACTTCAACGACTCCCCCACTTCTGGTTGCCTCTCCTTACCCCTTTGACAGCACATCCTACAACAACCAGATCCCACCCTACTGGCTCTGCACTGTGGTCAATCATGGCAGCTACTGAACCAGGACAAGGTAACCTTGCTAGTGGGGAGAGGCTATGGTGGGTACCATTAACTGCTTGTATTTTGGTAGACTTCAGAACACAGAGAATATTCTCCCATCAGGGCCTCAACTGGGGGGTGGGCAAGCGGGGCATGTGCCCCGGGCACCATGCTGGGGGGGGTGTCAAAATGAGCACTGGGGGGGTGCCAAAATGGGTGTGGAATCCATTTTTGCCCCAGGTGACACAGACCCTAGTTGCGGGCCTGCTCCCCATTCTTAGTAAAGAAAACAGAGTCCCTGCACTCTCGAGGTGGCTTTATGGAGCAGGAACTAAACCTGTAATTTTAGGCAAAATTACTTAAAAAGGCCGCACAGAGTTCACTGAGACTCACTTTGAGTCCACGTGCTAGAGGGTTTGGGAAGGCAAGGCACTTCCTGCATCACGCATGGAGGCATCTCCAGGAGGAGGCCATTTCAACAAAAGCAGCATCTTGTCACCAAGACCTTCTAATCCGCAGAGTAGAAGGTTACTAGAAACTAGAAGATTCCTAGAAACTCCCTTTCCTGGTGCTAGTTCCCAGGAAAGGAAGAACTTAGGTAAAGGTAAAGGTTTCCCTTGTCATTAAGTCCAGTCGCGTCCAACTCTAGGGGGCGGTGCTCATCTCCGTTTCAAAGCTGAAGAGCCGGCGTTTGTCCGTAGACACTTCCGTGGTCACGTGGCCGGCATGACTAAACGGAACGCCGTTACCTGCCTGCCGAAGCGGTACCTATTAATCTACTCACATTTGCATGTTTTCGAACTGCTAGGTGGGCAGGAGCTGGGACTAGCAACGGGAGCTCACCCCGTCATGCGGATTCGAACCACCGACCTTCCAATTGGCAAGCTCAGCAGCTCAGCGGTTTAACCCACAGCGCCACCGTGTCCCTCTAAGGAAGAACTTACTTGTGCCTTAATTTCTTCACTTCCCGGTCTTCCTCCTCTTCAAGTTTTTGGATAAAGCTTTTTAGAACAGGCATTTCAAATTTAATATACTGAGCAACCTGCATGAACACACAAAGTATGGAAAAGTGAGACAGATGGTTGGGGAAGACCCAGCTCCTGCAAATCTCACAGAATCCCAGGAACAGTTTGGTGGGCTATTTCTGTACAGGAGCAGAGCAGAGCTCCACACTCTATTCTGTGGTGAAGTGTGATGGTCCCACTTAAGCACCACAGCAACAAAGAAAGGCTAATGGTGGGACAATGGAGGGCCATTTCACTGCTCAGTGCTATTTCTGAAGCACCGAGTCCCATCTCTACTTGAGGGAATGAAGCACATGGACCTCTATATCTCACACTTCCTCCAGAACCCGAAAGGGTATAGACAGCACCCTTTCTCCACTCTTCCCCTGCAACAAACCAATGGGATGGATTGTGCTAAGATATAGTTAAACGCCCAGTTCTTTAAAGTTTGAATGAGAAGGTTCCATGGCCTGAAACTGGGCCGGGAAAAGGGGAAAATAAGAATATGCAGCCCCTGAAATAAATATAGTGGCAAGACCTCAAAATGGTTCTGAAAATAGACTTATATAAAATGGAAAACATTCTTGTGAAACAGTAAAGCACTTAAACCATTATGGTTATTGATAGCTTCCTTCTGGGATACTGAGAGAATGAACTTATTAATAAATGAGTGAATTATTAATACAGATAATGAGAAATAAATACAAAGATAGGTGCACAGCTGTCCCATGGAGACATGGGGATTTTCGAAAGAGAGCCCAGGAGAGGTTTCAGTGGTGGGGCCCAGAACTTCCCTTCTCCAAAGATGCTGCACATGGAGATAGCATCTCTATATTTTAAGCAAAAAATGGATTCCCACCACAGAACAACTCACATCATATGTGACTTCTTCCACCTGGTCCTTCTCCATCAGAAAAACCTTGGAAACCTGTTCACACGGCCCCTGCAGAATCCGAGCGATCAGTGGGTAATCAGTGACCCTGAGCTTCTGCTTTTCTGCAGGAAACAGGGAATTAAAGGTAAGGGTTGGGATCCCAGACCCCAAGGACAACTCATTTCTACCAACAGGAGAGATAACAAGAAAATGGCCTTCTCTACTATGTGGTTCAAGAAACTTCTCCAGGGTTGCACAGGATGCATGACAATGCACCACCTGTTGGATCCCCAGGAAGTATCCCAAGTCTTTCCACAACCAGAGTGATTGTGGGCCACTGTAGGTGTCAATTTCTGGTGTCCACATAGATAGACCTTCTCCAGGATGATCTGTCCCCAACTTGGTCCTTTAGTCTTCCAACAGTGCAACCACCTCTGTTGTATTTGAGTCTATCCACTTTGCTAGAGGTCATCCTCTTCTTTCTCCTTCCACCTTTCTTATGGACCTCTTTCTTTAATGGACTTCTTCAATCAAAATACCTCAGTGAAATGATCTATGTTTTTTCTGTTCACCTTTGCATAAGACTGCCACGGTCTTCTGGAATCTCATGTCTTTCCAATGCTTAATTTGGCTGGGAGACATACATGGGCCATCTCTTGAAACTGCAATGGTGTCTGCATCACCCTCTAGAAGAAATGGGGCTAGCCAGCCATTCATTTTAATATAGTCCTGGAAAGAACTGGGTTCAAGGAACTGTGACGTCCACTCTACCAAAAAGTGATCATTTGGGAGCTGTTTTCTGAAGAATAGCCCCCATCTTCTGGGCACATTTTGGAAATTGTGGGAGTTCTAAAAGCAGATGGCCTGCTATTCAAGGTAAAAAGCAAAAAACAAAAATAGGGTCATGCTGAGAGTGCCAAGCACAGTTCTTTGCATCGGGGGAAGTTAGTTCTAGCTTTTTCTTTTAATATGCACTTCTCACAAACCAGTGGCCTCAGAAATAATCAGATGTGGCCTCCACTGTACCTCCAAATTTTGTGATTAAGCAGTGCTTATTAACATGTCAGAATGTGGGAACAACTACATAAACCAGTGTTTTCCAACCTTGGCAACTTGAAGATGTGTGGACTTCAACTCTCAGAATTCTGGGAGTTGAAGTCCACACATCTTCAAGTTGCCAAGGTTGAGAAACACTGATAAAAACTAAACCATTTAATGGATTTAACGTTAATATTTGTTCTGCCCCTACAAATGTCTTTGACCTGATGCCACCCAACTGCTCATTGGAGTGAGGCCCAAGAGAGGGCCGTGGGTCAAAAAAGCTTGCAGACCTGCACAGAAGCCCTTCCACAGCAGGACAAAACAATGTCCTTCTCACCTCCACTGGTGTGTACAATGTACAAAGCAAATTCTTCTGCTGAGTTTTCAATCTGAAAAAAGGAAAAAGAGAGCATTGGTTATCCATGCATGCAGCAAGCTCTCCAATCCACCTCCAGAAATGCTTCTTGTTCCAAACAAGCCAAGACTGAGTCCCCTTGCTAATGAATTCAAGATGAACCCATCAATCTTTGGGACAAAAATACAACTTGATGGTGTTGAGTTGCTTTCATGGCTCTGCAGAAAAACTCACCGCCCTGATTCAGCCCGGTGATACAGGCCTGGAGGTTGGAGGCCAGTGTGAATGATCGTTATGGAGAGAAGAGACCGTTTCATCCCCACAACATCAACCCGCCCCACCCGGTCAGGCAGAGAGGGCATGCTGCAGTGGGATCCAGGAGGCGGGCCTTCTCTGCAGTGGCCCCCGACCTTTGGAACACCTTGTCCCCAGAAGTGAGGCAGGCCCCTTCACTTCCGACCTTCAGGAGGGCCCTGAAAACCTGGTTCTGCCATCTTGCATGGGGCAGGAAGGTGGGCAGCCATTCATGGGGTTGGCTCGCGCCTTAGAGCCCCTCCCACCTGATTAGAATTTTCTAGCCTCTTGGATTTTATAGGATCTTAATTGTTTATTATTATGGTTTTAATTTTATTGTAAACCGCCCAGAGTCCCTCTTTTGGGGGAGATGGGCGGTAGCAAAATTTGAATAATAAATAAATATATAAATAAAAGAGGCTGAGAGAACACTGCCCTCCTGATCAAGCGGGGCTGTAAAAAAAATCAAGATGGCATCCACAATGATGCAATGATCACAGATTTGTGGCCACCATCTTGACTTCTTGGACACCCTCCCCCGAATGCCCCTGTGATGAAGCCTTAAAAACAGCACCTGCATAGGTGTATCAAGTAGAGGAAGGAACCATTGAGAGAGAGAAGCTGAGGTTTGAATTTTGTACCCTAGGCAAGAAGGCTGGCCCAGCCCTGACCTCACCTGCAGCAGAAACCAATCAGAATCAGAACAAAACATGCCTTAAATTTGTTGAGCAGCAGCTTCAGAACTTGTGGCGTTGTCATGGTGCTGTTGATACGGACGTTCGTGATGGAGCCGTAGGCTGGCGTGAACACTGAGGTCTGAGGAAGGGAACAGAGAGGAGGAGAAAACAGGGCTGACTTGAAGAATCAGGCAAGGGACAGGCTGAGACTTTTGTGATGAGGATAATTACAATGTTAGATTAAAGGACTGAGTTCTCACAGTATGATTAACCCTAATGCCAAGTTAACCAAACACCAAGGTAGAATTCAAAGAACATGCTCCGTGTTATGATTTCACACAATTGGTTCAGTTTACTCAACCTGGTAGGATCATGGCTGAGTTCCCACAAATTGCCTGAGTCCATTTGAGCCCAGTCTAAGGCATGGTGTGAATGCAGCTAATGGGTGGTTGCCCACAATTTGCTGGAATTAAAGTGGGACCCAAAAGATGAACTTTTATCAGACGAACCAGAGAGCAAACATTAAGTTTGCCATTCCTAACTTCCTCTTGAGGAATTACAGGAGTTGAGAAATTGGGGGAAGTAGCTGTAGACAGAGTGAACTTCACAATTACTTTGGTGCTCTTAAATGACCAAATTGCATCTTCTGATCATCAGCATTTACTATTTCCTTGATGCATAAAAGTTGTATGCAGTTAATCTATGCGACTTAAAATAATGAAGGGGGAAGAGTCATCTTCAGTCACCCTTTTATGCCTTCATTTGAAACTTGCTCCTGAGCAAACAGCCACGTGGAGTTCCATTCACTGTCTGAGGACCTTCTTGGCCGCCTCAGATCTTCTTGCCTGGCTTTCTGAAGAGATCCCCCCGCCCCCCCCCCAGCCCCGGGAGGCTCACTTTGTGGTTGTAGAAATGCCCGTTGATGGAGAAGCGATGGCGCTTGATCCGCCGTTGTTCGCTGGGGGTGCGAAGGTTCCCTCTGCGGCGCACCCCAACATCGCTCCGTGTCCGCATCAGTTGGGGCACCTCTTCCGGTTGTGTTTTGAGTTCTTTGTCATCTGGAACATAGAGTTTTAAAGACACGTTAAAAGAATACAAACGCCAGAGGCTTCTGCAGGATTGGAGGCGTTCATAAAGGGTCAAAAACAGGGCTGCACCGGGGTGATGCACGCCCCATCCCTTCTATGGGTGTGAGCAATGCCTGCAAACCAGGGATGGAGTTATTGTCACGACGCTGCAACCCTCACTGATCGGAGTTGCTGAGAGTCAGCTGGCGTATATATTTAATAAATTATGATGATCATCTTCATCATCTGCACAGCCCCCCCAACACCTCTGCCAAATGGAACACTTCAAATTGTGCATTTAAAAAAAAAAAGACATTGGGATACTTGGTCTACATATGAATGGAACAAAGACATATAAAGCAGTGCACACACACACACACACACGCAGAGATAATGTTCACTTGTTTTCCTTCTGAAGGAAGAGAAACGTTTTAGGACCCATCGTGAGCCACGAGAGCCTCTCTGATGAAAGGACGCCTTTTACGGACAGGAGTCAGCTCTTCGCTGTCACCGTCTTCCGCCGAAAAAGACGCTGTCCAGCACCAACAAAGATCGTGTTTCATGGGCAGAGGGTTGCGTGTGTCATCTGCAAAAGGAGATTTGCCACCCAGCGCTCTCTAGGACCTGATTTCACTGTTCAGGGGTAAAGGGGAATAGCAAAAAGCAGCCAACGCAAAGCAGACAGAAAGCAGGCTGAATTAATGTGAGCTAACTGTTCCCTGGAAATGCAATTAAATTATGCTGGAATTCATCAGGCCTACAAAATCTTCCCCGCGGCTCTCTGACCATCGCCAAGGCCGCTCCGCAGCGGCGTCCCACGCTCTGTTTGTGGCCTGGAGCGGCGCCACTATTGTGAGATGAAATTCACAGACGCCGTTTTGGCTACTGCGCCACCGTCAGATCTCTGCAGAAACCCGAAAAATGCCTCGGATTACACTTCTGTCCTCTTTCAGCTTTCCAGGTCGTTTAACGGTTCCCTTGCAATTTTACAGCCCAGGAGGTTTCATTTATTTTTTGCCACTGGACAGTGAAATTTTGGGGAAAGAGATGCCGCTCCTGGAATTATTGGTGGACTGTTTTCTAATCACTGAAATTAAAAAGCGGGGGGGGGGCAATATTTTGAAATCAAAAAGGGACAACCTGCTTTTTGTTGTGCCTTTCCAAACTTATTTTGCTTACATGTGTTTTTTTATATATTTTTATAAGAATTTTCCAATACAATAAAAGTATGAAAAAATGAAAAAAAAGAAAAAAGATAGAAAATAAGAAAATGGTTTATGATTTGTCCGTTTTCTATCCCGCCTTTCATTCGAAAGTTCAAGGCAGCATACGCAGCCTTCCCTCTTATTTTCCCCCACAACCCTGCGAGGTAGGCATGCCTGAGAGCAACTGGCCCAAAGTGACCTTCCTCTCATTCCATGATTAGCAGGTCTTCTGGGGTGCACTTGAACGTGGGGCTCCCTGATGCCCATGATACCCTCAACCACCACACCGCCCTGTTAGCATGACAAGCACGACGCTATTAATGTGGGTAATTTAGCCTGGTTTGGTCTCTTTGTGGGGACGCAGCTCCTGGCGCAGCAGCAAAGCCCCCCACCTGAAAAGGGATCTTCTGCTTCTGCCAGGCTGACCGGCTCGGCCCCCTTCCGGACTGAATGGGGGGGGGGGGCGGACGTCTCTAATCCAACAGCTTTTTAATAGAGTTGTATTCCGCCACTGGAGAACTTTCCTGGAGCTCCTGTCGGATTTCTGGCGCAGCTCCCAAATATAATGAAATTCCTCCTAATCCGTTTTTAATTGCCTCCTCGCAGCCTTTCCTTTTGATCGGAGATCGTGCCAGGGGCCGTCCCTCCTGGGCAGCTCCGTTTCAGACCACAGTTGAATCGAAAACGAAGCAAGACCAATCCAAAGCCATGGGGGGGGGCGCCTGGGGCCCTCCCCGCAGCCCTCTTCCTCTTGACATCTGTCAGCCCCGCCAGGTTAAGAAGCAGACTGGAAAATCAACTCCACAGGAAGGCTCACGCTCCCTTTCTAGAGATGGGCTAGAAGAACAGAACCGTGCAGGTCTGACTGCGCCGGGCCCCCTCCCCTTCTTGTTCCCCAGAGCACCGGGAGGCGTCTGCCTGAGCCGCTTCCAAACATCATCCCTAAGAATGTTTTGGCCCTTTTGCCTAGGTACCCATTCCTGCCTATCTCCATCAAGGTCACTCTGGACACCACCAAGAAGATTGAAACGGGGGCTGCAACCAGCATTCCTTCCATGATGTTGGCTGCAGGCTCAGCTTTGGGAGCAAGGTCACCTGCAAGGCTGGGGCGCTTCAGTGGCCTCTAACGCAACGCCTGCAAAATGACCCAAAGCGTCCCTTCTCAAGGCATCAACCCTAAGAGGGTACTCGGTATCTCTGGGTCCCTTCAGAGGACCCATTGCCCAACTCCTGGATGGAGACTCCTCCGTGCCATCACGTTGGCTTCCTTCCCCAGTGCCCTGGGAGTGGGGAGGCAGGTCCCAGGTCATTCTGCCCAAAGCCAGATCCTCTTCCCTGCACCCTGCCAGCAAAAGGGAACAGAAAAAGGGACCATGAAAGAGCCTGGCACACCCCTGTGGCTTCCTTCCTCTTCTGATAACGGTGCGATTTGGGGAGCCTCGGCCAAGCAAAGCCCCAAGGCCCCTGGTCCACTCGCGCAGGTTCTCTGGGCAGATGATGTGGAGCCTTTTTGGATTTCAGGCGGCAGAACCAGAGCTGAGAGGCTGGGCTCATACCACAGGTGAAGGCGTGGCTGGCTCTTTTGTAACGCTGCTGCTGCTGCAGGTGCTGTGGGAATGCAGAGGAATTTAGCTCCGGCCTTGAAGAGGTGGGAGGTGAGGGGAAACAATTGCTCAGCCCTGGAAAAGCAGAGAGCGTGAGAAAGAGGCTCGGATTGGCCCCACCTTGACTTTGTGGGACTTGAACAGGAGCAGGGAAAGCTTTGGAGAAGCTTCCAAGATTCAGTTATTCTAGAAATAGAACATTTCAAGCAGAGGACAACCAGCCGCAAGGTGGATGGACTCAGTTACAGTGGCTGTTATTTGACCTGGCCTACCTCAAAGGGCTGACAAGGAACCAGGCCACTGCATTAAACCACAATATAGTGAATTGAGTTGAGAAAAGCATGCTGTTTTTTCAGTCGGGTTTAGGGTTGAATCTGTAGTGTGGATTCAAGTAGACGACCTTTTTCAGGCTGTTCAGAGAGAAACGCCATGCACGTCTTCACTGCCCTTCCCTCTGAGCGGATATCTTTCTTCAGATGGCCTTGGCCCTTCCCTTAATGCAAAGTGGCCAAGTAACAAAATGGGGAAAAAAAACCTCTGGAGAATGAGAAAGGAAGGGTTTAAACATGAATCGGCTCAGATCTGGTTCTCACACCTTTCTCTGATTTTAGAGCGTGTGTGACTTACGCTGCAATTTGCAATTCACACCTTCCTACATTTGATGTTTTGGCAACAGCCCTTTGACTCCAGGGCCCGTGTCGTTAATTTGATAAACGTCAGAGGAAGCAAGAAGAGGAAGTTATAAGCAACTGTCAGTGGATGGTAAGATAAGTGCGCTCCGCCCTGCAGCCAAACCTCAATTTCTTCCCCGTTTGTGTAGTGCCACCACAGGAACCATAGCCCTATGGATGTTGGGGTGCAAATGTGCAACCTTCAGGCCATGTGCAGCACAGCATCATTCATTCTGTGGCTCCCCAGTGGCTGGGGCAAAACTTTGCCTTTGGGGGAGCCAAGGGGGAAAATGTGTGGCTTTCGTTTTGCAAATGCTTCACCAGAGCATCTGGGGGATGGTGGGGGAAGGGCTCCCAAAAGCTGAGATGGGGGTTGTCTAAGGGCTGGTGTCCAGGTGGGAGAAAGCAACTTTCTGGAACAGGAAGGCCTAGGTGGGAGACAAATGCTCAAATGATATTATAATAGGTCCTCTGCACACACACAAACACATTCAGCACAGCTGAAAAGCCTGCAAGTACATTAAAATCCCTGGAAGTCCAAACACACTGCTGTTTCATGCTCACAAAAGGGGGTGCCTCATCCAAGATCTGCAATGAGCTGTTTGCTTATTTTTTTTTAAAGAAAAACTGTAATTCTGATGGCAAAGAAACCACAGCCTTTTTAAACACCAAAGCTCCTGAGCAGCTGTCCTGCTTTCTTAAACAGGAAGGGCAGCCATGGCAACTCAGACTAACAATGACTTTTGTTGTGCCCCATTTCAAGAAAGGAGGACTCTGTTGCCAAGCGGAAGGGAAGCCAAGCTGATTCCTTCACATCCCTGGGTGCCAGATGTGTGTGTGTGTGTGTGTGTGTAGAAGCTTAGTTTCTAGTGCTGGTCTTGCAAACTCCTACTTGGGGCACATCATGCAAAGACCCAGCTTTCTGGAGAAGGCTCTGATGCTGGGAAAGGTGGAAGGAAAGAGGAGAAGAGGAGGACGACCAGCAGCAAGGGGGTGGACTCAGTTTCAGTGGCGATGGGGGCACCATTGGAAGACCAGAAGGACCAGCTTGGGGCCATGGAGAAGATACATCTATGTGGTCACTAGGAGTCAAAAATGACTTGATGGCACATAATCAATCAATCAGGGAAGAATAGGAGGAGGGACTATGCTCTGTATGCCTTAAGCTAAAGGAAAGGCAGGATATAAATCTAACAGGTAAATGCGTAAATATTATTTTTTATTCTTACTGAAATAATGTAAAGAGAACCCCAAAAGGAGCTTATTTCTTTCATCCACCCCTTGGTCTGAGCACCAGCAGCATCCCTTCCGATCTTACCCGTTCTCGCATCAGCCCCGTCCCCTTCCGATGGGGGCTCGGCATCTGTGACCTGAATATCAGGCAAGGTTGTAGGTTTAATGACAGACCTGGGGATGAAAGAGAGAAAGCAGTAAAGACTCAGGGGGGTAGGAAGTAAACGGCAGGACTTTTTCAAGGCTTACGAGGCAAGTAATTCTCATTAGAGATGCCAAGCAGTCAAAGACCTTTTCGCCCATCAGTCGGGGTTGAAGCTACCAGGTGGGAAGAAGGAAGGCTGGAACAGGGAGCTCCATTACGGAAGCCCTGCGTAGGTGACCACAAGTCTGCAAGGAGGGCGACGTTCGGTGCTCAAGGAGGAAAGGGCAGGAGAAAGAAATCGGGATGTAACGTTCGAGTCTTCTGTTTTACAGGACTGGACTCCCTCATTGACGACAAGCTGCTCTGCCACCTCACCCGGACTCTGCAGTAAGAGTCATTTACACAGTCAAGTCAAGCTCCAGATTTCCAGCAGGCATGCCAAATTCCAGAAATAGGGGGTAGGAGATTAATTGGATCCATGAGACTGAGGTGCCATCTGCTGAAAGGAGGAGGAATTTCCTGATTGTGAGAAGTATGAGGCAATGGAACAGCTGCCTCCTGCAGTCACGGGGGCTCCATCACTAGGAAGGTTTCAAGAAAAGGTTGCAGAACCATTTGTCCAGAATGGTCGGAGGATTCCTGCCCTGGGCGGGTGGCTGGACCAGAAGACCCCCAAGGTCCCTTCCAACCCTAGGATTCTAGGATGTGTGTTGTTCTCAGTTGCCAGAATGGATATTATATTATGATGTGTGTGTGTATTTTTAACCCTAGGTTAGCCACCCAGAGTCGCTATTGCGAGACGGGCAACCATATAAACTGATTAAATAACTAAATAAATATTTCAGACTTCTGAAGACAATCTTGACAATGCACCTTTAACCTGATAGCTACATTTTCACATTATCAAAATCTCAACCTAGCAGCATTTTGGGGATAATTAAATTATCCCTGCATGAGATGGGCGGTGACTAAATTTGAAGAATGAATGAATAAATAAACAAATAAATACAAGAACTTGCATTCAAGGAAATGACATTAATTTCCTGTTAATATTAATATACACACACATACACATATAAGAATGAACGAATGGGAGCCAGTTTGGTCTCATGATGAAGGAAGCTAGACCAGGAACATGGAGACCGTGAGTTCTAGTCCCACTTTAGGCATAAATCCAACTGTGTGACCTTGGGCCAGCCCCTCTTTCTCAGCCCTAGGAAGAAGGTCACAGCAACCTCTTCCAAAAATTCTGCCTAGAAAACTGCAGGGACTGGTCCATGTAGATCACCAGGAGTCAAGTATGACTCAGAGTCAATGTGAGAGTCAGTCTAATCAAGTGATGAAGGTGCTGGGCCAGGAGCAGGGAAACCGTGAGTTCTAGTCCCACCTTGGGCACGAAGCCAGCTGGGAGACCTTGGGCCAGTCCCTCTCCCTCAGCCCTGGGAAGGAGGTGTTGCTAAACGACTTCTGAAAATGCTGCCTAGAAACTGCAAGGACGTGTCATGTAGGCCACCAGGAGTCAACACTTGACTTGATGGACAATTACAACCACACACACACACACACACTTCACTTATATATATGAAGTTTTACATAAAATTTTCAGTAAAGGATGACCATATTTCATGGTAATCGTCCAGACATAATCTACATCTCTAACTAACTCATCCATAAGTACCAAGTAGCAATATTAGGTCTTCAATCCACTGATTTATTGGGCCAAAACTTTCTTTCCAGTGTTGAAAGGCTGGTCTCTTTGCAGTAAGAAGGGCACTGAGAATGACTTTCCATTGTTTAGCTGTCAATTTCCAAGGAATCTATGTTCATTTTGATGACAGCATCCTGGAGACCAAGCCTGAGAAATCGATCCTAGGATAGTGCAGCCATTTAGGATTTAAAACTATAATCTGGGCAGCTGCAAGCACAGATGAACTGGACTTTGTACCCGGATGAATGTTGCTGTGAAATTCAAATGAGGAAGGAAGGGGGGGGGAGGGAAGGATAGAAAGAGGAAGAAAGGGAGGGAGGGAAGGATAGAAAGAGGAAGAAAGGGAGGGAGGGAGGGAAGGAGGGAAGGAAGGAGGGAGGGGAGGGAGGGAGGGAGGGGATGTGAGAGTTTGGGATAAAACTCTGAATAATCCCAATCTCATTCGAAGGTTAAGTGCATCAAGGCCAATCGAGCTGAACCTAACTCCTGAACAAAATCCAATTCCCACTCCAACCAAATATTCCAGGAATCGGCACTGTAATTCCCATGTGGCAATATTTTAAAATTCAGTTTGCCCTTCCCTTTAGTCCCAGTTCCTCCAGTCTAAACCCTTATTTAACTCAAAGATTACAGGAAGGTCATCTTGAAGCCAAAACAATTGCACAGGAAAATTAAAATACACAAACAAGAATTATATGTTATCTCACAAGGGATTATAACTGCAGGCTGGGGGAATTTTCCATGCAAAGCTGCCCCTCCAAAAAGGCCAGGCTGCCAGTGCAATCCCTTCAACCACGGATCTCAGTCCAGGCCCCATAATGGACCTCCCCATGTCTGTGCTAGGAATCCCCAACGACTCTTGTATCAAAAGAAGGGTTTGGAAAAAAGGATGTGATCGCTTGAGAAAGGCAGGGAGGGGCGGGGGGCAGAGGCCCACGCGGTCTTCCAGTTCCCCCAAAGTCCCAAATTCCCCTTACCCCTCCCAGCAGGGTTTTAGGAGCACGTTTACCTTTGAGAAAAGCAAATTCAATGCCGGGTGGGGGGGAGCAGCAGCTGGAAGGGGGATCTGGAGCAGAAAACAGCTGCTCGTTCCAACAGCTTCTCTTTGAACAAAAGAGCCATTAGAAATGGGTTGCACGCATTTGCCTGCAACCTGCCATTAGCCTTTCTCTCTGGGCACAGGCCATGACTAATATGGGCACACACACATGGGCCGCCTGCACAAGAGGGTGTACTGACCCGTGGGCACCCAGGTTGCAGCCAGAGTGCCAGGAGGAGGAGGAAGGAGGGGGGCGGATGCGCTGGTTGTCGTCCTGCATCTGCAAGCGGATCGGCCTGCACAGGCCCCAGGAGATGTTCAGCAGGCCCTCCACAATCAGCTCTCCTTCTTCCTACATGGAGGAAAGAGAAAGAGCCTTGTGAAAGAGCAGAAACCAGCTGGCAGCAGGAAAGAACAGTGGCCCAGTGGAACCAACGTTTTAAGAAAGATCCCTTTGTCTTTTTTTAGTTTCCAAAAGGCCCAGGAGGAAAGAGGTGTTAGAAGCTTTGCAGGGCTTAAGATGACCATTCTGTCCCATGAAACTCCCCAAAGCTGCACCCATGTGACTCTAGACCGCCTGGTTTTGAATAGACCTTCAAAATACACTGTGACCCTCAGGTGACCAAAGTTGAAGAGACGCCTGGTTTATGGAATAAACCACCATCGCTTGCACACCAACAACATATCTGGCCCTAAACGAATCCTTACAAAGCACCATGAATTCACGCCACACGCTAAGCCATAAGGTGGTCTGCGTCAGTGTGGCTTGGTGCCACAACACGCACAGAGAAGCATCTCTGAGCATCCCCCTGCCATTTTGCCCCCCTGGCCCCTGCCAGTTTCAGTTCTGCAGTCAGACTTGGTCAATACCAGCGAAAGGTAGCCCACCATTTTGTTCAGTAATGTCTAATTCTTGTTTTAGGAAGGTATGCCTATTGAACTCCCAAAATTGTGGGGAGAGGTTAGAATAGCATAAGCTTGGCTTCAGTGCTTTCTGCAGTCTTCATGCCCGATTTGCCAAACCTTAACCGTCTGTTAAACTTCAGTTAAAGTATTTAAAGAGCCAATTATCAAGGTTGCAGAGAACTCCTCCTTCAGAGAGCTCCAAGTGCTTGAACACCCCTAAGTGTAAAGTTAACATTAAAAGAGCAATGAAGCTCCCCCTACTTTTGGGGGTGCCATTCCTGAACAACCCCAATGTTGATTCCTCCTAGAAGTGGCGGTGGGGAGCATCCCACAGCAGGGCCTAGGTGAGGAAAGGCAAACGGCCGCCAGCTGCCACAGGCTGAACATGCATCCTCTCCTGCAAAGTCAAGCAAAACCCCAGCAAGGAAAGGCCTTGGAGGCTGGAAACTACGGTTGTGCCTCCCCCAAGCCTAGCAAACTGCATAAGGAACTACCCCCCCCCAATTGCTCCAAGCAATTAAGAGAAAGTGCAAAAGGGCAAAGAAGATGATGCGGGGCAATGCCTATACAGCAGTGTTTCTCAACCCTGGCAACTTTAAAATGTACAGACTTCAACTCCCAGAATTCCCCAGCCAGCCAACTCCCATATCATTTGAAAAATAACAAAACTCTGAATGGAAAAGTTAGAAATGGGGCTGAAGTGAAAAATCAGGAGCATATTCTATAGCTCAGATAAAGCCAGTCCAATGGCTGGCTGGGGAATTCTGGGAGTTGAAGTCCACACACCTTAAAGTTGCCGAGGTTGAGAAACCCTGCTCCGTAGGAAAGTTCTGATGGGCTTGCAGAATCTGTGGAAGTTGCTTCAGCTACTGATGCTGTCTGGATGAATACAACAATAAGGTGATCCCTGGACCATCAGGCTGCACCTGAATTCAGAACTGCATTTCCTTTACTCATGCAGCAAATGCTCCTCCACTCCTAATATCTTGCCCTTTGGGGACTGGGGGAGAGGATCCATTTCCTACCTCTCGGTGCCGAAGCTGCAGGTTTTGACCTTCATAGTACAAGTTGTACGTCTTCAAGAGTAGCAGAAGCTCATTCCTGGAAGAATGGAGAGGGAAGAAGAGTTAGAAGAAAGCAGGTGGGCGGCCATATTTGGGGGCCACTGTTTCTCTAACCACAGATGGGGACTCTCTTCTCTAGCTACACACAAGATCTATTCACACAACCCACGCCCCAATGGCAGGGACCAAGAACCTTCTAGCAGAGAGAGCATGGCATGTATTTGGGGTCCCTGGATGTTAAATGCAAAACAGAAATTCTGCTACAGGAAAAAAAATGGTGGGGGTCGCATAACGCGCTTAACTAGATTAAATGTTTAGCAGACTGCATTTCCACACCTTGCTAACTGGGTTAGGATTCACCTGGTTTTTGTTCTCTTTTTGTGCACCCAGCCTGTTTGGTTCACTTAGGCATCAATGTATTGTATGAATGCAGAAAACAGGTGAACTTAGTTACCGAGTTAAGGGTCCTGTCTGAATGTAGCCGCAGTCTTGCACACGGGCTTCCCCTCCCCACTAGTCGCTGCTCTGCCTTTTGATGCACAACCCAGAATTAGCTGGGTCCCCCAATGGGGTCCTCAGTGGCCTGCCCTGTGGGGTCAGGAGCACACTGGGAATTTTGAGAACGGGTGGGGTTCACGCTCACAAAAGGGCTGCCATGCTGGCCACAACTGGCCACAGTGCACACCCTGACCAAAATTGAACTGGACCCCCAGGATGCTCTCTGGGATCTGAGGGGGAGATTGTATGGTTCAAAACACGACCACAAATCAACATACTGTAGTGCTAGAGATGGTACTCTGCTTTAGAGTACAGCATGCCAGCTTCCTCCTCAATTTGTTTTTATTAAAGGAATCTGCAAAAATAGTGATTTCAGTCAGTGATTTCAGCCAGGTCAGATTTAAATGGGCAGGTAAGACAGGAAGAGTGGTCTAAGGGAACTGTCTGGGGCAAAGAGCCCCACAGACATGTTGCTTGCACAACTGTATAAGCAACACAACAGTCCAATTCATTTCATACCATTCAGACACACCTACAGGGATCAAGAGAAAAACGGTCAGCCTTCTTTGGTGATGCAAGACCGTCCGCAGTGAGCCAATTCATCTTAATCTTTCAGACCAGGATATGTGCTTGTTTGTAAATACAGTGTTTTGATTTAACAGCTCTTTCCCGTTACAATTCTATACTTCTGTTTTGTTCCCCTTACACTCAGCCAGTGGTTTTCAGATGTCTTGCATGGAAATGCCTGTCTGATGCCGAAAGGCCTGGTGTGTATCTTCAGGCGATTAGGAGGAGGTTGCCACAACACAAAAACCAGGGGCATCCGAGCGGGTCTGTGTCAAAAAAGTCAACAGGGCAGTCACAACCATGTCACTGAAATCCTGCCCCTCTCTGACATACATTGAGACCCACAAGGTGTGCAAAAAGGAGGTGAGCTTCCATTGTATGGTTGAGGCTGCCATGTTGACTTTTTTGACCCCTCATGCAGACATGCCAGGGGGGACCCAACCATTTTTTTAGCCCTACAATATGTTGCTCATTTTCTGTTCAAGGAAATGTGCCCACCAATTGTTGGCCTGGATGGGGAGGTCAGAACAGGGAAGATGACGGACACGGCAGCATGATCCAAGCCCCGCCCATTTGCATACGCATGGAAGATTGACAGATGAGGAAAAGGGGTGGGGCTTTGATCACCCTCCTGAGCTTGCCATCGTGCCTGCTTTGACCCTTGCCTGCTGTTACCCTGGTGCCCTTTTTCTCTAAGAGCCTCCCACAGACTCACCCAGGGAGACAGCCACGGAGTGACTTACTTTGAGATGTATTTGTCTTGCCCACAAGGGACCAGAGAGCTCTCGCTGAGATACTCCATCCTGAGAATGGCATGAGGAACACGGCCCTGGGTTGAAAGACAAAAAAAAAACCTGTTTTTTTCCCCTTTCTTAAAAAGGGGCAAAGAACCTTGGGGTCCAGAGGTTACTTAATGCAACGACAAAGTCCAGATCATTTTTGGTGTGTGTGGATCGACAGCAAAATCCAAAAGTGCAGGAGAAGAGCGAGGGCCCTTAAGAAGCATCAGAGGCAGGTGCAAAAGGGGCAGAGCTTGCACTGTGATGCTGCTGTGCTCTTTTGGTCATTTTGGCGAAAGCTTCCGATCTTGCAAATGCTTCTGTTGCCTGGAGGTTATTTTAAGCATTTTAAGCATGAAACACAGAGGAATGCTGTGCCAAGGAAAGCAGGCAGTGATAGCCAAGCCTTAAACACAAACCCAGCAATCACTATATTCAAGACAGGCAGACAGAGCAGAGGATCCAACGGTTATACCCTTGAAGGGTTACCTCCAAAAGATGGTGAATGTCTCAGACTGAGTCAGAGCCCATAGATGACTGAATCCTTAGCCCAGGAGCACTGGAGGACTCATTAGGACTTTCTGCTGGGCTTCTGAAATTTCAAACGCATCTCTGCTAGCTTTAAGGGCCAGAAACTTATTTTTAAGGTTAAAAAGGCAAAGTTCTAAAATGATGAATCGCCTTTCTACGGGCCTCCCTGGTTCTGCAGCACGCAAAACATTCTCGGTGCAATTCCTCGGAGTTCTTCTGTCTGGCCTCTATTATCCACAGGTGTCCACAAGACACAGACTCATTATTTGCAAAACCCCTAAAGCAGGAAACACAGAAGTGTAAGGCCAGCGCCGCATCCGCAAACACATTGTTTTCCAAAAGGAGAGCCAGGAGAAGAGGGGAAAAGAAGCACTAATAATATCACAATGCCCCAGCAAGGCAGCTGTCTCAGCTGTGCACTTCCTGCCGGGTCTCACAACTAGCACAACAAGGCACATTTATGGCCAGGAGGCTCCACTGGTTCTTTTGGTAGCCTGGCCTAGATGCTTCCAGGAAGAGGGGGTGCCTTTGGGGGCATCAGAGCCAGATAAGAGGTTCTGGAGGCCAGAAGCCCATGAAAAAATAAGTTTATTATCTTATTTATGTTTTTAAAACTGTGACTGAGGCTTAGACGTTTTTATTATCTTTTTTATTGTAAACCACCCAGAGTCCAGCATTGGGGGAGAGGGGCGGTAATATAAATCTAATAAATAAATAAATAAAAATAAAAATGGGGTCCTCCCAGTCCAAATTCCATGTACAGAAGCCAACTGGATTGGCAGTTGAATGGGATGATGAGATAGCTTGGTGGGGGTGGGGGTGGAAGGGAGACACATGGGGCACACACCACCACTAGTGGGCCTGAGGCATGCCTGCTGCTTGTCTGCCCCCTGTAATGCAGGAACAACAGTGGAACTAAGCTGTCTGGGTTCACACAACATCCCTAACCAAGGATTAATAACACATGGGCTGCATCACCCAAATGCAACCCTGGAAGACTTTCATAGGAAGGCCTGGTTCATAAAGGCTGGATTTCCTACAGCACACTGAACTGCAAGTTACTCAGATCCGTTGTCACCCAACTTAGCTGCACCAACCCAGCCTCAAAAGTGGAAGAGTTCACATGAGGCCATCTAGTCTGACCCAGGTCAAAAACCCAAATTTAAGCAACCGACGTGTTTCACCCGAACTGTACCCCACTTTGAGGATTGCTTTTAATTAATTCTTGGGATCAAAAAGCCACGAAATCAATAAATAGGTGAGGAATAATATTACTAACGTTTAACATCAATTTGAGACGAGGTAAAAATGAACAGCACGGCTGCCATCAGCTAACTCGCCAGCCAAGGGCATCCTTGCCCCCCCACCCCAATTGCATACACACAACCATAAAGGCAGCTTTGTCTCCCGAAAGAGAATGTGGCTTGCAGGCCACAAGGAAGTCTCCCTGGTCCTCCTAGGATCATGGCCTGGGCCCTCTTGTAGGAAATGCTGCTCCCTGTTTTCCTCCTCTTTGAGCAGACCAAATCTTGCAGTCACCGGAGCTGCTAAGCAGGGACCAGCTCTCTGAAGTTCCCATTGGAAGGAGCACAACGCAGGGCCCTCTGGACAACGCCTTGCAGCACGATGTGAAAGCAGACAACTTCCCCCCCATGCTCCCAATCTACAGAGCCTAGAAGGGAACCTCTGCCTATCTGGCAGAGGTAGGCAGGAAATCAGTCTGGGGGCTTGAGTGGTCTTATGGCTTCACTGAGCCTCAGTGTCCTTTTATTTGGCTTTAATGGAATGCTTGGGTCTTTCCTTGTTGCTGCCCAGAGTTTCTTGGACAGATGGGCAGCCATATAAATTGGCTTAATAAATAAATATAATAAATAAACCTGATCGGACAGCAGAAAATATGAGGATGAGGATGATCATCATTCTGTTTCTATGTACAGTGACCCCATTTTCTTGGAAAAAAGGAAGGATAAACCTGAAAAAGGGGCAAATCTGAAAGAGGTTCATCGGGATTTTTTAAAAATTGTTTATAACTTTGCTTGACAAAGGGAAATTCAAGAGCAAAACCAAGAAAACAAAGAATTAAATTAAATAAATCTAAAGGGCAGCTTTCTGAAATAAAGGACTGTCCTTTGTAATGAAGGACGTGGTGGTCCCTGTATTTCTAGGCCACCCTTCCTAAGAGGCTCAGGAAGGTAGCCTGAGGCCCAGCTGGTGGGTCAAACTGGAAACTAGAAAAAATGCCCAGCTCAGAGAGCATGCAAGCGTCTTTTTACTTAAGCTACTGTTGACACTCATGTCACCGGAAACACGTCACCAGCGTAGCCTCCACCCTCTGCTCTCTCCACCTCTCATGCGCACACACCACACGCGAGGCATGCTGCTAAAACGCTGGCATCAGGAGAGGAGCTGAGCATCACTTCCCCAATCTTCAAAGCAAGAACTGCCTTAGCTGGCAAAAAAGGAGAGGCACAAGAGCTATGCATGAGTTTTTCACTGGAGGACACAAGTCAATAGCAATTATTATTATTATTATTATTATTATTATTATTATTATTATTATTATTTCCCCTTTCTAACATTTTTCCCACAGGTGCAGGGTCCACTTTTTTGGATCACCTGAATGTGAATCCGTTGGTTGCAACAGGAATTACCTGATCAGCTTGTGCAGAGCCTGACATCGCGGGCCGAGAGAGGGGGACTGGCCCGCAGTGACCCAGCCGGCTTCCACGCCTAAGGCGGGACTGGAACTCACCGTCTCCGGTTTCTAGCCTGGAGCCTTGACCACTAAACCAAACTGGCTTGATGATGATGATGATGTTGATGACTGTGCAATCAATCATCATAAAAATGATACCTTTAATACCATCAAACAACATCTGTCTATCCCAGATCCTTGGGAAGGACTTGATAGGTGGATAAAAATACCAAATCCAGTCTAAACAGCTGGCTGGCTGAGCAACCAACATAACAGTTTGGGCTAGTGGTTAAGGCAACAGGCTAGAATCCAGGAGACGGTGAGTTCGAGTCCCGCCTGTGGCACGGAAGCCAGCTGGGTGACCCTGGGCCAGTCCCTCTCTCTCAGCCCAACCCACCTCACAGGGTGGTTGTTGTGGGGAAAAGAGGAAGAGGAAGGAGTATTAGGTATCTTCGCCGCCTTGAATTTATAAAAATAATAAATGCAGGATAGGAAATAAATAAATAATAAAAACAGCTAGCAGCTGTATAAGACATTTGCATAGGAGAATGAGTTTTCCCAGGCAAAGACTCTTGGTCGATCCAGATGTTTATTCCTGGATTACAATAAACCACCCTTCCTTCTCCAGTTTGGTTCTCCTCCTCCAAATGGGTTGGCCTTCAGCTCCATAATCCCCAACCCTGTAACCACTGAAGCATTTGCCAAACCTGTCCTCTTGCATCTGGTGGACGAGGGGAGCATCAGAGCTTGCAAAAAAAAAAAAACCTTGGACAAAATTCTACATTCTCCTACTTCCTTCAAAACACAACTCCACTCTCCCAAGAGACCTGTAAAAGAAGATACAGTTCCCAGAAAAATCTCTTCCCTTTTCTGGATGTCTTAGGGAGAATCCTGACATTTGTTCTGGGGTTTGCTTGCTGCTTCTCCAATTAGCACTATGAATGCTGAAAGAAGCAGCAGGGCCTCTTTCCAAAATTCAGATTCTGGATGGGCTGAACTCAAATTAAAGGAAAGGATGAGTATCACCCTAAACACCATTTCAGGTGCAATTTTAGAGTTACTTATCTTAGTCTAATCCCCACTGAAAACACTTAGATAACACATCTAACTCAAATTAACAACACCACAATGACTGTCTCTACAATACACACAATGCCCAACGAAAGAAACTATATTATACTGCAGTTTAACCTGACAGCCCAGTTCACCCAAGATGCTAAGCTGATGGCTGGATTTGCAGAGCCTGCTGACCCACAAATTACAACAAACAAGCACAGCACACAAACTGACCCAATGGGAATTATTTCTGCACAGACCCCCTTCTGCTGCAAATCATGCATCCTGCCCCACCTGGAATCACCCACATATTCAAAAGTCAGAGACAAAGGGAGACCCACTCACTGATTTGTCCCAAATCTCTGCTCCTATGGCTCGGGAGATTGCCTTTAACTTCAGCCCCATATTTATTAGCTAAACCCTTCCAAATTCCAAGGAAACATGCACACCTGCTAAGCCCACTGTGTCTTCCTCCTCCTCCCCAAAAATGCACAAAATGATGATCTACTCCTGCTTTGTAAGGTCCAACCCTTCCTATTCCTGAAAAGGGATGCCCAGATTCAGGGTTCAGAGGGAAACGGCTTCTTAGCTAGGAGAAAAGCTGATGCAACTCGCCAAAGAAGAAGCCTTCTGGATGATGCACTTGTCGATAATAACAATAATAATAAATAGTAGTAACAGATTGGGGAAAAGATCTTACGAAGTCACCCCTGTAGTGATTGGCACATTAGGCAGAATAACTAACAGATTAAACACAGTTTTACAACAGCCGAATGTTTGGGCTATACAGAATCATCTGTGGGTTTAGGGGGGAAAAAACCCACTTTGCTAGACACATTCTATCTTACGATGCTGCTTAGATAACACAAATTGCAAAGACCCCAGTCCAAGAAGCAATTCCTTTTCTTTGTCCTTTCTACTGGGCTATTCCTTGGTGGATAACAATAACATAAGCGTATCGGCCAGGCCAGAGCACTGTTACACAGGGGTGTGTGGCCGGGGGAAGGAGCCTTGCTGAAAGCTTAAGTGGCCTTAGCTTTTTGTTCTGCAGATTTGCCCATCCTTCCTCCTGCTCCAGGCCTCTCCCCGGCTTTGCCTTTGTCCTGGCGCTTCATCTGTCATCTGCTCTCCATTGACGAGCGACAACATCCATCTCCCCAACAGGAGCCGTCTCAGCTCCCCAGGAGGGAAAGAGGAAGGAGGCCGTGGTGGTGGCTGGGCTGGGGGCCTGAATCACTTCCCCGAGATGCAGACAGAGGAACTGTGCATGGCCTCCTCCTTATTCTGCACACGGCCCTGAGTCCGATCAGGGTCTGGCTTTGGATTCTGCATGTTCTGCAAATCCAGCCTTTATGTCAAGAGGTTAGTGCTGTGGGTGGATTTTTATCCTGATGTTTTTAATTCCATTTGTGCTTTTAACGATTTCTAGTTTATACTGCAAAAATACCACTGGACCCAGCTCACATCTGTATTTTATAATGTATTACTCACATCTTAAATTGCAATAACACAATTACTTGGAAAAAAATTGTGCTTTTTAAATGCTTTATACAGTAAACACTTTTGGGCTCACAAAGGACAGCAGGCAAGATCCTTAAAAAATGCATACATAATGTGGCTTAGTATGTGGGATGAACCGAGCCAACTGTAGTTGCTCAATAAACCATGGTTTAATACTGTATCCTGTGATCATTTCTTCCCTACCTCATTAAAAGCCCAGGCTTGCCAGGTAAGACCAAATAGACTAGAAAAATGTAGTTATCCAATCAGCAGTTCCTGGCGATCCAAGACACCTTATGAGGTGCTGGGGAGGAAACAGCACCACTGGGCCATAGCAGAGGAGCAGCTGTCCACGCCCAGAGTCCTCCCTATGTGAAAGGGCCATATGGAAGCAGCAGGTAACTTGCCACCCCCTTGGGTTCCTGTGCCTGGCATCTGTGGAGGGACAAAGCGTATCCCTGGCTTTGTAGCATTGACGGGAAAACAATGCAAATGATGTCATTTGTCATCCACATGATGATGTCGTAAGACCCCTGCAGCCCCAGGTCATCCCATCTTCCCACCACAGTTGCGTGGCCTCGCCCTCCCCTCAACAGCTCCATAAGTTGGGGAGAGGTCAACTGGTTTACAGGGAAAGACAGGGAAAGTAAGGAACTGGTTTCAATTGGGCCTCATTCCAAATCTGGCCGAAGACTCTTCCTTGCTCTCCAGATAGAGTAGGTAAGTGGGTAAGAAGCAAAAAATTAGGCAAAAGCCATTGCAAAATGTATCTGGGGAACCCCAATTTTTGCAAAGGAAAGGCCAAACTGGTGGCCACAAAATCACTGTGCAATCATTTGCATGCAACTGCGAAATCATCATTCAGGGTCATCACAGGAGTTAAAAGCAAGGAGTCAGCCTGCAAAGAGAAAACCAAGGTGGGTTCCCTGCCTTTTTTTTTTAGATTTTTTTTAATCCCACCTTTATTATTTTTATAAATAACTCAAGGCGGCGAACATCCCTAATCCTCCTTCCTCTTCCTGTTTTCCCCACAACAACATCCCTGTGAGGTGGGTTGGGCTGAGAGAGAGGGACTGGCCCAGGGTCACCCAGCCGGCTTTCATGCCTAAGGCGGGACTAGAACTCTCATACCACGCCTGATTGGCTCTTGGGCTGAGAGAGAGGGACTGGCCCAGGGTCGCCCAGCCGGCTTCTGTGCCTAAGGCGGGACTAGAACTCTCAGTCGCCTGGATTCTAGCCTGCAGCTTTAACCGCTAGACCAAGTTGCACAATTATCCATGACACACCCAAAACCTCCATTAGAAATACAACTGTGTCACGTGCAAGGAAAGCAGCTGCTCAGCCTCTGAGGTGGCCTTTGTCCTTCACATGCAGACAGCTCAGCGTCTGCCAGGGGTTGTCCCAACACCAAACCCCCCAAGATAGTGTGGAGCAACGTTTCCAAAGCACCAGGAAAAGGCTGTGAAGAACAAACAAGCTTATCTTCTAACAGTTTGCTGGGTATTTCAGGCTCAGCGTCTACCCAGCATCCCTTACAATATTGGGAAACACAGAAGCATCAAGGGGCAGAAGCTCCTTGCAGCACATGGCCACACTGTCGTCAAGGCCTAAAACAGACACAAGGTGGGATTAAGAGTTCTTGGGAAGGTAAGGGAGTCAATGGCTTCGACTGCCCATTCCTTCTCAAGATCAAGATGGCCTTCCAGGGACGTCAGCAGGGCAGTAAAAAAAGGCAAGGTGGTGGCCATAACTGTGTCATCATAACTCCATCCCACAACATTTCCATGGTTATCTCAGCTATTTCTTAGTTATGGAAGGCTGAGGGCAATGGGGCCTTGTCTATGAAATCTCTCTCCATGGAAACCAGATGGGTTGGCACATTCCAGCTTGCCCAGGTTTGCACCCTGGACTTTTGGAGTGTCCTCCATTTATTGGTGTCTTTATATGTACAACCCCCCCAGTCCAAACCCCCAGTCTAACCTGGACAACAATCCACAGAAGCCTCAGCCAGGCTGGGCTTCCTTCTTCATAAACCATGAAGCAGAGATGTGGGATATTTGCATTCTGACTCTGTGGGAACCCATGTAGGGTTTGCAAAACATGGTTTCAGCCTGCCTGCTTACCGCCCCCAAAAGGCTAGGGAGCTCTACTATACACCCATGATTACATATCACAATGAACAGTTCACACATGGCTGAAATCTGTTTTGCCAGATAAACAATTGCTTGCACTGACTCCTTGTCCTACGCCCAGCCTGGGCAGTCACATCAGCCCCTGACGGGCTGCAGAAGGCCTTCCGCTGACAAGATCACCAGAATGGCAACCCCCGCGTTTTTTCTTAATGCGGGGGAGTCGTGTCAGAGACCCCCTGCCCCCATTCCCATCCTTAAAACCAGTGTCAGCTCAGCGCCTTCCCTGACATGGAACGAGACGGTTCCAACATACAACTGAACAATGCCGGGAGCTTTGTCTGGAAAACCTGCCAAAGATGCCGTTCAGAATAAATTATAGCCTGCATCTCCCTCTTCGCTTTGCTTTCTATAATTTACGCCATTCTCATAATTTAAAATGCTTTGTCATTGCCTCTAAATCAATAAACCTTGACCAGTGACGGACACGCCAGGGCAGGAAGGGGGGGAAGAGCAAAATTCCTCATCACCAGGATCTTATTCTCCCCCATTCGGTGGGCACAGATCTCACTGGCCCACACTTATCCCTGGCACAACAAGTCCTAACAGTTCGTTTTTAATTTTTCAAAGAACTAGGCACCTTGATGATATAGCAGGGGAATAACCCGTTCTGTCTCATCCGGATCTATGAAAATTTGGGAAAAGGCTAGAAGCTGAAAAATTCCAGGAGGGATACTGAAAATAACCTCCTGTGACATGTTTTGTCTTTTGAAACGAAGATGTCATGGTTAACAAACACTGAAAAAAGGACATGAAAAAAACCTTTTAAAAGCACCAAGTTCTGGTGGCTCAACAAGAATTTGAGTTGCCCTCTTATTTGCTGCTAAATCTTGCTGAGGACACACAAATTGAACAGAAGATGCGGAACAAGAATATTGTCCACATCTTGGTGAAAACTCTTGACCGAGATTAATGATGATTGTTTTATATTTTTTAATAGTGACTGTTTTGATATAGTTACTGTTTTATTTAATTGTACGGCACCCAGAGTCACTTCTTGTGAGATGGGCAGCCATATAAATTAGCTGATAGACAGACAGACGGACGGACAGCTGGCTCAAGATCTACTCGATCCAATTTTCTGGGTTTGCACAACAGACTTGATCAAGACAGTTAAAGACTTAACGGCTACCTTGGCACAAACGGCTCAACTTGGTTATTTTTAAGTGTAGTTAGCTTTGTGGCTTAGTGAGCCCACGCTGTTTGATGAGTTTATGCTGCAAGGTCCTCCACACGCTCCCGAAATGGACTGTCGATAACTAAGTTAAGCTGCTTGCATGAATGCAACTTGGGAATCATCAACTAACCACACCAGCTGGGTTCACGGAGTACGCTGCCTCTGAGACCTCTCAAGTTATCATACACTTAAAACATGGAAAGGCTGATTTTTCAGAACATTTAACATTAATTCCAACGGGGTGGGGGGCTCCTATGCCAGCCTCCCTATTGACCACTCCTTTTGGATGCTGGAGCCATGTCACTCAGAACGATCGAGAAAGGCAAGAGGCAGGTCCTCCAAATATCATAAA
Source organism: Candoia aspera (assembly GCF_035149785.1). Taxonomy (NCBI): domain Eukaryota; kingdom Metazoa; phylum Chordata; class Lepidosauria; order Squamata; family Candoiidae; genus Candoia; species Candoia aspera. The sequence continues at coordinate 23,879,402 of NC_086161.1, read as the reverse complement.
TACATTACATACGAGGCATCTGCAGGGGAAATGGTTGACTGGGTAATTCGAGCTAATGTGTCTGGTGAGTAATAAACGGGTTCAGGTCCAGCTATTTTTGGGGGCTGCATCGCTTGGCAGGAAAGAACTCTGGCTGAGGAAGGGTCTCTATGGGAAGGCAGCCTTTGACCCAACACCTAGTGCAGTGCTTCTCAACCATGACAACTTTAAGATGTATGGACTTCAACTCCCAGAATTCCCTAGCCAGTCAACTTTAACACATCTTAAAGTTGCCAAGGTTGAGAAACACTGACCGTGTGAGATGCCATAGGAGAATCAGCATTTCTACTCATTAATTCCAATGCTGTTATTCTGATGCTATACAGTTGTAATCGAAATTATGCAACCCCCCTTGCAAATCAGGTTGATGGTCAAAACGTACAGTCTTTCAGCTGTTTGCAATGAACAAATCAAACAAAAGCAATTGAAACAGCTCAACACAACGAATGCTTCAAGTGGTCTCCCCAAATTCAACTGGAAATGCAACTGATCATGACTTCTCCAGTCTCAAAATTATTCAACCCCCTGAATACTGTCACAACAGCACACATACAGTATGCAAAACACACGTTGTTCTAAGCACACCTGATGCAACTAATCAAGGGCTCATTAGTTGCACCAGGGGTGCTTGAGCCGGAGCACATGAAATAGCTGAAGTGGCCAGGGGTTTGCTGACCGTCCTGTTTGACTGCATGTTAGAAACACAGTACGACTAAGTCAAAGAATGGTCCAGAAAGGTAAGAGGAGAGATCATCGCCCTTCACAAACAGGGAACAGGATACAAAAGGATAGCGAAGGCCCTGAATGTTCTAGAGACACCGGCGGAAGCACAGTTCGCAAGTTCACAGTTGAAGGAACAGTGGTGACGCTGCCTGGACGGGGCAGAAAAGGAAGCTGTCAGTGGCTGCAGCCAGATTTCTGAGAAGGCAGGTGGAGAGAAACCCTCAAGTGACTGCAAAAGACCTGCAGCAAGACTTGGTGGCAACAGGCACTGAGGTTTCAGTGAGAACTGTAAGGCGTGTACGAAACACAGAAGGTTCCCATGCCAGAACGCCAAGACATGCACCACCACTGACCCAAAAGCACAAGAAAAGTCGGCTCCAATATGCTCAAAATCATATCAACAAGCCACAGAAGTTTTGGGAGTCTGTTCTGTGGAGCGATGAAACAAAACTGGAACTTTTCGGCCCGATGGATCAGCGGCGTGTCCGGAGGAAGAAGAACGAAGCATACGCTGAAAAGAACACTCTGCCTACAGGTAAGCATGGTGGAGGCTCGGTGATGCTCTGGGGCTGCTTCGCATCCTCTGGCACTGGAAACCTGCAGCGTGTGGACGGCAAGATGGATTCGCTGAAGTATCAGGAAATCCTAGGAGAAAATGTCCTGCCGTCTGTAAGGCAGCTGAAGCTTGGGCGTCACTGGACCTTCCAGCAGGACAATGGTCCCAGGCATACCTCAAATTCCACTAAGGCTTGGATGCAGAAGAAGTCCTGGAAGATTCTGCAGTGACCATCACAGTCACCTGACTTGAACCCCAAAGAAAATCTCTGGTGGGATTTGGAGAAGGCGGTTGCAGCATGCAACCCCAAGAATATTACCGAACTGGAGGCCATTGCTCATGAGGAAAGGGCTAAGATTCCTCAGGAACACTGCCAGAAGCTGGTGTCTGGCTATGCATCTCGTTTGCAGCAGGTCATAACAGCAAAAGGGTGCTCTACTAAGCACTGGAGATGCTTGCCATGAAGGGGTTGAATAATTTTGAGACTGGAGAAGTCATGATAAGTTGCATTTTCAGTTGACTTTGGGGACACCACTTGAAGCAATCGTTGTGTTGAGCTGTTTCAATTGTTAGATTTGTTCATTGCAAACAGCTGAAAGTCTGTATGTTTTGACAATCAACCTGATTTGCAATGGGGGTTGAATAATTTCTATTACAACCGTACGTAGGTTGACAGTGACACTTTCAGGGATCTTCCTGCCTCAATGTCCACTTTAAAAGTTAAGGACACAAACTTACTCCTCTTCTTTTAAATCTTTATAATATTTCCATTCTTCCAGCTCTGTCTAAAAGTGGATTTTAGGCCTGCCAAAGGACTGCTTGTCTGCCTCAGGGATGGAAGAAGTGCATCCTCAGCAGAGACAGGAACAGGTCTGGGGTTAGATGCAAGAATCTCTGTCTAAAAGACCCTTAAGCCCAATCAGCATTCTGTAGCAAAGAAAAATTGAGCATCCGTTACTCCAAAAGAAAAATGGTTTTATTCACCAAGAAGCGGGTTAATTGCCTTCACTTCTGAAAATAAATGGCACCCACGCTGAGCAGGTCAGGGATGCCAAAGATCTAAGAGCCTTATAGGGAGGAAGGAAGGGAGGGAGGGAGGGAGGATCTGATTGCTTAAACCCAAGACTTCCCTTTTTGCTAGCTGCAGTAAATGTAATTTTTGTCTCAGCTGCAGTGAAATTATTTTGGGCAAAGGACAGTTTTGCTTTAGAAAGCACAACTCTATCAGAGCACAAAAGTTTTATTTTGAACTATCCAGAAGAGAGTTATGCTTTGTGTTCCTACTGTGGGTCAAATGCTCTTTTTCAGTTGGAACTTGGCCTTGGGTCTGTAGAGGCTTGTTAGAGAATCTGCCAGTTCAGGGTAAACCTAGCCTCTACGGGAGGATCTTTGGCCCACTTAACCCTCATTGTTTCTTCTGGAAGAAGAGCATAGTCCTGGATTTAAGTTGTTGTGGCCTCTCAGCCCATGTTTTGATGATGATGGGGCTTGGAAGAGCCACATCAGAGATAAAGCAGTAAGCCCTTGAGCCGGATTTACAGAGCAGCAGGAGTCAAGTTCCTGATTGTTCCCATAGCAGCTTCTGTGATCAGTCTTTAGTTCTACCCAAGTATATAACCAACATCCCCCAGTGAGCCTCTGGTAGCACTTCCTTCTCACTAGTGGATCAACCTCTAGATGTAGGGAACCAAGCAGATGACCTTGGAGAAGGAATCCAGAGACTGTTAAGGAAAGATCAGGTACAGAAGAAACATGGGTTACTTTCAGAGGGTGGGAGAGTATTACAAAAAGGGGAGGGGAGGGAAAACACAGGCTTGCAAGACGCAGTGATAATAACATAGCCTATCTCAATAAAGTATAGTCTTGTGGAGTCTGCTTCCCGATCTGGTCTACCTTGAAGGGCTGACACTAGAAACATCTAGGAGGGTTACCATCATTTGCTCAGTTTTGGTCACTTCAGGAAGATTCTGGGTTTAACCCTGGAAATATCGACTGGCTGATCTTCTGCTGTCCAGATGGGCTGATGTTCATTTCATTCATTTCTAAGTTTTCTTCTCCTGCTTAACTTGCTATTTGCTTTGCATTTGGCATTTCGGTCTTTAACCAAAGATCACGGCCTACATCCTCCTGCTATTACTACTGCCCCCATCAAACTAAAATCTGGGGAAAACCACAGCATCTGAGCGTCTAAGCCACCATTAATCTGCAGGGGTAAAAAGCAGGGGCATGGAACGGACACAACCCAGTTTAAAAAGAAATCCCATTCTTTACACAGAGACGTTAAATCGGAGAACCACAAACTTGATCACCAACAGGAACTGGAGTAGCAGGACCTGAAGGGCCAGAACCCACAGCACTTCTTTACTTCCAGCTCGGATAAGCACTCCTGGGGACAACGAAGTTTGAAAGCAACAAGCGAAACTAGAAGTAACTTTAAAGCCATTTCCGGTGCCAGAATAAACCCATCTGCCCTGCAGAACGACAGCTGCTGCTCACATGAAACAGCAGCAAACTGTTCCCTTCCCAGTCCCTCTGGATCAGACTAAATTATCTTAAGTGCATTTTTGTTCCGACAGCTTTTTCCTGGCCCTCTATAAAATCATACTGCGCAGGAAAGAGATGCAACGCTAACCGACTGCCTTATAGAGGCACCCTTAAGGTTCCATCTGCCGCCTGAAATAAAAACCCTGCAGGGCACCCAGCAAGCTTTCCTCAATGTGAAACCCTCCAGGGGTGTCAGACCACAGATCCCATCATGCCCAGTCAATATCCTTCCTCCCTCTCCCTCCAGTCAACATATTTGGGGAGAACCAGAACGGGGGAAACCACCTTCTGACGTTTGCTTGGTACCCAACTGATTCCCAGCAAAAGTGGGAATCCTTCCTTTGACAAGCTCGGCACATTTTAACCCCCAGACCCAGTCCAGCCATGCCTGTGCACCACCCAGCAGCTTGCAGAGGAACACGCGAGCCAGCCCTCTCTGTGCAGGAGGTGCAAACTGACCCGAGATGTACGCCAGTGGCTGGGCCGTGTCTTTGGCCAGGCATCTTTCCGGCGAGCTCGCCTTGGGAGGAGACTTCAGCAATATGCCTGCCCCCTCCTTCCTGCAGCTTCCAATTAACGGGGCATCGGGAGACCCTTCGGCCCCACTGCTTGTCTCTCCACCCACTGCTCCTGCTGCCCCCCGGCAGCAGGTGCAGCAAAACATGCAGCAGCTCCAGCTCGTCCCTCACAGCCCGGGATTAACCCCCAACTGTTCCTTCTGGACAAGAGGCCAGGCTTCAGCAGAGGAGCCCCGGCGGAGCTCAGCCAGGCGTGCATTTCCTCCCCCAGAGCAAAGTCATCTCGCTTTCTGCTGGAGATCATTTGTTCTGAGAGTCACGGGGAGGGCTATGGACTGCGGAAGGTGCCAAGCCCAGCACTGGAAGTATGGTCAGACGTAGCTTCCAGTGCAGGAGCAGGTACAGCTTGCATCCTTCCAGGCAGACCTTCAATCAGCGAGGCGAAAGCCAAGATTGGGAGGAAGCTAGACTCCGGGCCTGCACCACTGCGGCTGAATCCTGCCTTAGTCACGAAGCCACAGGGCGCAGTTTGCTCTCCTAGCAGGCGAGTTCATCGCCAGGGCGACCGGAATGGTTCGACCCAAACGTCACAACAAGTCAGTTCAGTAAATACCGCAAGTAAGACTCAAGGAATTACAATCACAACTGGGACCAGAACTTCCATCGCGAAGCGAGGCGGTCGTTATGTGAGTCACGCTCAATTTTATGACCTTTTTTGCCTCAGTCGTTAAAGCACTGTGGCCATTAAGTGAATGGCAAGGTCGTTAAGCGAATCCAGCTTCCCCCATTGACTTTGCTTGCTGGAAGCCAGCTGGGAAGGTCGCAAACGGTGATCACGTGACCCCGGGATGCTGCGACCGTCATAAATATATATGGGTCGCCAAGCATCTGAATTTTGATCACATGGGGACACTGCAACGGTCGTAAGTGCGAGGACCAGTTGTAAGTCATTTTCTTCAGCACCATCATAACTTCGAATGGTTGCTAAGCAAATGGTTGTAAGTCGAGGACTACCTGTATGGTATATTAGTTTGGGTCCCCAGCCAGCAGCAGATGAATGACCTCGGTTGACCTCAAAAGCCGTAAACACTCGGTCCCATTTAGGATTTGGGTTAAATATAGCTTCGCCCCAGGGTTAGGATTAGGTTGTTTGCACTCTTCCCGTGCCCAGCTTACAGCTCTGCAGGTCCAGATTCTGGCAAGTCCCGCCCACGCCAGCCAGCCTCTGGAATTCCTTTTCCTTCCTTGGCAGCTGGACGGAGGGCCTTGCGGGCTCACAGACCCCTGCCAAGAATGACACATCCTTCCACTGTCTTTCACCCGGAAGGGCAACATCTTCATCCTCATCCCCTCATCTTTCTCCCTTTCACTTTCCCTTGGGCAATTTGCTTCTCCTGAGTTGGGCCACTCTGGGACAGCTGAGCATGCCCTTCACATTCTGGGATGAGCAGAAGGCACAGTGGACGCAGTAATGATACCAAGTGCATGGGGGCACGATTTTCCGAGGGTCTTTTCCCCTTTCTTGGATGTTTTTTTTTTGCAAGAGGGAAAAGAAGAGCTAAAGATTGCTTTCCAAACCATATTATGCCTCATTTAGGACTTGCTTGACATTTTTGGAGTATTTGTCAACTCAAAAAGGCAGGAAAATATGCCACGGAATTTCAGCGCTGGTCAAAGGCGGCCCTGGGAGCCATGGGGGGTGGGGGTCCGCTTCGGTGTCTGGCGCATTTTTGCCCTACGTGAACTCTCAAACAGCTATTTTAAAAAGCAGAGGGCTTTTCCCTATCTTCTAATTATTTGTTTATTTATTTTCTATCCCACCTTTATTATTTTTATAAATAACTCAACGCAGCAGACATACCCCATATTCCTTCCTCCTCCTCTTTTCCCCACAACAACCACCCTGTGAGAAGGGTTGGGCTGAGAGACAGGGACTGGCCCAGGGTCACCCAGCCGGCTTTCGTGCCTAAGGCGGGACTACAACTCTCCTACCACGCCTGATTGGCTCTTGGGCTGAGAGAGAGGGACTGGCCCAGGGTCACCCAGCCGGCTCCCGTGCCTAAGGTGGGACTAGAACTCTCAGTCGCCTGGTTTCTAGCCCAGAACGTTAACCACTAGACCAAACTGGTATGCTGGCTGGGGGAATTCTGGGAGTTGAAGTCCACACATCTTAAAGTTGCCAAGTTTGAAAAACACTGTCGTAATGCAAGGAATGAACTGAATTCAACTTCTGGTTTGTATTTCTCCTCCTAAAAAGTGAGGAAACATATTTAGCTTGGAACCAAAAAGACTGTAGCACATTTAAGCCCTTCTGAGGATTTAACTATTTCTCTATAGTTTCTAGTATTTAGCAACTTTTTTTTATTGGCACTATTTAGCTCAACTGCCATTTCTATCCATTCTTCTTTCCACTCTATAACACTGCAGACATATAAGACGTTCCCATAAAATGATCCACAGGTTATTTGCAGGGGGAGTCAAAAAAGGCAAGATGGCAGCAGTGACCATGTGAGCAAAACCACACCCCCTTGTGGGTGAGGCTTTGATCATATGTTCACAGCTGCCATCTTGACAATTTTTATCCCTCCTACAGACACACTTGCTGATCTAGCTGGGAAACAGCAAAGAGGAAAAACTTGAAGATAGATTGGAAAAATATTTTACTGACTCCAAAGTATTTCAAGACAAAATCAAGCTGCTCTCTGGACTGATGGGCCAATTAACTTGTCAAATATTTTCAAATGGTTAATCAGTAGACTCCCTCTGATACGACTATAGCTCAAATATTGTCAAAGAGTCTTTCAGACCACAGCACAGTCAGCAGAAGAACTGGCTTGCTGCCAACTTCACTTTTTCAACTAGAAAAAGTGGCTTGTAAAAGATAACTACCAATAAAGCATTTGTTGTTTTAATTTCTGCTTCGTCCTGCCTTTGTTCAATAAATACTTTGTAACTATAGACTGGCCTTGATCATCCTTGAGAAAAACCAAATGAAGGAAGTGTTTAATTGTTGTGTTTATCAAAACCTTCCCTACCACTGTGTGAAGTTGTAACTTATTAAAAAACACTATCCCCCCACAGTATCATTTAATTAATTTGCTTTTGTCATCAGTGTGAGTATTAACACTTCCGAACATGACATTCCCTTTGTTTTGTTTGGATAACGCTCAAACCTTCTTGATTCCCAGGATCATAAAAACCCATTTACTACAGCATTCCACTTAGCTCCACGCCAAGAATCTGCAGTTGGGAGGAAGCAAACTTGAACAGAATCTACTTTGTTTTCAATAACTTCTAGAGGACTGTCAAGTGAAACAAGGGCTCAGACACAGGCATTCGCCAAAAATGAAGAAAGACGGTGTCTCTCCACCCAGGAATTTGGGATTGGAACCAGAAGAGGGCTTACAAGTTCTTTCAGACTAAATCTACTTCTGGCATCTCCCTCTTGAGTGTTGTTTTCTTCCAGCAATCTAATTTAAAGGAGGTGCCATTTCTTTCTTCTTACTGCTAAGTCAACTAGAATTCTGGTTCCTGGGGATTTATCATTGGATTCCAAACTAACCTGATGACCATTTGGATATCCACCAAATTTCTCAGCCCAACAGGGATCCTGCCAGGATCCCCATCCGGACTTTGTTGTATGCAAAGCACCTCCTTTCTCTCAGGATCGGTCATCCAGCAATTGCTCAGCCTTGCCTGGTCAGCCACATCCCATCCATGTGAAGACCAGGAGAATCTTCTAAACAATTCATACACCTCTTAAACCTTAGCGATGGGGCTATGGAAACTGTTCACTTCCTTTTCTACAACAGATGCAAAGCAGACAGAGAGGCGTTTCCTCATGTAGCGGTTGAAAGCTTCCTGATCATTAGAAGCGTCTGTAAGATGTTGTTTAAACATCTCACTGGTAATGTGCACAAGGAAACACGTGTCAGGACAGCAGCAGCTTGAATCAGCACCCCATTTCCCCAGTTCAAGAAGGCTTTGCAGTCTTGAAAGAGATTTGCAGTTCAGTTAAGAAACCCTAAGCCTTTGATCTGGAACCCTGCAGATGTGCTGGATTCCCACTCCTATTTCTTAGCTGGAAATTCCCCATATTCAGTGCTGAAGATTGGATCTTCTGGATCAGCGTTTCTCCACCTCAGCAACTTTAAGCTGTGTGGACTTCAATTCCCAGAATTCAAGCTGGCTGGGGAATTCTGGGAATTGAAGTCCACACAGCTTAAAGTTGCTGAGGTGGAGAAACACTGTTCTGGACGAGACTCTCAGTCTTCAGACATGGGGCAGGTTAAGAATGGAGGAGTGGAGGAATTCTAGTAAATAACTTAGTGAAATACAAGACGTCCCTGGCCCGCACATGACCTGGCAGCAAAGCAGAGCAGTTATAGGGAGAAATTCTTGCTTGAAACAAGTATTTCCAGAGGGGGAACAACTATTTTAAAGCAAAAACAAGAAGATGGTCTTTAAAAAGCATGTGTTCTAGCATCAGAAGCAAACTTACCCTCTTTGGCTCGAAAATCGGATGGAAATAGAACAAAACAGGAGGCAAATAAATGCAGGACACCATACATTATTATCAGGCGCAGCCTTGCCTAGCACGCTCTCCATTTGTCCAGGACTACAACTCCAATCATTCCCAAACCAGCATGGCTAACCATCTAGTGCATGTTGAGTCTTTTCGATCTAAAATACGCATTTCACCTGCTGCAGGTCCTGCAGAAACGCCCGGCTCCTGAAGCGCCAAGCAGCCCTTGCGCCAGCCGAGCTGAAGGGTTTCTCCGAGAGGAACCGACGCCGCTTCTTACCCGCCCAGACAGTGTGAAACGCCACCCTGCAAATTCCTCCCTGCCCCGCTTCCTCTTTTCACCTTCCTTCCCCACCCCACTTCCTCCCTAGATCAGCAAATCCTTGGCCGACAGCAGAACCCGGGATGAAAACCTCTAATCTTGGCCTTACAGGCAGCAGGTCCGCCCAAGCCGCGACTCAGGCCCACCCCGTCAGAAAAGAGCCCCCCTCCACGGAGCACTCCACTGTTTCGGGCTTCTCAACTCAGCGGCAAAGTGCGCGCACCGCCTAAGCCGTCTTTTCTTTCAACAAGCCACGATGACTGAGGAGACGCGTTATGCTAAGGGAAAACCAAGCACACCAAACAGGCGAACACGTCCACAAAGGCTAGGTTCACAAACCCAGGCAAACTAGGGCACCGCACGGTGCGAAATGCACCAAAGGGTCAGCTCACCCCATCGTGTAAGCGCCGCGGGGACGGCTTGTTTCGGCTTGCGATGGGGTGAGCGGAGAGCGAGGCGGCTTGTTCCCGAGTGCCCGCGACTTAACAGCACCGAAGTCCCATCGGTGGCTGGAGCTGAGGTAGCTCTTCTCCAAGGACCCGCCCGGGGGCGTCTTGGAGAGGGAGGAGGGGAGAAGCGCCCGGAGGGGGGACAGGCTGGAGGACCCCAAGGCTCTAACCACTGGACCCTTCGCCCCCGGGGACCCCCCCCCCGCAAGGCAGGGGCCGCTCCGGAGGCTGTCCCTGCCCGTGCCCAGGAGGCTCCGCCGGCGCGCGGCATCCCCGGCCGCAGCCCCGGTCTGCGGCGAGCGCCTGCCCGCCCGCCCGCCCGCCCGGCCGAAGGGCAGCGGGCTCCCGGCGGCGCCGAACAGCGCAGCGCCCGCCTCCGCCCGAGCAGGACCGAGGGAGCCCGGCGGGCGGGGCAGAGCAGAGCCGGGGGTTACCGGGAGGCGCTGTGCGGGCGGCGATCCGGCGATCCGGCGGGAGACCCGGCGCTGCTCCGGCGCGGAGGCGGCCAAGCCCGATCCGGCGGAGCGGCCCCCCGCCCTCCCCCGCCCCTCCTCTGCGCCGAGCCACGGCCCGGGCGCGCCAATGGCCGCGCGCGCCGCCCCCCCCCCCCCGCGCCGCCCGGCGTCCTGCGCGCTCATTGGCGCCGGCGCGGGCAGGGGGCGGCGGGGGCCGGGCCGGGCCGGGCCGGGCGCGCGGGCTCCGGCGGGGCTGCTGCGGGCAGGGACCCTCCGCGGGCGCCTCGTCTGCGGGCTGGCCCCCGTCCCCAACCCACGCCGAGTCCCCGCCGCCCAAATGCCCCCCCGTTTCGAAAGGAGGCCAGCGAGGGGCGCCTCTGTCCCCCGAGAAAGACGGCGAACCCCGCAGCTGCCCTGCCCCCCGGCCTCACCTCCAGAAGGGCGGCTCCAGCAGAGGGGCGGGCGGGCGCGGCGGGCAGGAGGGCCGGTCCCCCTTAGGCTGGCCCGGTTGGCACCTCCAGGGCTCCCCCAGGGCTGCGCGTCCGGCTTCCCGCTCCGGCTGGTTCCTTCTTTGGAGCCTTCGGGCCGGCCTTGACTGCCGGCGACTGCCTGGACGGGTCCCTGCAGCTTCCGTGGCAGGACTGCAGAGGCGGCTTTCCCCAGAAGGGAACCTCTGGCGCCCCGGGCTGGACTGGGGCGTCCTTGGGGCTCTCCGCGCTTGGCGGTGGTTGGCTTGCAGACCTTTCCCTGCCCACCTAGGCAACACCATCAGTGCCAGGGAGAGCAGATTGTAAACGTAAATTGGTGAACCGCCTAGCGCGGAGGAAACCACTTCTACCAAATTTTCTCCTGGCTGCCGAGGAGGAAACCCACCCCACCAAGGCTGGCAGGGCAAGCTACTGTATATGAACAGGGAGCAGCAGACCCCACCCTCCCCAGCACCGATGTAGTGATGGTACCTGGTCGGGGGATGAAAGGCCTGCAAGCAAACCTCCCAGCTGAGCTCAGAGAGCCCCAGGGACTCCACAGTGGTTTGCCCTGTCCTCCTCCTCCCTGGGGCTGAGAGAAGGTGGCTGGTCCAGGGTCACCCAGCAGCTTTTGTGCCTAAGGCGGGATGAGAACCCAGGGCTTCTAGCCTGGTGCCTTAACCACTACAGGTACCCTTGGGTTATAGCCACTCGTTCAGTGACCGCTCAGAGTTACAACGAACTCTGAACAAGGAAACGTACAACCAATCCTCAAAGCTGTGGCCATTGCGGTGTCCCCACGGTCACATGATTGCTACTTGGGCTCTTGGCAACCGGCTCATAATATCGACAGTTGCAGCATCCGGCAATCGCGTAATCGCCATTTGCAACCTTCCCTGCCAGCTTCCCACAAGCAAAGTCAGTGGGGAAGCCGGCAGGTCACAGGCTGCTCCCCAGCCCTGTGCTCCGTAGCACCCACCCAAGGCAGCCCCGCACCACCTGCCCCGTATCTCTCACCCGCCGGCCTGCTTGCCTGGGACTCCTGCCTCTTCCCATGTCACAGTCACACGAGGCCCTCGCTTAACAACCCATGCAGTCCTGGGGTTATGACAGCAATGGAGACTGCTGTCACTAAGCGATGCAGTCACATGATGTCATGCTTCAAGACTGCATCGCCTAGCGATGGAAATCCTGTCCCAGTTGCCATCAATTGCCACCTCCCTCTACACCAGACTGGCTCTCCAGCAGACATAGCCTTAAAATCAAATATTGTCTGACTTTCTGAGTGTCTTGTTTTTTTTGGTGGGGGGATTGTTTTCACAACAGTACTGTAGTTATTCAAACTTTTATGTATTGTAGCCTTGTAAATTGCTTTTCTTTTTTTCCCTCATCTGTCAACAGACTCAGCCTATATTTACAACATTTAATTTATTTCCTGATTCCAGCAATCGGCTTCGATCCAGCCCCTTCGTATCTGTGGTCACTGTGGTCTGGCGATCACACGTCTTGTCCTAAATTTCTAGGGTGAAATTTGGAAAGTGTGTCATTGTCAATTCTATATAGCGTATGTTCCTGAAAATAAAGATGTGTTGGAAAAATATTGCGATTGGAAAACAGTCTTTCTGATGCTGAAAAAATTTCATATATGTGTAGGCCTAAGTGCATTTTTTTTTTGCATGTCGCAGATGCCAAGGAAGTTAAACATCGTGTGTCCTCCTCCTCAATAGTCCAGGTCCTCCTCTGCCTGTTCGGATACCTGGTAACACTACAAAAAGACACCCCAGCAGCCCAATGGCTTTGTCCAGCATGTGGATATTCCCCAGTCCACCCCGGTGCCTTTTCAAAGTGCAGGTGCAGCATCTGGATCCAGATCTTCTGCAGCTAAACTTTGCTCCTTGAGTGAGGACAGTGTGCCTAGAACCCCTCTGATCAGGTTGCCTCCCATTGACAGCAACTGCAGCGAGTGTTACACACCTGGGCCTGGTTTAGCCAACTATTATAAAACTATTATACAATCAAGATATTATTTGATCATGATTGATTGTCTTTAATCCTTCATCATGCTTCCCTTTCTCTGATGTTCCATAATGCACATTTTAAAACCACTGCTTTGACAGAACGGAGTTCAGGATATTCCCAGGAAGAAGAACTGGATTTTTAAATACTGGGCTCCTGTTTCCTCTGTGGCTCAAGTCTTGATGTGAATTTGGCACATCTCGGAAAGGGACACATGCATTTTTGCAAAACATTCAGAAATCATTCACAGGCTTGCAGTCTGCCATTGGTATCAAATATCTAATTGCCTGCCACTAAAATCCCTTGCTTATTTTTTTCCACTAAGGGTTGCTTTCTGATTGTAATTAATTGCGCTTCCTCTGGGCAGCATAATATCAAATATTCACATAATTCTATTCGGGCAAGTTTCTTCTATTGTCACAGCTTCCAAGAGGCAAGCTAAATTATTGTGACTTCTGAAAAGCAACCCTAAGCAGTTTCTTAGGAAATGTCCCCAATCCTTGCATAATTTAGAGGTTTGCAAGAAAAGGACAAATTAAAAAAACCAGCTGGCCTTGGAGTGGTAAGAAACTATTGCGTCAACTGCTTAATAATTTTTAAAGGACAAGCTCACCTTCTTGGGTTAGCAACTAATGAAAAGTGCATACTTTTGTTGAGTGTGTGAAGTTGGAAAGATTAGCCTGCTAAACAGGTCCCAAAATTGTTTTTACATTTTAAAGAACAGGTACGAGCTATTTTCACATAATACTAGAACGCATACAGGAATCACATTTTGTGCAACCTGATGGCTTCAATGATCTCTTGAATAAGGCACAATTCACTGGACACCCATGCAAGCTAAGCCACAAAGCAGGGATTACAATTCACTGTGGCAAAATTCAGGCACACACTAAGCCAGAATCAAACCCCATATGTACATACATGCCCATTACAGTTGGGGATCACCTGGGCAGGGTCCAGACTTAGGAAGCCAAAGAAGTTAAAGGCTTGAGGTTGGAAAAAAGAAGCATAGCTGGTTGACACAAACATCTCTCTCTACCGTTTTCTCCTTGCAAACCACTCGTTTCTACCACATCCGTATAAACTTTATATATAGCCTTTCGTTTTATAAGCATCTTGCCTCTCTTTTTCATAACCTTGTTAACTCCACCCAACCCCAACCTCCTCAGTCTTCCATTCTTCTCAGCCCATTCACTTGTTTTGCAATGTGATCCTCATCCATTCTTTCTGTAGAGCCAATCCCCCTCTGTAGTGGTCATTCTCTTTTGCACTGTCTGCCTTCATTCAGCACCCATTCATCCCCCATCCATGTTTTTGTTTTGACTGATTATGTGCCATCAAGTCATTTTCAACTCCTAGTGACCACAGAGATGGACCTTCTCCATGACGATCTGTACCTAACGTGGTCCTTCAGGTCTTCCAATGAGCCCCCATTGCCACTGTAACTGAGTCCCTCCACCTTGCTGCTGGTCATCCTCTTCTCTTTCTTTCCACCTTTTCCAGGAGTATGGACTTCTCTAGAAATTGTATGACTTGCCCAGCTAGAAACAGATGGATGGATGGATGGATGGATGGATGGATGGATTGTGTGCCATGAAGTTGCCGTCGGGTCTTAGCGACCCCATAGAGAGGTTTTCTCCATAAGGTTCTGTCCCCAACCTGGTCCTTCAGGTCTTCCCATGATGCATCCATCGCTGTGGTAACTGAGTCCCCCCGCCTTGCTGCTAGTCGTCCTCTTCTCCTCTTCCTTCCACCTTTCCCAGCATTACAGCCTTTTCTAGAGTCTTTGCATAATGTATCCAAAATAGATAATTTGAGCCTGGTCATTTGTGACCTCTGGTTGACTGTTTGATGATCCATTGGTTTGTTTTCTTGGCTGTCCACTGTATTCTCAGGAGTCTTCTCCAACACCAGCTTTCAAAAGCATCAATACTCTTCCTATCCTGCTTCTTCAAAGTCTTTTTGTTTTACCACACACATTTCTTAACATTTATTCTGCTACATTCAACTTACTTCCATCTTTCTCTTTGACATAACCAGCTCTTCCACCCATTAACAAAGTGGGCAGAAACCTGTAAACACATCAGTTTTTGCTTCTTTTGGCAAACATTCCTCACAGTAGAATACATACTTCCCATTGCTTTTCTAATGGCATTTGGGCATCTTAAAACTTTTCCATCCAGATTTCTAGTCCTTATGACTATTAGGATTTGGTTAAAAGCAGTTGTGTGCCTGCTGAAATGTCATGAGCCAGAGAAGCAGCTGGCCATGAATTCCAAGTAGTTGTGCCCACTTTACTCTCTTTATGGCTTTTCTGGCCTTCCCCGTGACTGTCAAACTGAAAGGAAAAATCCTACAGTGTACATTCTGCAAAAGAAAGGGGGGGAAAAGGAAGACGCAGGCTTCTTTTCCAGTGACGTTTGAATTACTTGCTCACCAGATTCTTTTTTTCCACATTTCTCTAAGCATGGGGTACTCAACCCTGAACTACAATCTTCCCCAAACTCCTTAAGAAGAACGAAACATATAAAATATATACACCTGTCAACTTTTACAGCACGTTATAGGAGGGAAAATGCATTCAGTGAAGTTTCAGTTGAATTGAATTCATTTCAAGCCCATGCAGTCCTTGTCTTGTGAAAAGTGACTTGCCATCCCTTTATCAATATCTTCTACTCAGTGCGGCAGTCATGGAAATTATGGCTCCCTTCCCAAACTGGACTATGGAACAGTTAGGCTATTATGCATGGCTAAAGAGCACTGTTTCTGCCCCTTCAACCAGGCACAGGGGTTCCTCAGGGTGGTCAATGAAGCCAATTCAGCGGCCTGCCTAGAACCACTGAAATGGAGCAGAGCTTATAGCACAGCTGAGAAGCTGGCAAAGAAAAAGAAAATTATCTTAAGATAGCTTCAGTGAGCATGCCAGAGAAACACAGGTTATGGATCTTACACATTCAGCCCTCCCAAGCATAAAGAATCACATGCTTAGACAGATTAGGTTAAGAAGTAAAAAGAAGCTTACTGACTTTATTCTTTGTTGCTTCTGCTACATCCATCTTGGTGGAAAAGATAAAGTTCCTTTGTTCTTCTTTCCTTTCTAAATACTTAGTTTGCCCTAAACTCTCAGCCCTACAGCTGCCAAGAGCTGTGTGGAAGAAAGGGGCTGAATTCTTCATCAAGGCCCGAGCACATGGCCCTGATGAAGGGAGCAGCATCCATGCTGCCTGCTTG
The DNA here is from genome assembly GCF_035149785.1 of Candoia aspera. NCBI lineage: Eukaryota > Metazoa > Chordata > Lepidosauria > Squamata > Candoiidae > Candoia > Candoia aspera. The sequence continues at coordinate 23,863,557 of NC_086161.1, read as the reverse complement.
ATCGGTGGAAGAAGGGGAAAGAGAGAGAGAGAGGAAGTGGGAGCGACAACAAACAGCTTCCTCAGAGTTGCATTGTGGGGCAACTTAATTTACATGTTAAAGAGGCATGCTGGATTTGCCAAAACTTCCAACAGTCAAAAAAGTCAAGACTGGCAGTCGGGACCGTGCAATTGAAGCCTCACTTCTTTATGTGAGATGCTTGCAAGACAGGAGGGCTTCGGTGGTGTGATTCCTGCTGTCCTGCCCCCTGCCCTGCACGCATCCTGACCGGCCTTCAATTGAAGTTGGCGCAAGAACAGCCAGAAGAGAATTGCCCTTTGCGGGATTATTAAGGGAAAACAGCAAACTGGGTAGAGGTTTAATTTTTGCTTATTCTGAAGAATTGAGTCCTCCTTTTTTCTTCTGACTTACACTGAGCTAGCTTGATAGGACTGATTTATTTTGGTGGGCTTTTAAGATGTAGGGATTATATTCTCGTCTCTTTTCCACCCCATTTGTTTACCTCTCTTTTTAATTTCCCTTTATACAGGATTCTAGTTTGGTTGGCAAGACAATGCAATACTGCAAAACACAGAGTTCACATATCAAACATGGTTTGTTTGACTAACCATTGTGGATAATTGGGCACAAAGCATGCAAAATACCATGGACATTAATAGTGCCATATAAAAGATAATCCAGTCTTACTCGTCATATACTTCCAGTATGAAATCTAGGTGCATTGCTTGCATTGCTTTCAGAGAATTCAGTTTAGGATTGTTTCTAAAGGCAATGGATTGAAAAGTCCCATTTAAGTTCTACTTGTTCAGCAGATTCAAAGCTTAACAACATCTTAAACCTTATATAATCATTGCTGAGCAAGAGACCAGTGGAAGTCCAAAGTGTGTGAGCTGTGGGAATCAGAGGTATTTCAGAATCCCCTGGTAATTTTGCCAGCTGGCTTGGAATTCTGGGAAGGGTGGTCCAACACATGGAAAGCATGCCAGGTTGAGAAGGTAATTTCAACTGCCCACAGAAAACTTCATTCCTGCATTCTCTAGATGTAGCTGTCCAAGGTACTGCAGTCAAAAGGTACCTGGAAAGAGATCGAATTTATCTGGATGGAAGACTGCCAAGGAATAGCCAGGCTCCAGGCCATGGCAAACCACTTCCATATTGCTGCCAAGTAAATGGCATTGTTGTAACCATGTAACTGACTCAAGGATGACCTACTTTAAAAAAAACATTTGCCACATTTGATGTAGTAGAGACAGAGAATTGAGTTGACACTACTCCGTCATGTTATTGACTGGTTTTCTCTTAATGTGTTGTGTCAATCCAGCCAACTGTGGTTTATTCAATACTTCATAGCCATAGTTTAGCACTGGTGTATTACTGAAAAATCTGAAGTATGTTTGTTTTACCAGCTGTCATTAAATTTGCTTACGAAAAAACAATTTGCATTTCAAATCTCTTTCAGAGGAGGAACTCTTACTTCTTCTCATAGATCAGGAGTGCAAGTGTGGCCAACATCTCTTTTGCAGCCCTCTGAGTTGTCAATACTGGGTGGGTTCAAAATGTTACGGTTTGTTTGCTTTTTCTCAGCAGTTTTGGGACGATAAAACTTCAGGCAATAAAGCAACTGGTTGGATCTAATGCTGAGTCTTGTGTATTTGCAAAATTACCACCGCAATCCAGTTACAAAGTCGCATCTATGTCACCTTTTATTTATACTGAACAGCTTTTAAAAATACAGAATAAAATAGCTTTTATCTACTATTATTCACAACATCTGGTCCAAATATTACATATTTTTAAATATTTAAACGTTTAATAAAGCAATTGTTAAGAAAAATGAAACAGAACAAAATCCATAAAAATCTCAATAAAAGAACTACACATCTCAAAGAAAAAACCCAACTTGGTATGTAACATGAGATTGTGTAGCTAAGGTCATTCACAGAAAACTCATGAAAAGAGAGATTCATTCCCACTGTCTAAAAAACAGTTAAGAGTTTGTTACAGCAAAAATTGTTATGAACAGAAGGGGAAAAGGGGGGGGGGATGCACTCTAGTTTGAATCAGCAGCAAGATAGTTTACTTGAATAGATGCTGGACAATACACAAGGTAATTAATTTTCTGCTATCAAATATGTATGAATGACTAATCACAGCCACAATGAAATCAGAACAGGAGTGCTCTGGATATTTCTGGAGATGAATTCTCAATACTCAGAAGCAGCCCAGCATGGTAACGGCAGAGACCAACGGGCAGAAGCGAAATACTGGCTAGCATGTGGCCTCCTCACAGAGCAAAGGACAAAGGAACGGTACTGCAGAAGGCAAACCCCCAAAGCGTTTGCTAACCTCTGTCCAGGCCAGTTAAGAAACTTCTCAAGGAGGTTCTCTAGATATGCAACAAGCACCATGCAAAACAAAAACAAAGCCCCTGTTTTCTACAGAGAATTACACCTAACACCACCTTCTGGTGGTTTTAAGAATTATTTTGTTCAAGAAGGCCACTGGAAAAAAAAAATTTTTTTTTTTTTTAAAAAGCTCCTTTTGTGCCGGTCTGTCACACACACCAAGATGAACTGTATCGCTCTGGGATGCAGGCATACATTGAATGGCAAGCGATGGCTATCTGCTTTACAGCTAAAAGGTGGGGGAGCCCAACTACTTCAGGCTTCAGGTTTTGGTGGCCTGGGGGTGGAATGCCAAGGGTTTCACCTCCAAAATGGATTGGGGCCCAAGTATAAACAATCCTACTGAATTAGTTTAAATGACAGCCACTACTGAGCTTAAAGGGGTCCCTCTTGCTTTGTTTTAATGATTTTCTCCCCTGCACTTTTTGGAAGGGCTCTGGGGCCCTTGGGCAAACACTGCTCAATACAATGGTCCCAGAAGTTCTTGAGCTTGACTGAGCTTCCAGAGAACCAGCACTAGGGTGTGGGGAAAGCGGTCTTTGAAGACAAGGAAGGTCTCCTGGGAAGAGGCTCTTGAGAGACAGGAGTTACTTGGGAGAAACCAAAGAGGTCGTGAAATCCTTACGGCTTTTTGAACATCTGTTCAGGGATGAACTAAATCTGCGTGCAGGTGCACACAGCCTAACTAGCATTCCCAGGATTGCTGCTTCAAGGGAGTTTTTTTTTTTAAAGCAAGGAAGATGGGCTCAGTTTCTACCAGTGCTCTAAGCCAGTGTTTCTCCACCTCAGTGTGGACTTCACCTCCCAGGATTCCCCAGCCAGCCATGCTGGGCATCAAAGTCCAGACATCGTAAAGCTGCTGAGGTTGAGAAACCCTGCCCCAAACTACCAGTTTATGAACAGGATACTCTGGCCTGTTCCCATTTCTGTCTCACAGGAATGCAACCTACAGCTGACATGTGAGGATTGGTCCGAAAGCAAGGAGAGCTCAGAAACAACAGAAAAGGCCACAGTCTTAAGAGCTGGAGGTCGCCCAACATTTAAGCTGTAACATGGAAAAAGCCCGACATTTATACCAGCATTTCATAGATGACAGAAGCTGAAGCGTGGTTTGTGCCACCAGCAAGAAGTTGATGTGTTTTGGTCTGACTGCTTAATCTTTGCACCTGGTTAACATTTTTTGTTAATCAACAGAGTTGGCACAAGATATCTGGATGTTTGAGGTGGAAAATCTGAAAAATAATATACACGTGCACCCATATTAATTAAGATGGGGTCCAATCCACTGGGACGTTCTCGCACACAAGCCACACTGAATCAATGGGAGCTGAGCCAAAATCATGGCAACTCTCATGCCCTTCAAATGAGGCCTGCGTATAAGGAGGGTTATGACTGTTCCTGCTTGGCCAGGAGCTCCAGATCTCTACCCTAAATGGGAGTCAAGATCAAAATCACTACCTGAGATGCTCACCCAGCTCGCCTTGTGTCTGGACCAGCTCCGTATTCCAAAGCATTTGTTACAAGTACTGAACTACATGGCCAGTACCAAGTTCTCAGGAGGGAATGACCAGGGAGTCATCTTATCTGTATTTAAGGATACTGTATAAACATGGGTAAATAAAGTATACACAATTGCTAGCAATTTGTCAATGAAATAAATTTATCACATGACACTGTCATGACAATCATATCACTCCCACCCAGGAAGTCTGATATTTATTCTCCTAGGTAGAAATGTCACTTGTGGGGTGTTGGTTTTGTTTTTCCTTTTTAGGTTTATGGAAATAAAATACTGCAATGTTCATGTACAAAGTTGTCACATTGAAAGTCAGTATTAAACGGCGTAAAACAAACTGTGTAAATTTAAAAACTTTTTTCCCTGATACACCTTATTCTGATTAATATATTTTGTTATTCATGGATAAAATTAACAATTAAATATAAATTCAAGAGGCATCATTTTATAAAACACATTCAAACATCTTTGTCAAAATACTTAATTTAACAAAAAAAAAAGTCATGACACTGTATTTAAAAAACAAAAACTTTCAGATGATTTTGTTCTGAATGTTTGTTTTTACATCCTCAACATGACAGAGCAGTGTTCCTGTCATTAGTATTTCTTTTAGTTTAAATGAAATGTTTCCCTTCCATTACATATTCTCTGTAGACAACATTCTCTCCCTCAGATGGCTGAAAGCCAGATGGCTCTGCACAGAGACACAACTCAAAGTGTCTTGCTTTTACTTTTTTTCAGCTAAAACACATAGAGGCATCCTGCACCCCACCCCACCCCACCCCCTAATTCCAAAGGAATATCCATTGATTTCAGGCTTTCTCCTAAGTAAACGGATTTAGGGATTCCTACTCTTGACTCTTACGTTCACCTCAGGACACAGGATTTAAAGCCCATCAATAAGCAGCTCAGATTCATGCAGCACTTTACAAACAAACAAAAAGATGCACAAAAATAGTCCCTTCCCTGGCTAGGACATCTGCTGCCGCCTCATCATTCATTCCACGGAACAGGGACCACTTCCGCTTGGCAAACTTCAGCTATCAACTCTCCCAAAAGGAGGTTAAATTTTAAAAACTAAGCCACGTCTCTGAGGATTGACATCCACTTTCCTTCTGTTCCTGAAGCTGCAGGAGTGCTGAGCCTTCTGGGAGCGTAGGCCTAGGTGCCTCCAATACTGCCACAGAGCCCTCCCAAATCTTATGCAGGAGGCTACAGCAGCGTGCCCAGTGCCCTTCCCTGGCCACTGTTGTGGGATAAACAGCGTGCCTTCTTACATTAAAACCAGTTGTTCAAAGTGGCCTGGGTTCCCTCACGAATTTTGTGACTGGATCGTTTAGCGAATCAGATTGTCCCTGTAAATGCTGCGCACCCCAAGCTTCTCCTGCAGCCTGCAGTCCTGCTGGTGAAGCTACCACTACTGAACTAGCTAAGATTAATATACCGTTTCTAGGCCGCCGGCACTGCATTCTAGACGAGGGAGTCTCAGAAAACAAGAACTTGGTGCCTTTAACAACAGGAGTGAATCTGATGGAGCTGCTCCTTCCTTGCTTCTGTGTAACGTACAAACAGGCTCTTAAGATCATCATTTCATTTGAAGTGGGATTCCAACGCCAACAGCTGAAACTACGGGTTGCGTTGTGCCATGGCTGTTATTTGGATACTGCAGTGCTCAAAATGCACGTCTCGCCAGCAGCGGGCAGGGGAGCTGCACTGTTTGCTCTACACCCTTACTCTTGGGTAAGCCTGTTGAAACAAAGGCGCAAGGGTGGAAGAGAGGACTGCTTCACATTCAGGGGTATTTGGGTTTTGCCTTAGCAAAGCTTCAAAGGAGAAGACAAAAAAAAAAAAAAAAAAAGGACCAGGACCAAATCAGAATATATTACATTCTGCCAACATCACGGCCACACGACGTTTTGCTTGTGTGTGTGCGCAAAATGAATGGGCTTTGGCATTCTCAAGGGTTGCAGCTACCACCGGCACACGGCAGCCGTGCTTTCCACCTTTCCTTCTTTGGTTGCACCTAAATGTACGGGAGGAACGAAACCCGCCGAGTTTCTGCTAGGCTTTCAAGAGCTGTCGCTACACTCAGTGGCACCGACTGCCGCCTAAACACGCCCGTGACGGCAGCCATGCAGTGCGACCCTACGCAGCTGTTCTTGGAAGGGGGTCCAGAGGAATCCAAGGGGCTCCCTGCAGAGAAGGCCGCAGGCTTTAGCGTCGTACCTTCCTCCAAGCCGAGGGAGGTCGTCTTCAAGGAGCGGAGCGTGAGTTCTGATCCCATCTTTTCCATACTTGAGAGAGAGAGGCCCTTCTGCTTTCTGGCTGGCCTGATGCCAAGGAAGCAAACTACTGAAAGCCAAGCAAGTATCGGAGAAAAGGAACGCTCTTGATGGGAAACCACTACAGAAATGGTCGGAAATGGCAACCGCCCACTGCCCTGTTTCTGTTCGGCACCATTCGGTATGTTCTGATTCATTCAAGCTCCTCCTGTCCTTCTGAGGCCTCCTGAGCCACCTCTCTGGTGGCCCTTCTTAGCAGCCAACCAACCATCTGCAATATTTGCTTTAAACACAGTGGCATACAACATGTGAGCAGCAGTTCAGAGCATACTGACCTTAAAAAACTTGGAACACTAATACCTCTCCAACAAATCTTTCCACATCTTTTCTTTTTCTTAAAAAAGAAAAAAAAAACTAAATCTGGGGGCTACCTTTGGGGAAAAAAGAGCAAGAAAAGCTAAACTCACCTGTATCTACAAACTAAACTGTCATAGTGAGAACATTAAACAGGGATAAATTCTTACAGTGGTGCCAACAGCTGCACAATATCAGAGCAAAGATCGGTTCAGGAAAAAAATACATGAAGAGACCGAATGGGGCCCAGAGAGGCACCCCAACACCCGTTAAACTATTTGGCAGACAGCAATGCCATGCATAGCATCTCTCCCATCCTGAAAACAGACCCTGGGCTCCATTTGGAAAAAGAAAGTGGGAAAAGGCAGAATTAACTGCTGGTTACTCTGGGGACTGGCAAAATGTCTGAAAATAGAAAGGCCTGGAGACAAAGTGACTGTTACAATTTGTGTGCTTAATAATTATTATTAGTGTATAGAACTGACTTGTACCATAGGCAATGGATCTTAGTAAAGCCGTGAAGCATTTCGGCAGCAAGGCCAAAAAGGTGTTCCAGAGCTTTTAGTTGGGAATGCTTACTCCCTGTCCACCCTCTGCAGCTGCCATGCCACCCCAGGAAAAAAAGACAGTCGCTTTACAACCAGGGCCTCACAGGTGCACTCTGCAACCCAAAGCACCATTTTGGAATCGAATCTGATGTGCTGCACCACCTTCCTGCTTGGGCATTCTGTCCGTTTAAGGATAGACGATTGACGACAGCCCTCTGTGAATGCCCACACCACTCTGCTCCTTCTCTACCCCAGCGGTAACAGGAACAGGAAGCTTCCTGACCTCCTTAACGTATTCAGGGCAAGAGTTAATGCAAAGCCTCCATTATCCACTGCAGCCAGTACTGGAAAATGTTGAAAGCACTGCTTAGTTCAAGAATGGGAAGAGGAGGCAGAGAAAACAAATAATTCCAACTTCCAAACTTAAAAAACAAACAAAAAAAAACCCTGGTCTGAGATCACACAACAAGATTTCAGTCATTCTGATTCTGAATTTTCATGGTGCAGTGAAGTTGGAGGTCGAAAAAGGAGTGAAGTGTCCCTCTCCCATTCTGATTCAAGGTGAGCCATCACCCCCTCTGTCTTCTGATGCCTGCACTGTCCCAGGGGCATCACTGCATTCAAACGCCTTCCAGCTGGTCATGGGAGCAAACTCTGCCCCACCGCCCCCCTTGGAAAAACTGTCCACCCAGATTGAACACAACAGCCTCTGCTACAATAATTTGCCAGAATAGTACAAATTACTTATGCAGGGTTTGGGTTAAGGTTACGCAGACTTACAAAACAAATGGAATGTACAACCTGTAAACAGGATAAATTCAGCCTGCCCGAGTGCTGCTACATACATGCTATTTACCAATCTTATCGGAATTGTTTTTAAAGGAAAGCGTTTCGCCAAAAATAAAGAGTATCTAATCCCCAAAGTTTTTTTTAAATGTCCACACGAATACCATGTAACTGTAGAGAGACATTATAGATTGCTATCACCGTCTACAAAAGGGAAAGCTATTTTTATCACCTGCCTCAGCTCTAGTTCCAGAATTTAAAATGCAAATATACAAAATAAAATAAAATTAAAATTAAATAAAATTAAAATACAATACAATACAATAAAATACAATAAAATAGCAGGAAACTGCACAAGGGTCTGTCACTACAGCTAGAAGACAGAGGTTTCAGCAAGGGCTATACAGTGGCCTCTGAGTCGTCCTCTGAAGTCCCGCAGTTACTACTTTTTCTGAAGCCTTTCCATGTGTAACCAAGGAAGGTGGGGCTGATGGGCAGGAAACTGAAGCACCTGTACTTCTTGACAATTTCCATGCCAAAAGGTAAGTCGTAGCTCTCGAGGCCTTCAAGGGATTTACCGCCCTTGCCCGTTCCCTTCTTCCATTTCCGGATTCCTCTTTCCTCTGGGTTTCCTAGATTTTAAAAAGAAAGGGCAGAACAACAACATCTAGATGCGAACAAGAAAGACACAAGCTCCTTTCAGGGTTTCTGCCATGTGTAGCTGAAATGTGGGGGGAGAGATGAGGGATTGGAGCTGCTGGTCCCGATTCCCACACTGATGCGCTGGCAGGGATGATGGAAAAGGACTCTCCACCCAGGAGGGGTACCTGACTTTTGATGCTACAGGCCCATCTACATCCCCCACCCCCACCAAAGGGTATGCACAGGGAACACGTGGAAGCAGCCCTTCTCTCTGTACACAGGAAGCAGCCCCCCACCATGCCAACTGGCAGTTTGATTCCTATAAAATAGGGCCCCCAGCAACAGCAACAGCATGGCAGGGTGTGTGTGTCAGACAGGGAAAACATTGCACACCCGCTCTGGCATGACACTGCTTTTGTCATTCTGATGAAAGCCGCAAGATCCTGTGGAATTCATTTTTATTTATGCAATTTCTAGGGCTGCCCATCTCACCACGACGACTCTGGGCAGCTAACAGCAGTTAGAAGCAAAAGCAACGACAAAGTGAAATAAATAACCAGCGGCCAAGATAAAAAACAGTCAGTCCCCCATTACAATAGCCACCTCACGGCTCTAACTGCCAATCCGACGCCCGTGCCTAGGGACGTGGCTGCAGAACTGGGGCCAAGCGGGTGGGGGGTGGGGGTGGGGGGGTGTTCTGCAGGCAAGTGCTGCAACACAAAAGGCTCTCCTCCTGGGTCCCACCAGATGGCACTTCTTAATTGGCAGGAGCCGTAACGTGCCTCTTCTGACAAACAGACCCAACCAGGAAGAGGCGGTTCTGCAACGAGGCTGGCCACAAGCCACGGGGGGCTTCATGGGGGACTCCTGGCACCTTGAATTGTGCCCTGAAGCCTGCTGGTGGCCAGCGCAGCTCGCGGAGCAGAGGGGCAACATATGCACACAGAGGGGTGCTTATGCTTATACTGCCCACGCTGCTGCATTTTCAACCACCTGCAGCTTCCAGATGCTCTTCAAGGGCAGTCCCACATAGAGGGCATTGCAGTAGTCCACTTGGGAGGTGACTAAGGCACGAGTGACCACAAGCAGTGCCTGCCGGTCCAGGAAGGGGCACAACTGGCACACAACACGAAGCCATGCAAAAGCTTTCCTAGCCATGGTTGTCCCTTGTTCCTTGAACAGGAGGACTCCAAAATTGCCTACTGCCATTCAGAACTAATCTAAGGAGCACCATCTACCAGAACGTTCCCTCACACAAGAGCTGCTTTTTTGAGAAATGGGAACTGCCTCAGCTGAACAACGTCCCTTCGTTTCTTTCAACAAATCAGAAGAGCATCCTGGCAGACCGGGCCCCCTGTGAATGAGTGCTGGTGGGGGGATGCTCCCTCTCGAGCTCTGGGGTGTCTTCAGGAGGAAGGGGAGGCAGGGCAGAGAGAAGAGAGTGAGTTGGATGACTAACCTGGAATTGTGTTATCTAAAATAAACGCCACACAGCCACCAACAAACATAGCAGTAGTCAGCAAGACATTGAGGACCTGATCAATGCTGTCGATCCCTGCAAGTACAGAAGACAGAAAATGGGTTCTGTCAGAATCTGAACCGGTGCAGCATACACAGAAAGGCCAGTCAGGGCATCTTTGAGACAGTACCAAGACCTGGAATTACCAACCTCAGAGAAACACCTGCCCATGCTGGGACTCCAGTCCCCACCCACCCAGGCCCAGCTGCACGGTGTGGTTGAGCCCCTGCTCAGCCGCTCTCTATTGAAAAGTCCAGGCCGGAGTCCCCAGGGTACCCAGTAGCAGCCATTGTCCCCACCAGGCAACTGTGAAGCACCTGTTACCTAATTGCCCACACCCCTGCAAGGGAAGACAGTGGTATCTCCATTCATTTACACTGGGGAAGGGGAGATCTCAGAGGAAAAGAAGCTAGAGGAAGTCTGAAATCTCACTCTACACTAAGGAATCTTAAAGCTATAGGATATTTGGGGGGGGGGGTAGAAGAGGGGAGAGGTCTCCTTATCCAGGTGCTTAGTACTAGAGGGGTGGAATCCTGCTGAAGCTTGGTTAGAAGAATGAAGGTGACTCCCCGAGGGACCCCTTACCCCAGGGGCCCTTGGGGAAGGATGGGCTTCAGCCCACCTGTGGTGCTCAAAGTCCACTAACCAGCCGGCCAAAGAGTCAGTCAACATGAACTGGAAGTGGGGGAGAATTTCTCCTTTGCTAAAAATATATTGGAGGATGGACAGAAACCCCCCAGCCCCCAGCATTCTACTATTTCTGGGCAAGTCAGACTAGTTCCTGCTAATAATAAAAAGGTGGAAGCCCTCTTTTCTTTAAGGCCCCTGGAGTTCTAGGAAACCTATAAAGCAGGAAGCAGGTTTCTACCCACCCCCCAGCATCCTTCTACAGGGCTTATATAGTTATTATTCAAGACAATGGAGCTAAATCCCCAGTCAACTAAACACCCGCCTACTGGAAACGCTCCATCTCTCTGCCCTGTGTTTGGCCTGTCCTTCTCTTATTGATCCCAATTTTCACTGCATCTCCTCACTGTCTCTGGTTTTGTCCCTTTCTTGGGGTGTGCCTGTTCCTTTCCCTCTTTCCCTTCTGCCTCTTTTCATATCTGTGTCTTTTCTCTCTGTGCTTGAAAGAGAGAGGGTGGGGGGGAAAAAACACCAAGAGAGATGGGGAGTTGCCTCTGTGGCCTCCTAAACTCAGCTTCTCAATCCCTGCAAGGATCCCTGCCCTACATGGGCAACCAGATTGGTCAGGTAATTATTTATTTGATCAACAGTGACTTTTAAGCAGATGGCTAATTAACTTTCTAATTAATTAGAAAAGTGCCTCTGTGAGGAGTTTGAAGAAAGAAGGCAATTTCTTATAGCCCAAACCAATAGGCTGTATATCACATGCCTCAAGCGTCTGCAGGATGACAATTTGAGAATCAGGTTCCCTGCAGGTCAAAGAGGATGAAAAACAGAAAGTGTTAAAGCCCAGAAGACAGCCCATGTTTAAAACCTATTTTGGATTAAGCGTGGTGCATGGGGAGGGAATTAGGGCTGATAAACTGGACTGCAGCTAAGCCAACTGGGTAGCGTCCAGATCTGCAGTGCTCCAAAATCCTCAGCTACACCCAGTTTGGGAAGCTGCTTTAAGTACTGATCCAGACAGCCTTAATCTGCATTTAAAAAGTTAATTAACTAACCATCCCAGCCCCCTGGGGAACAGCTGCAGTCCAGAGCAGTGTTTCTCAACCGTGGCAGCTTGAAGATGCATGGACTTCAACTCCCAGAATTCCCCAGCCAGCACCTTCGAGCTACCAAGATTGAGAAACACTGCTCTAGAGTGATGGCGTGCAGGCTGAAATATTGGATCTATTTCCACATGCCTTGTGTGAATACACATTTCAGAATACTACTACTATTTCTTATTCTTATTTGAAAGATAATTTGAGCATGCATGTGTAGCTAAGAAAATATATACACACGTACCTGTAAAAAGTGGGTTTTGCCGAAGATAACTTGGAAGCACCAGTCCAAAGAAGATAGAAAATCCAAGAACAAAAAGGTTCCGGGAAGAATTCAGATCTATGAATTGCAGGTTTGAAAGTCCAACTGCAGTGATCATCCCTAAATGAGAAAAAGGCAAATGTTCAAACTATTCATATAGCATGGCAGTCTGCAAATTAGTTTAAAGTATGGCCTTGAAAAATTGTCTAGTTGCCTGGAAAATGGCAATCATAATATGACCTACTTTGTATATCAGCAACATGATGTATGGGCCAAAGACTGGGATTTGTTTGTTTATTTATTTATTTAATTTTCTGTCCCGCCTTTATTATTTTTATAAGTAACTCAAGGCAGTGAACATGCCTAAAACATCTTCCACCAACCACCCTGTGAGATGAGTTGGGCTGAGAGAGAGGGACTGGCCCAAGGTCAGACCTTGACACAGCATTATTAAAAAAAAAACCAAAAGTACTTTTATTATGTTTGTCATTACACATTAAAAAAAAAAAAAAAGCACTCTAGGGATCATTTTTCAGGACTCAGAGCTCTGCTTAAAGAAAATGTAGCTTCAACCCACATTTCACATAAACGGCGTCCTAGGCTTTGAAAGACCCTTGCTAATAGTCCAGACAAGCCTTTATTTTAATTGAGAATGTGCTCATACGGACAGTGAACTCTGCTAGCCTGGGCTGATTCTAAACCGCTGTTTCTCAACCTTGGCAACTTTACAATGCGTAGATTTCAGCTGCCTGCTGGCCGGGGGATTATGACACATCTGGCAGTTGCCAAGTGTAAGAAACCCTGCTCCACCCAGAGCACTGGGTTTCCCTGATGACCCTTCCCAGAGCCACCTCCATTACCCAGACATGACAATCGTTACTGAACTTGTGGACATACATCTGCCAAAGCAGATGGAACACTGGGGGAAAGTAACCACACATTATTAGAGCTCCTAATTTTAAGGGAAACTCCGAGCACAGAAAGTATATTTTAAGAAAGTCAAAGCTGGGAGAAGGAGAATCCCCTATTAAGAGAAGTTAAGGAGAAAAGGCGTTTAAGATGAGCCACAATTCCTTTAAAAAGGAGATACTAAAAGCACAATTCCAATTTGAGGGGGAGGGGGGAGCACAACAGAAAAGCCACTCACTGTGTCTGTATACAGGTAGTCCTCGCTTAATGACCACAATTGGGACTGGCATTTTGGTTGCTAAGCGAAGTGGTCATTAAGTGAATCCGACCCAATTTTACAATCTTCTGAAATTTAGTCACAGAAAATCTATTGTTTTAAGATAAAGATTCTCTCAAGTCAAGCTCAACTCCAGGTGACTACAGAGACACCACTCATGTTGTTGTCTTGGCAACAGCCTGGGAACGGTTTGCCACTGCGTTTTATTGGGAAGTTTTTTCCAACTTCGACAGCTCCAGGATCTCCTGGTAGTCTCCCATCCAAGTATTAATCAAGTCGGAACTGCTTAGCTTTTCAAGATCATCCAAGGTTGGCTAGTTCCTGCCATCTCAGCTGGTCCTATTTACTTTGCATGAGCTTAAATCTTCAGGACCAAATAAACAGCATCCTAGGCTTTGAAAAACCCTTGCTAATAGTCCAGACAAGCCTTTATTTCAACTGAGAATCCTGAGGAATCCATGAAGAGCCTGGCAACTGGAGGAGTACAAATATCGCTCTTGACTTCAAAAGGAGGAAAAACGAAGGTCCATGGAACTACAGACCCACCTGCCTCATGCTGATTCCTGGGATGATTCCACAGCATATCATGAAGAGTTCAAACTGGACCAGTTTGAAAACAACACAGTGATTATTAAAAGTTGCACAGATTTCTCAAGGGTGAATCTTGTCAGACCAGTCTCTTCTTCAAGACTGCGTAACTTTCTTAACAGATCATGGGAATACGGTGGATATAATAGGTTCTGGCTTCGGGAAAGAACCTGGCTTTCGGACTAGCAAGCTGCACATGGACCAGGTGTCCTGACTGCTGTTGGGTTGCGCCACAGGTGGCTTGAAACCTGCACTCAGAACCGGCTTATCAACAGTTGTTGGTCAAACCAGACTGAACTACCAGTTGGTGGAGGCAACGCTAGAAGAACTGACCCTTCGCAGCCTTTATCCACCCCACAGGCCACTAGGAGCAATGAGGGGTAGAGCTGGCGTACAAGGGAAACCCGCTGTTCCTCCCTCGGTTTCCTTCAGCCTGCTTCTTACAAGAAAACAAATTACTCGTTGCTTTCTTTTCTTTCTCCCACCACGAAGACAGAAGCTCGGAGACGCAGGTGTTCTATCAGCATCTGGTCTAGATCTGGCCTTAGCTACACCAGGGAAACAAAAAAATCAAACAGCCGATACAGGATAGGGAATACTGGGCATGCAAATCCGACCCGTGGAAAAGACCTTGGGGTAGCCGTTGACTCTTGACTGATTATGGGTTAGGAATGTATAGTGGCTGCAAAAAAGGCAACAGTGATATCAGGCTGCATCAAGCAAAATACAGTTTCCAAATTATGAGAAGTGACAATTCCACTTTCTTTCGGTTTCCTCAGACTTTATCCTGGTACTGTGCCCAACTCTGGGCACCAGCCTTAAGGATTCAAAGAAACTGGAGCAGGTTTAGAGAACAGCAAGAATGGTCTCTAAGGAAAAAAGACCGGAGGAGCTCAGAGTGTTTAGTCAAGAGAAGTCTGGGAGTGGCGGGCAGGACAACACCCTCCCAATACCATAAAGGACGTTGTACGGAAAAAGGTCAAGGCCTGTTCCCTGCCACTCCTAAGGTGCAGGATACAGAATAAGGTTGGCACCCAGTAGCAGTATTAACATGACAGGGTAGGAAAATTATTGATTGCACAAGGAGTAATTATATTAACTGTAATGAACTAGTTCCATGTAATTTTCATGACACTGACATGTAAACTTAATTGAACTATATTTTGCCCTGTCTCTGCTCAATTTTTTTACCTAATCCTATTTTTTGAAATACAGCTCAACCTGCCACTCAAAGGCCAAGGCAAAGCCTCCCACCCTAGGCCTTATTCACATAAAGGATGGACCTCTAGGGTTCAGACACAGGTGGGCAGGTGTATGTGAGGTATGGGAGACACACCTTTAGTTCTGGACAGATACAAGGTTAGAGACACAGCCCCACTTCCCTCATTTTTCTTGTTGGACTTCCTTCACTCATATCCAATCCAAAAAGTAGAATGTTTTAATCCCCTGCACCTTGGTCAGTGGGTAGATGCCCCAATGAGAGTGTCAGGAAGGCGTTTCCCCCATGCAAGGGAGACGAAGCGAATACCAGAACTGCTTCCAATCCCAACTGGCATAATAAAGGGAGAGATGAGATGACAGAGGCAGCGTTGTTGTTGTTGTTATTTATGTTTATAGGCTGCCACAGTCCCAGAGACAAATATACAGAGATAGTGATGTACTGGGACAGAGGTAGGGATGCATAGAGATTGAGATCCGTACAGATACATAGATATCACATGTAGATTTCTGTCTGTCTCTGTCTCTCTGTCTCTCTCTCTCACACACATAAACACAGAAAAGGCAATAATCACATACCAAAGAGAGTACAAAACAAAGCTCCAAGCACTGGATCAGGAAGAGAGGCAAACAGCGCACTGAACTTGCCAACTGTTCCAAGTAGCAACATGAAAGCAGCCCCATACTGAATAACTCGCCGACTTCCAACCTATACAACATTCATGTGGGAAGAATAAAAAACAACATTCTAACAGGGATGTGGTTGGCATCAAATTTACACTCCATTAGAGCCTGAAAATCTTGCACAGAAAATGATTTAAAAAAAAACACACAATAAAGTACACTGTGGTGGCCATGGGAGATGCTGGAGATTATAAGCAGATATACGCACTTCCTGGCCATATGTACTGTACGGATCACATCCTCCTGCAATGATGTGCCATATAATATGTAAAACATGGCAGGCTACTGGTTAATACTGAAACCTAAAGTTATTCTTAAATGCAATTCTTTCTTAAAGTGTGACTTACAGATTTTCAACTTGATTTTCTAACAGAAGCTCAAATAAAAATTTTACAATATGAGAACACTACTGGAACATCTAAACCTACAGGAAAACATAGAAAATATTTTGTTAAAGGTAATGTAAACTCCAATTAGTTTATACAAAAGTAAAGTTTGTTTTAAACTTTTGGGATCCTTATTTCAGAACAGGAACTAGCTGTATACATTTTTTCCACTATATATCTATGTTGGCGTAAAATATTTTGTTTTCTTTTAAAACACAAAGAAAAATGATTTAAAGTATGGTTACAGACTCAGCACCTTACCCGGTTGCGAAACAGACCTGTGCAGCAAAGTTGGTATTAGCATACATCTCGTCAATGTATACGCCTAGAGCCTCTTGGTATTTACTCATTCTTATGAATATATTAACGTGGCAAGTCAGGTGCTACTAGCAAATCTTTCTTTAGGGCTACAATCTGCTGCAGGTAAGAACCACAAATCGACCAGCTCTGTCATGACTTCAGCTTGCCAGGGAGGCGACTCCAGCACAGAACGTCAGTCACCGCATTGATTCAAAAATGGCTGAATCAACCCCACTCCCCCCCGGGTCTGATTCACAGTAAACCAAGTAAAAAGCACTCTATCGCTTTCTCTACAAATTCTCTTTTAGTGGCTGGGTTGGGCCAGGAAGAATGGCAGGAATGGAATGTAGGTTTGTTACACAAATACAGTGGTCAAGCCACAATGTAGTCTGCTCATTTGGGGCTATTCACATTCTTCATCTAGCATAAGACGACTCCGTACGTCCATCTGCCTACGCAGTGCAAATGTTTCTCTGAATATCCTCTCACGTAACATAAAATCAGGCCATGGAGACAGAAATCCGTACAAGCAACGCTTTTTCTTTTCACAAGCATTTTTCTCCTTTAAGGTTCAAAGAGATGCATCCGGGAGGTACCAAGGTCTGAACTTGGACTTCCAGAACCATTGGGGGGTGGGAGGGAATAGTTACAGGCTAACCGACACCTGACCCTAGTAGAACGAATCGTGAACGAACTGGACTTGGGGCTGTATGGACTGCAGTTGAAAGCAGAAACTCTCATCCCACCTGTACCCAGCCTGCTTCTCAACACTGTCTTTGTTTTTAATTTCTGTGAAATTAAGCCTTCCTTTGACCATGGTCATGGGACTGCAGGGTGAAAGGAAGTAGTCAGTGTCGGTGGTTTTTGACTTCCCCGCTCACAGGGGTCTGTTGTGCTCTGAAATATACAGGCACGTAAAGTCTATACGGAATTGGCGCAGATCCATGCTTCAAGACGCAAGTCCGGCACGTGGGACATAGTTTGGCTCAAGGGCCTTTTAGAATATTGCTGGCTCTTTTTTGTTTGATTTGTTGGAACGAGGGTTCCGACAATTGATTACTCCTTTACATTCCACTTAATAAAGGGTTCATTAATTACATTCCTTCATAATAACCATTTCATAACAGTTCATTAATTACATTCCTTCATAATAACCATTTATAAACTGCTTTTGGTAAAGCAGTTTATAAATCTCACTTGATTCCAGTTTATGCATGGAATGGATGAAGCCATTTATTTTTTTACTGAATCTTCCACAGGTTAAAGTTCAAAAGGAATCTAATCAGCAAGGAAGGATCTTAAAATATGCAAGCCACAGCCCTCTTCAAAGTATATACCGAGAAGAAAAATTCAGAGTCATTAACCATGCTTTCTCTAGCTCTGCTCTTGAGCAAGCATTTCTCAATCTCAGGAACCCTTAGGCAGAAAACACACATTGTGTACAGTAAGCTTTATGAGCTCATCCAACTGTAATTTATTCAGTGAACCATCATTAAGCAAACTAGGGCTTACCATGACATGTGAACAGTTTATATTCTCAAGAATACTGATAACCAGATGGAATTTGCTTGCTTAATTAATGTAACATACCTTTGTAATTCCCAAAACTCCAATATTAGGACTAGAAGAGGTGGATCCATTTCCAGTACCAAACACTCCATCTAATACACAGGAAAGGCCTTCTATGAAAATACCCCTGCGCCAAAAAGAAAAATATTGAGATTAAGAAATACAACATGTCTCAATTCAGAACAAATTAAACCCAAGTGAAAAGCATTACCATGTTCTATAATAAGAACTGGATACAATTATTAAAATAAAACTGTGATCAACTGGCCAAACAGAAATCCACGTGTACATTCATAATACAAGTAAGAGCACTGAGTATTATCGTTTTTTAATTGAAACCAGCAAACAAATTAAAATCTTGCTGACTATAGTATTTTAAAAGTTTGGGTTTTTCTAAAGAGAGTTCTTAGGGATGGGCAAAACATTCTGTGCCTGGAATCACCAGTTTAGGATGGAGGTGGTGGGGAACAGGCCAGGCCACCAGGGGTGATGGCACACAGCAGTAGCTTGCAGGAGTTAAGAAGAAGGAAAACTGTTGGGAATGTGCAAAACATGTAGGGTCATTTTATCATGCCTGGTGGACTTGTAAAAAAGCCAGAAAATTCTGGGTTCAAATACAGACAACGATACAAAGAATTTTAAAGACCAATATTCCACTGAAACCAGAGCTTTTCTCGCTGGGACTCACAGACAGCAACTAGGAAAGACTTACGAACGATTGTTTCTGTACATGGCAACTGCAGCGAGATTATTATATGCACAAAGATGGAAAGGCTCTGAAATACCCACAATGGAGGAACGGTTGGTGAAGAGGGCAGAAGTCGCAGAGGTGGCCAAATTGACTGGTTTAATTAGAGAAAAGACAATAACTAGGTTTGTTAGCAATCGGAAACCCTTTATGGACTTTTCGCTGCAAGCCGAAAGCAACGTACTTGTGATTTATGGGTTTGACAATTAGAAAGGGCAGATTATGGAAAGAAGGGAGCCACGATGTAATCTTAGAGAGAGAGAGAATAAAATATAAATGCATTTATAACTGCTGTAAAAAAGATCAGAAGTAATTTCTTCATATTTTGTCTTTTTTTCTTTTCTTTTTTTCTCTTTCTCTTCCTCGTCTTTTCTCACCACGTTTTCTTACTTTCCTTTTCCATTAAATGTTTTTATTATATAAGAAATGCCTTAATAAAAATTAATTAAAGAAGAAGAAAGATCGGAAAGACTGGAAAGATTGGGGAGGGGTGGGGTGGGTTGGCTGGCCGGCTGTACTGTGCTTGAATTCAAGCATGGTTGCAGCTAAGGGCAAGGAAGGCCCCAGAAGATTGGTGGACAAGCTGGGCGCACAGGCCGTGCGGAGGAGGGAGGAAGGGGTGGGGTGAGACACATCAGCCTTGTCCTGTTTGCCCCAAAAGATCTCGCCAGGTTTTGTCTCTGTTGACAGAATAGTCAAGATGGCCCAGGTTTAGGTCTGACTGACCCATAACTCCAGCCAGAATGGTTCAGCCAAACATTAGAGCCATGAGGTGCACATTTCCTGCATGACAGGAAGATTTCCATGTTGTACACCTCACCACTGGAAAAGCCTTCCCGCATGCACCATTCCAGATCACATGTTAGGAACTGCAGGCTTAAAAACTTCTGCCTGCTTGATCTGATCTGCCAGTTGACCTAAAGTAGGCACTATATCAAGCATCCAATTACAATGAAAGCAGAGCAATCAATAGCCTCAGACAAAATCTATTTGCATCACTGGAAGTCTGGGAACTAACTTGGCAGAGAGCCTGGCAAAGGTATTAACCTAAAAGTATTTATAACAAGTAACAAAAGACACAGAAGAGCTTTTAATTTATGGCAGCTGAGAAAAGCAGACTATCCTATCCTCTCTGTTACGTGACTGGGATTTCCTACGATCAGTTTCAGGCATGAACAGTTGAGGATGCTAAAGACTGCTTCACACAAGGTAATTCAACTTTCGTAGTTCATCAGGACTCGCAGATGAAGACAGAACAGCCTCCGGTGAAAAGGTGCCTGAAATAGTTCTAAAACGAAGGACTAGAAAAAATCTGCTGTGATATCTGAGCATCCACCTCACTGGCTGATGCTACCAATTTGAATGATCCATACACTCATGTCAATTTATTTTTAATCAGGAAAATAAGTTTGATCTTGGCACTTGAATAATATTGGAACCTTCAATGGAAATCAGCATCTAATTCTGCTTTGATTCCAGAACAGTATGAAAAAAAATAGAGACAGAATAAGTTGCCCCCCCCTGCCGCCGCCACCCAGGAGGCTCACCTGTTTATTGCATGGATGGGTGGTGGAGGAGCACAAGATAACCTTGCACAGGCGTAATAATCACCAATGGATTCAATAATACTAGCAACCACAGCACTGAGCATCCCAATCACACCAGCAGCTGAAATAGTTGGTAATCCCCACTGAACTGTAAATACAAAAACACTCAGTTTTCTACTGATGCAGGGTCAATCCAATGATGAGCTTCCAGGCTAACAGACTGTGGTCTAACTATCTTGCGTCCTGATGTTTTCCCAGCAACGGTGGCTGGCATCTTCAGAGGCAAAGTGATCTGCTCTGCAGCTCACAGGCAACTGAGCAGGAACTGATGGCACTCTTGTGCTTGTAATAGAGCTGATCTCTCATTGGACCATGTCACTGGAATTCTGGAAAGCCAGCTTCTGATTGGTTCTTTGTCCTGGTGAACTTGTAATTGGTCTGATTTGAGTAAGTTCCAAAGGAGCTATTGTTTGATTGGTCTGTCTTTATAATAGCCTACTTTAGATTCTAAATGGGGTTGATTAAGGGCTGTTTTATTTTGGTGTGATGCAAAGCTGGAAACCAGGCGTTGTTAATCTGCAGACTCCCTTCCTTCTTGTCAAATTGTTGGGATTTATTATAAATCTCAATAGCTTCTCTGTGTAATTGTGCATGATGATTTGACATGATTGCTAGTACTTGTGTGACTTTAAATTGAATCTTGTGCCCATTATGTAGCAGTGTGTGTTCAGCTATTGCTGATTTTTCAAGTTGTCCTAGCCAACAGCACCCTTTATGTTCCTTTAGTTGAGCATTAATACTCTGTGTTGTAGTTCCAATGGCTACCTGTCCACGGCTGCATGGTATGTGATAAACTCCTGATGATGAAAGTGGACTTCTGCAATCCGTAGGTGATTGAATCATTTCTTGGATTTTTCTTTTTGGTACAGGAAGAGAACCTGAAGGTTAACAAAGCTTGTTTTCCAGCTTTACGTCATGGCAAAATAAAACAGCCCTTAATTAACCAACCTCTTTTAAAGCCTACAGTGGGGTGTTTCAAAAACAGGCCAATCAAACATTAGCTCCTTTAGAACTTCTTCAAATCAGACCAATTACAAATTAACCTGGACAAATCAGAAAGCCAATCAGAAGCTGGCTTTTCAGAATTCCGTTGACATGGTCCAATGAGAAATTAGTTTTGTTACAAGCACAAGAACGCCATCAGTTCCTGCTCAGTTGCCTGTGAGCTGCAGAGCAGATCACTTTGCCTCTGAAGATGCCAGCCACCGTTGCTGGTGAAACGTCAGGATTACAGATAAGTAGACCACGGCTTATTAGCCTTTAAGTTCATCACCATATATAGAGTTTTCCTCCTTGTTTTAAAAGCAAAGTAACTTCCAAGATGAAAAATACTTTCCTACATGACAGGGCAGCTAATTTCTGTAATCCAGAGGCAAGGTAGGGACAATTATTCAGGAACACTGGGAATCAAAAGTGCTACAGAAAGGACTCTTTGTAGACAGTTAATCTCCACAATAAATTGGTGCCTTCTGCTTAGAAAGACTTGCCATGAACAAATGCATACATGTTTATCATATATGGGCACAAACAGTATAGTACAAATAGGGGTTAAGGTGCTGGACTGGCACCAGGGAGACCCTGATCCAAATCTTCACTCACACAGGGTGACTGTCCCAGTCAGAGAAAAGTATGGATGTAAATGAAACAAATATATAAATAATAATCTATATCTTGCCATTTGAATATTTTCTCCTCTCCTCATGAGCCAGAACTAGATAAATCAGTTCAGTTTGTTTGGAAAGTCTCAGTGTACAATTATACAAATACTTCAAAAACAAAAATTAAATTTACTATCAGATTTTAATACTCATGCAACAAATACAAAAATGAAGGTTTAGGGGTTTTTTTTTAGTTCTCAGGACATCAATGGCGACTTCAAATTAATCTACAGTCTACCACAATTAACAATATAGATGCCGGATTTCAAAGAGTTAGTCCATCCAAACCAGCATCTTCAAATTCATAGGCAGTGACTGCATCAAAAAAGCAAAATATTCCAGGAGATTCCTCCTCCTGAATGTTAGCTAAATTCACTTACAGGGATATGGAATCTTGAACCACGGAGCTACCAGGAGAACCCCTTGCCTGGCATCTGTGCGAGCGTAGAATCCGTACTGG
Organism: Candoia aspera; assembly: GCF_035149785.1. Lineage (NCBI taxonomy): Eukaryota > Metazoa > Chordata > Lepidosauria > Squamata > Candoiidae > Candoia > Candoia aspera. The sequence continues at coordinate 23,841,109 of NC_086161.1, read as the reverse complement.
GTGTTATCAGGGGGAAAGACGTCTGTCACAGTAAAGATGAAGCACAGCAGCCAAGATACCAGAATAGCTAGAATGATCTGTGGTGGGGACGGGAAGGCACTTAAAATATGGCAGCAAGGAAGGAGGACATGCCTTGGTGACACAGTTTCTTGTATTTAACACAGCACAGTCATTTTCAGATTAAAAGGAAAAAAGAAAAACCTTCAGCGTTTTGTTAAATATTCCATTTTAAATGGGGTCTTTCATACAGTTTCCAAAACTGGGAAAATTTCCAAATAAGTACTTAAGAGATTGCTACTAATACGACACACTGTGCATCCTGATAAGAAAGTCAGTTGATCCCTGACTGCAAATGAAGAGAAGGGGGGTGATTTTTTAAAAGATGCTAGAGTGTAATTAACAGATGCACCGGGTCCCTATTAAATACTTCACAAAGTAAGAGGTAATTGACTTGTGGTATCACACATCAAAGATCCACTGAATTTAATGTTATCTGTTACTCTTGCCAAGGAAAAGCTCGCAGTGTTTTCCAGGTTACAGACATCCCATCAGTTCTCAGCATCTAATAATCAGAGGTATATTGGAGCTGGATAGAGTTCTAGGGAACAGTGGCTGACTGCTGTTGTTAGGCCTTACAGCAAACGTTTTAGGTTGGTCTGAAGGTGAACAGGTGTCAGACGGTATACAGAGGTTCTCAGGATAGGGCAGGACTTCTCTAGTAGCCTCCAGGATTGGTCAGGTCTGTAGTGAAGCTATTACAGACCCGGGCAGTCCCAGGTATCACCGTTCTGCTAAATATACCAAGAATGCCAAATGCCAGATGATGCCTTCTCTGGGGTAGCACTGCAACTCTGGATTGAAATTTGGGAGATGCCTACCGTAACTTATTTTAGACATTGTTGAAAACTCACCTCTTCATCCCAGCTTTCCTGTTATAAATGCTCAAAGACTATGTATTTGTGCCTTTCTTTACCCACTCACCGTTTTAATGAATATGTTTTCATTGGTTTAATTTGTTGTTTATATATTTGTTTAAATTTGTTGTTTAAAAGTATTTTTATTATGTATTTTATTGCTGTTTTTAGAAAAGTTTTGGCATTGGAAGCAGAATATTAATATATTAAATAAACACAATTATTTTTAAGAATTTCCCAGCAGCAGCTATTTACAAAGCGAATTCTAGGGTATGCGAAGAAACATGTTGCTTATTTTGTGTTCACCACCAAAATTTTCAACTAATTTTCAACTAATTGTAGAACATATGATTTGAAAGTGAACACCACTCACCTTCCCACATCATTTTTCCCTCTAGCTAAAAAACCTGAATCTGATACTTTTCATTTGATAGATGCCCCTAACCTGGAAATCACTGTTAACCCTTTCCTGTATCTTATTTAACTTAGCGGTATTTTTAAAGTGAAGAAAATAGAACATTCCATGCAGTTTTAAATTACAGATACTGATTTATTTAACAGCTTTATGGTTACATTTATCATTTTCTTCCTTCCTGTTTTCTAATTTACTAATATTTAATTTGTTTTTCCGCAGTTAGTATAAGGCATACCATGCCAATCTTCTAGGGAAGACTTTAGACTAAACAGGTTGGATTCTTTTTCAAAGCTTGCCTTAGCAATGACTTAGTTATATAATTGTAATAAAATAACAGCCTCTTATACATTTAAACACACACACACACACACACAGAAAGCTTCTATGCTGATAATAATCAATATAAAGATTACTTACAGGAAACATTTTAAAGAGTTGCAAGCGATAGGCGGTCCATCCTTTTTTGGACTTGTAAATGGGTAATGGGAATTTGACATTTCGGGCATACTGAGAAAACAACAGCACTAAAAAGATAGTCCTGAAAAGATGAGGAGGAAGAATTACTATTACTCCATCAGCTTTTCAACTGATTTAACAGATAAAAATCATCCAACAGAATAAACAACCATTACTGATAAATTCTTTACAAGTAAAAATAGTCATTGACTAAAACGCACAAACATACGTTCAATTTAATTTATTTTGCTTTCATGTTTTAATTCACAGAGAATTTGCTTTTTAGACAGCAAGATTAATGCCACTGAGACAAGGAAGTTTTTATTTGTTTATTTATTTGTCTGTCTGTCAAATTTCTCTGCCGCCCATCTCGCGTACAATGACTCTGGGCGGCTTTTTCCTGCAAAAAGGGGACATGTATCCCTGCAGACATCTACGTTAGGGTTGAGCACTCTTTGATGCCTGTTCTGATTCTCCATTTTGGGTGTCACTGCTTCTTCCTGCGGTAAACCGACCTTGGGAAGGGTTCCAAGGTCCCTTGTTCCAAACCTTGGGAAAAATATACTAGCAATGGTATGTCCTAGGACAAGGCAGCCAGAGGAGACCAAGAAGTTTCCCCCTGGAAGCTCAGGTAGACCAGTTCTGAAATTTTCTCCATGGGTGGGCCTGGGAAGAACTCCTTAAGAGACATGGGCTTCCTCATTTGAGCCTGGGAGGAGTGTTAATGCAAAGGGATCCCCTCCTGTAATTCAAGGGCATTCAATAATACAACGAAGATCAAACAAAGCTTTTCTTTGCATTTTATTTAAAATATCAAGAAACTGAGAAAAATAGAAGATTTGAAGTTCACTAAAGTTGCTGCTAATTTTGTCATTAATTGGGAAAGTATCTGTAACTCATTTAACACTAAGGTTTGTATTTCATCCAATGGAATTAAGATATATAATATCAGAATTAGTACAACACACAGCTGCTCCAAGAAAATGACATAAATTTCTGTCTACCTCAGTTTTAGTAGGACTACAAAGGACATAACTTTTTTCACCATGTTTACTTTGAAGATTAATTTATTAAACAAAGGATAGGAGGGTTGGATCCCTATTTCATCTACTGTGTTTGCCTTTATAATGTGTTTTAATCTGTTTCAAGTTTTTGTAACCTGCCTTGAATCTTGAAAAGGTTCAATAAAGCAAGTAAGCTAAACATATTGGCAGTCTGCATGAGCAACTCTGCAGTCAATACAGAGAAAAAACATTTAATCTGCTATCATTTACTGTGATGCTTTTTAGTAACAATGGATTAATCAATCCACTAATTTTGCTTCAGCCAAATGCCTTTGCACCATCACCAGCCTTTCCCAAATCTATGTTGAGTTCATCTTGATTCCTTTCTTTCTTGAAAGGACTTCATAAGGTGCATTTAGCTGAAGCAATCACCCAAGTAAAAATCGTGGCATCAGAGACACACTGAGCTCCATGGTAGTGACCCTGATGGCCAATACGGCAGCCTCAAGCCTCTCCCTCTGACGCCACATGGGACAACCACCCCATTAGGTTCTGCAATTGCCTATTCTTATGCATGGCTGGTGGCACAAGCAATAGATATCCAATTACCAGGAGGAGCTACACCAAGTTTATCTTGTTGAATCAGCACCAAGTAATATTTGGAATGCATGGCGCCTCTGTATTCCATAAAAGGGGGAGCACAAATTTTATCAAACACAATTGACCCTTATTTGACAGTTTTCTTACGATAACTTTAGCAGCCAGAGTCCAGGCCCTCCTCTCTCGACTTCTGCATTTTGGTTGGACCTCTGGAGGCCACTGCTCTCTTTTACTGTGTTTTGGGTGGCTGTCACTGCCATCTAATTTTTCCCCAAAAGGAACTTAAAAATAGGGTACTGGCGTCACAATGAGGGTGACCCATTTACTAGATGCACAGTTGTTTTGGGAGAGTGGCCTAGGTGGGCAAGAAGCAACCATCCACGTTCACCGAGACCAACGTTCCCCCCGGTACAATCCCGAGAGCCGGGCAACCAAGTATACTCACAGCATGGCTATGCCCCAGTGTTTGCCTGCTCTCTCCCCTGCAGCCTGGAAACCAGAAAGCCCAATGAGAGCTACAGTGGGCGTAATCGTCAGAGGCCCAATGTATCGCAGGAGCGCTCCAGGCAGGCCCAGGAGCCCAATCACCACTTCTATCAAAGACGACATGATAATAGCACCTTGGATCTGAACACAGAGAAAAGAGAGACGCCTTAATTAGATTCCTCCCCCTTCTTTCCCTTTTTTTCCAGAGAAGGTTTTATATTTCTGCAGAGGTTTTGGAATGGGTCATGAACTGCAAGTCAAAAGATCAAGTAACTAGGCAGAACTGGGCAATGGCATGGGTTATGCAAGAGAGTGCTTAAGCAGCAAGTTTTCCAGACTCAAGAACACCTGAAGCTCAGAGGTGCAGGCTATGTTATCATCAGAAGATGATTCAACAGAAGGATTACGAACCTCTTCCACTTCTTCTTACTGCTTAAGCACACAGCTTAGGTCATTAACACACAACAGGGTCATTAGACCAATCTGGCAGTTGTGTCAATAGCACATCACACGGTCATACAGGAAGACCTGGGTTCCAAGCTAACCTTTAAAGTTCTCAGATCGAACCGGCAAGGGCTGGTGATGCCACGAAGGTGATGCTCTTAGCTCCTAGGGGCAGGGTGTATGATGCATTTGGTCACACGTGCTCTTTAGAAGCTGGAATAGAGCAGCGCAGTGGTCTCAGGAGACTGCCAGCCCCCCTTGGCTGCAGGCCTCTTGGCAGGATGGAGCTACGGTTTGAAGATGGGGAAGAGAGAGGGGATGTTTTAAAGTGAGGAACAACTGGCAGCCCAAAACAATGGGATGGGTGAAAAGGTCCATGTCATATGTGTGCACTGGATCTATGTTTTATTATTATTAATAAGGACCAAGAACACCTAAAATATTGGGAGTTAGATGGGAAACAGAAGTAGAGCAGCAAGACTGACAAATAGTCTTTAGAAAGCCAGGCAGTGCTTCTAACTGTGTCTGGCTTTCTGAAGCAAAACTACAGTAAGGCAATGTAGATTATTCTACCTGTACAGCGTTTGACTGCGCTGCTACCTAAGATGACCCAGCAGCTTCTTAACAGTTATTTCATTATTGCACTTATTACTGGTGAGAAGCACTTGCATGCCATGAAACACAAAACAGTAACTCCTTGGCATGACAGCACATCCTCATTAACCCTGGACTGAACCTCACATGGCTGGGGACTTTGCAATCACAGAGAAAAGGACAGGCAAGGTTAAACTCTGTGCATGAGGCACAAAGGCCGCCAAAGAAGTTTTAGGAAGTCAGAGAGAGTCAGCCATCTGGGGAAGTGCCCAACAGAGCACAGCGCTGAATACATTATGCAAGTTACCTCTCGTATTCTGGGGTACCAGATATGTTCTGTGTGCAGCAGCTCCGATGTTCCATTCGTAGCCATTACAGCTTGGAAGGTTAAAAAGAAACACCTCTCATTATGGCAAAATAAATGGTTTTAATACACATAAAAGCTTAGCTGCTTCTCCTACTTGACCCCCTATTGCCCCTGACCATATACACATACTAAATTTTATATATAGAAAAATCTATTCCGCTGGTCATTTAATTGCCTCCCCACAGCCACAGGAGGTCAATTCAAGAAATAACCCTCCGGAATTGAGATTATGCCTTTGTGAGATACTGTGGAACATGCACTGATGAAATGTACTTGTTATGATAGTGTTAGGAACAAATTTATTGTCCTGCTTTTGATCTTACCCCCAGGTAGGACAAAAGACCTCTATACTGCCTATCTCCTCTCTGGTTTTATTAAGGTAGTAACTGTACATTCAGCTAAATACCTTGCTGCTCTCACACTAAGGTCACAAATAGTTAAACTGAACGAATTGGCAGCAAACTACATTGTGCCATGTATAATGTTTTATGAATTGTCTTATGTAAGGTTGTGAATGTTTCTTATTTGTGAACTACAGAATGGCCTTCGCTGCTCTTGTTTGATCCTTTTTTTTATCTCCTCTGTCCTTAGTTTTGACTGAAAGGTTATTTGACCAAATTCTAACAAACAACATGGAAATATATTGGCAGCAGCGGGGAAGGGGGAGGGGGGTGGGGAGAAACAGACAAAGAAGCTGCAAATCCAAAATGATGAGCCCATGAGGAGGGTGTTGGTATCCTATTTACCCAACCTTTCACAGAAAAACTCCAAGAAATGATTTGAAAAATTTAACCATCTATCTGGAGGCCCAGGAGAGCTCTGCATTCCCAGATGTTGGGAAGAAAGATCAAGGGAAAACTATGGGCTTATGCTTGGCTTAAGTTTAAAGTGCCTGCCTCCTTCCCTGACCTCACTTTTCCTTCCCCTGGTTGAGCTGGACTGTTTGGTTCCCTTCTTCCCACTGGGCAGGGCTCACCGATGGGCTTACTCATGGTTTCCTCCTCTCATATAATTTTACCGTAAAAATGGTTCAAGGAGGCAGTATTTACAGCATTTGTACCCTGTGCCCCTACAGCCTGCTGTTACCCTAGAGTGGGCAACCCCACTGGGCACAAAGAGGCAGAGGTTCACTTAGGTGATGTAGAGGATGACTTCACAGCGCAGTTAATGTGATTCTGGCGCCTTATGTCACAAAAATGTCGCTTCTTAATTTGGCTGGCTAGACTGTAATAACAGCTCCTGTCTGATGCCTCATGGTTAGAGGATGACTTCTAAGACAGAACAAGGGCTCTTTTTATAAACAAAGTGTTACCTACTTATGATTTCCAAGCAGCTTTCACAAAGTAACTAGCTTTTTCTGAAGGCACAGGGAAATGTCGTCATCCTGATCTATTAAAAACCGTAGTCGCATTGTTTAACCTAAACATAGCAATTAAAACTCTTCTAGCAGGACCTGAACTTTTACATGGTGGGGAGAAAAGCCGATTCTGAAACCAGAAAGCTTTATCGATAGTTTTAAGAAACACACATTTCAGGGGCTTGGGACATTCATCATCCTAAGCACTACTTGTTAAAGAAATTGCAACTGGCCACATTTGTTATTTAACTATCATGTACTGATAGTTGGGGTTGCAAATACACCAAAAGCCAAAACTAAATCAACTACATTAGGGCTTAACATGACATGTGAACACAGTCCGAATGTTTGACCGTAGCTCTGAAAGCCTCCTCTTCCAGAAATTTGGAAACTTGCATTTTCACTGCTCCCTATTTGAGAAAGAGTGTTTGGAGCACTGCCAAATTACTAGGACCTATGTCAAGTACAAGACGGTCATGCATATACATGAAACTGCATATTAGCAGCCTGTCAAGGCAACCCAACTAGGGAAATTAGTAACACATTTCCCTCTCATTTAATATTTCAAACTACTCATGAAATTCTAAATGCAAAATAAGGTTTCTCAGGAAATGTATAGTTTTTAAAAAAGAATCAAATTCCTGTTATGCTGCATTTACTAAATGTATTTCCATCTTTGGAAAATAAAGACCAGAATTTGATGCATGTTTAACGGCTAACACATTTATTTAAAGGGTTTTGCTCAGAATGGCAAAAAAAGAGCCTAGGTTAGACGTTATGGAAGGAGAGCTATGTGAGTCAAAAAATCATGAATCTGGTAGCATCTTTTCCTACTACAGTCAAGCCTAAAACTCTATTTAAACATGGATGCTGCAAATTGGCAACAATCATGAAGTTTCCAGGAACCAATTACTTGGAGGATAAAATGAAAACTTTAATGACAAGTCACCACTGCACTGTTTTCACACAATCTTCTTTGATATTTACTTCGGCCTTTCTGGGAACCAGAAAATTAGTTTGATTCCAAAGATACTGTACTTCAAAGCAAAGCACCCTATGGCAAGATGCTTTGAGTCATCGGGATTGATCAATCTGACATCTTAGGTAACAGATTTCTTCCTAATCGTTCATGCATGCCAATTATTTCTGGAATAACTGTTTCATACCTGCTTGCCATGCTCGGAAGCATTTTTACTTTTACTTATATGCTAGAATTTCTAGCATCTGGCAGGCATCACACTGGGGAAAGCTAACATATATTCCACACTTAGGTTGGGGAAAGAATCCAACTAGATGGCTCCAGTATCATCAAAATCATCCACCAAATTCCAATTACCTAAATGTGTGTAAGACTGCATCTGGCAATAATTATAGAAAATTCACTTTGCAAAATTCTGTGTAAACAAGATTGAAAGCAAAACGTATGATCTAATTTCAGTTCTGGAAACTAATTGTGTTTTTATGACTATGTTCGCATATAATGAAGTCACAGTTTAATGCAGCCTTTTTCATGCCGGATTATGGTTACTGGTCCAACAGAAGGAGGGAAAGCTAATTCAGCTGAGCTGCAGTGTATTCACCGAGGACCTTTCCTTCTGGCATGTCTATGAACAGTTAGACTGCAGCTTGCCTATGATATTCAAATTTGGACAAGCTAGCTGTAATTATGATTAACAAAAGCAAGCCATCTTAAATCATTGTTTATAAAACTTGCTTGTCTTCACTAATCATCATTCATCATTCATGTGTATGTACAGTTCACCCAGGGGGTGAAGCAGTGATGCAAAGCTAAGGTTTTCTTTTTCTTTTTCTTTTCTTCCCCTAGTTTTTAAAAAGTGCAATTTTTTTAACAGCACATACCCTATTTTAGGGGCCGCAATTTAGGTTTCATGTGTTCGCCGTTCCTAAATCCTTGACACTCATTTTCAATATTCAGCTAAATTCTAAAGGGGGCTCTGAGGGCTCCAAAAAGAAGATCACGGGCTGCAGTTTGCCCATCTTTGTACTATTTGCTTTGGTATGCCAGTTTTATTGCTTTAAAAAAAAATCAGTAAAATGTGAGCAAACTGGACTGGACCATAGTTCCACTATCCTGCTTTCAACAGCAACCAAAACCCCTGGGAACATCCTCCTCCTGCTGTTCATCCTTGGCTACTGCCTCTGAAGGTTGCTATAAAACCAGCCCGCAGCCACTGCCAGTAAGTGTATTTGTGGGTCCCCCCAGCCCTCGACTTTCGGAAATTCTTCCCAAGAACAATTCCAATGAAATTCTCGTGGGAAGAGTATGGGACTCTTGTGTTTTCCTGTCCCCCGAGAAATCGGGAGAACTGCCCTTAAATTTGCATCAAAAAGCCATTTGTGTTCCATCAGGGATCTTTAGGACCAGCTACAGAGTTGGTCAACAATTCTGGATATTCTGCAAACGCAAGACCCCTCATAACCTTTATACTAACGTTACCGGAGTCAGACTAAAGGAAGTCAGGGTTCCTCTGTTTCGGTTCTCGCTCTGAATAACCAAAGGCACAGATGGAAAGGATGGTTGCTCACCTGTGTTATTACATTTCCATTTGTCTAAAGAGAGGATGGCTCTGGCGGGAGCCAAGAATGCAAAAGCACTGGCCTGAAACAAAGGTAACCTGAAAGAAGCAGAAACCCATATTTGCATCAGTGCCACAGCGCGGGGATAAACCGTTGCAAGAAGAGCCACCTGTTCAACGCCGTACTATTTAGTTATTTAAATGTCTAAATTCATTATAGCTGCCCACCTTCTGGACAAACACAAATATAAATACAAAGCAATAAAAACAGTTAAAAAATATAATGTTACTCTACATTTGACCAAATAATAAAAACCAGTAAAGAGAAGAAGGAAATAATTCACATCAGGCTCCCTGTGGACTAATTTGGTGGTTTTGAAAAGTCATAAACATCATTAGGACAACAATCTCATCAAGGACAAGATGTTCTAGAAACCTCCCTCTAACCTAGTAAGCAGTAAAGGTGAATGGAGCAGAGAAGTTATAATATTTTAATATAAATCACTATTTCTTAGTTTTAATCTAGGAAATCCTAAATATTTTAGTACTGAATGGCTTTGAGACCACCCTTTTCCTGCATTCCTCCACACAGTAATGCTGTCTGGCTAATTCCAGCAAGCTGAAGCACAAGCGGAAAGCAACGCTGGCTGTAACTTTCCCTTAACTAGTCTGGCTTTTCTTAGATCCACCATGTGAAAATGGTAAGACTCCCTCTTACACAGAACATTCCTTCCACAAGGATCACAGAAACTGCCTCAACAGTGTGCAAAGTAGAACCCCTTTATTCCGCTCACTTACTTTCTTAACGACTCAATCCATTATACTATGGCAGATCAGAACCAAAGTTTATTGGTCAATAAAACATAGAAACAGCAGAAATCACGGGGACATTTCTCCTTTTCTTGCTCTTTTGAAGGAAATTGGCAGCTCCTACAAAGTCACAGCTTAAGATCTTTGGCACTGGAAGGCTATTAGTTCATTGCCATGCCGGGAAGCCACGGCTGCATAATTTTGTCTATCATCAATGCTACAGCCAACTCTTGCCTGGCTGCGGTGAAAATGAGGCTACAATTGACACAATTTTTTCAGTTTTGTAGTTGGAATGTATTTTATTCACCTTACTATTTATTCATTTTATTATTCTGGATACAGCTGATCATCCATTGTAATTATCGTTGTTGGAGGGGCAAAAAGATCTCACTTAATGAACAAGTGGGTCAAAGATGTACATATTTGTGTCTTTCACATTAAAATGCTTTGCAAATGCTCACAACAGTAAAGAAACTCTATGCGCAGTTTTAAAGGAAGGAGTACGTCTGCAACGATCAAACGACCAAGTAACACTGCATAACCACAGGATCATTATAAGCAGGTCTGCGAAGAAAGAAAGCTGCATGTAAAGATCCACTTTTTACAAGCAGGCTCCCTTTCTTCCAGGATCACTTCCCAAATGATTTATTTCAGTGTGCTTCAAACTTGACAACTTTGGGATGTGTGGACTTCAAGTCCCAGAATTCTTTAGACAGCAAGCTATCAATATTTTGCAAATATTTTCAAAACAGACTGCTCCTGCAGACATCTTTCCTTAAAGGATAATTTCCAAAATTATTCTAGAATGATGTCTTTGATCCCTCATGGTGGGAAGCCTAACGGAACTTAACTTAATGAAATAATTCAAAAGAAGCAATCTAATTTCTGCTCGGGCCTTTGACAGATGCCCTGTAGCGTACCTTCGGGTAATAAGGAGCAGAGGGATACCCACTCCCCGTAACCAGCTTGTGGGCATGTGGCTGCCTCTTTTAGGAATAGCATGCTAGACTAGAGAGGGCTTTGGTGAAACTTGGCACACCTGTCTTCATTCTTATGGGGACACTCCTAGTTTCAGTAACTGTGCTTAACTGAGAATGATTTAGGGGTTGAAAAACAAAAAGGGTGCCTCCTTTCCTGGCATCCATTTCTATGAAGACTTTACCCACATCTCTTACAGCTCTCGAACTCCCTCAGATCCAGGAAGAACTCTTGTTCACTGACACCTTAGTCAATCTGTAAGAACCCTTACCGCATTTCACGATGAAAAGGACTGACCCAGAAACATTTTGGCAAGCCAAAATACTCAGCTCGTTTCTTTCACAAGATCATCTGAAAGTATCTTTGTCAGGCTGCCTATTCTAATCCAAGAACCCTAGAAAGATATTGAGCAATGCCTGGAAATTGTCATTGGAATGGTTCCTTTCAATAATCTTCACTAGTTTATTTAAACAGGCTTGCCTTCTTTACCCTACTGAGTTACCATTCCCCACCCAATATTCTCTTTCGTGGGTAAATATACTCAGTATTTTATTTTTGAAAGGAAGGCTCCAAAATGAAATCATACTTGGAGGGGCTAGACCTAAAGCAAAAGATAATTGTATTAATCCTTTATTATTTTTCCATGTTATTTTTAATATTCTCCCTAGAAAAAATATATAATAGATGGGAGCACTTAACATACTTTGGCTCTTGCGCAAAAGCGTCTACACTGTTCTATTCTACAGTAACACAACACTATAGCTGGATGGAAAATTCTATTCTCTTAATAGTCAAAAACATATTTTAAGATCAAAAACATTTTGCTTTAATTGTTAATTTCCTAATACCATATATATAACAGAGAAGTGAGGAAAGTTAAATAGATATTTAGGAAAGGCACAAATCATAAGACTCCCATTACATGCCATTGGTAACTATGCTGGTTGCCTGTGTTGAGCACAAATATCTCTAGCAACCACGCAGGGAAATGTCTGTCAGGTAGGAAAAAGTTTCGTGATTGCTACTATTCTTTACCCGTTTTAGGTTGCATACGGGCTACAGAAGCAGGTCCTGGTTGAACAAGAGCAAGTTTTTCATGCAGAAGATGAAATGTTCAATCCTCGCAAGGTCAGCCTTACCATTATCCAAAATGAGATGTAAATTAAACTGCATGAATTTAACTGGTGCATGATTGTTCCCACTAACCACTGCAGGAAGCAGTTTCTAGAGAATTAGTATGCAAAGTTTGATGCCAGCATTATGGAAGCTTTATGGTCTACCTTTCACCCCATATCACATTGCCAGCCTCAGGTAACAGAGAGGAATCTGTCCTATTATCTGTGCTGAAAAATGTTTGCCATCCCTCTGATCAACTTTGTTACACGGAACGGAATGAGGCCTCAGGCATCAAAACGCCTTGAGCCCTTCCCATCTCTACCAGAAGGATTTCAGGCTCCGGGAATGAGAAAATATCTGGCTGAAAACTTGGGGAGCCGCAGATAGTTAGACGGGACAACCACGCATGAATTCAACTCACTTGGTATAATTTAAGGTAATGCTTTTTATTATTTTATTATCAGACTCAAATATGAACTGTTTCCTGAACTGTTTAATTATTACTAATTTATTATGCTTCGAATATGTGCCACTTGGCAAGTGGAAAATTTGAGATATAAATTAGTCAGCTTTTCTTTTAAATTTGTTTAGATATGTTAGTTACTTCATCACCATTCTGAAGTAGCTTTCAGAACATTCATTCCTCATAGCTATTCCCAATCTGCCAGACGAAATAGACTACAACTCCTATCATCCCTGCCAGCATGTTATTATCTAATTCTTTATCTGTTATTTTTATATCCAGCCTTTCTGTAGCAATTCAAGGACATTTACACAGTCCTCCCCCTTATTTTATCCCTACAACCACCCTGGGACTGGGGTCTGATCCAAAGTCACCCAGTGAGTCTCAGCTGAAAGATGACTTGGCGCTAGCTCTCCCCAGCACAAGTACAATCCTTTAATCAATACCCAGCGCTGTCCATCAGCATTACAGCCTGGAGTTTATGGGAAGAATTATGTACAGTTAACACATCACCAAAGACTAACTCACCTACACCCAAAGGTTGTTTGTAACAAAGTTGTGATTCCAACACAGAAAAATATGGTCCCAATCAACTGGCTGGTGGCCCACTGGTCAAATCCAACACACATGGCATCTGCCAGCAAGAAGGGCACTGCTATAGTGCCACTGAAACAGGTCAGATAGTGCTGCAAAGAACAAAAGGTTATTTTTTAATTGTGTGTGTGTGTGTGTGTGTGTGTGTGTGTATCACCAAGACAATAAATAACTGTATGAATATTTAACAATCTCCAGTTAAGAATTAGGAAATGGCAATCCAAAATAAAAGCAAGCATTATGCCACCAAGTATCCTCACATTAACTATGTCACTTCATGCGAGATGGGTGGTGATGGAATTTGAAGAGAAAAAAAAAGAACACATGTATGTATGTATGTGCTGGATCCCCAACAAAGAACATACATACATACATACATACATACATATCTTTATGTTCTGTGGTGAGGATCCAGCAGATGTTAGGGAGGGGACCACAACTCAGTTACAGGGTTCAGACTCTGTGCTGAAGAATCAGAATCTCCTTATTAAAAGGATCTCAGACAGCACAGTTTGAAGAAACTCTTTGGTAGTCAAAAGTAACCAGTATTAGATTGGACAGATCAGAAGGGTAGCTTTGTATGAAGCAGTTTCCAATCGGCATATTGATACTGCACGGAAGATTGAAAAGTCCATTTTTTCCCCTCTTGAATTCTTCTCACCAGAAGGACATATTCCCATATTTAAAAATTTTCTCAGCATGGCAAACCAAAGACTTTTTAGTCAAAGGCATTCCTCCAGTGGTGTGCTGGTAAATGTTGAACCAGCAGCTCTGCTCGCTCCATTGCCACTGCCACACCAGGCCACTAGCCACTGAACAGTTTATTGGTGTGCTACGCATCGTGGCTCAGCAATGCTCTCAACTGGCTTGCAAAATTCCAGAAAATTTAACAACCAGCATTTGCGAGCTGGTACAAGCCAGCTTCAGCACACCGCTGCATACCTCCCACTAACTTACGAGTATAAGATCAATGGGAAGCTGAACTGCACAAGCCCACTAAAATGGAAAGATTTGCTAGAGGATTATTTATTCAACATGCTCACATATCACCCTTTCGTTCTATTCTGGAATTGGGCAGGAGAGTTTTCTCACGGAATGTGTCCGTAGCTTAAAGTTTCCTTCCATACGGTTGCTCTTCAGGGCATCCCTAACTTGTTTTCAGAGACAGCTCCCAGAAGAGAAGCATTCTGGCTGCAAGACTATGGGGACTGCATGACTGGACATCCTAGCAAAGTTCCCAAGTACAAGAAATGTAGGGTAATATTTCTAATGTACCTAATTTTGAAATTCAGACCACTTAGAAAAGTTTTTTGAAATAGCCCGGAGTGCCTTCATATAATGATAGAGAAATTATTCAAGTAGAAAATACTATGGCCAGAATCTCCAAAAACACCACCACCCTGTTCTGACAGACCCCACACATTTCTGTTCAGAGCAACAGTGAAGCGAGAGAGAAGGAAAACCAGGAATAAATTTTATTTGTTGCTTCTTGCAGCTTCCATGCCATGTGCCTGAATTACCCTGCCAAAATTAATCCTGCAAAAGTGTCATTCCTGTTAGGTCCCTGCTAAGTAAGTCTAAAAATAATACTTTAAAATTAAATTCTGACTTACTTAATTGCTTACCAGCATCTCTATGAAAAACATATTGGAACAAATTGTACCTGTAATCCCAAGAAAATGCAGAGATACCAGGGCGGAACATCCTCAATTGTGTAGATCATGTCTGTTCTTTGTGCGTCTGAGCTTCCACTGCTGTCAAGGGTTTCTGCCAGAGAACTCTGTCAACCATTAAATTAGCCACCATTTAATATGACAGTCCTATTAATAGGTAACTGGGATACCTCTGAGAAGGTCTCTGGCCTGCTCCAAAGCACTATCAGTTCACATAGCAAAAAAATAAATCCTTTTACTTTTCTAGTAATAGCTAGACTACACGGATGCCCTCTCTTTAACGTAACCAACCTCTGCCTTTACATATAAGCAGGGCATTATTCTGTTCTTATGATATAATCACCACATATTCTATGCCAAAAAAGATTATGATGCCCTACTGTTTACACAAAGAAACTTAAGATGGTAGATTAATGGGTAAGGGATATTTTCTGGAAAAGAGAAAGATTACACTTACATAAGTGATCCAAACTCCATAATTTATGAGAGCAGCCTACTGTTCTCCAAAGAGCTTTTGTTCATTTCAATACATATAGCTTTTGCTAGAAATATAACCCTAGGCTTAGAGGGGACCATTTAGGCCAAATTCAACTCTGTTCTCCATACAGGAATCTAATTTAACGCACCCTAACAAATATTCATCCAGTCTCTCCTTGACACTTCCTGTAACTGGGACCCCAAATATTCCTGCTGATTGGCTTTTCAGTTGAACAATCTTAATGTTGGGAAGTTTTTTCAAATCTTCAGCCTTCCTATAACTTAAATCTACTGTTCTGTAGTCCTGCACTTCAGAACTCACTGACCTTCTATCTTTTAGTTATCTGAAGCGTGTACACACACCCCCAACCCCACCTAAAACCTTCTCTTCTCAGGACTAAATATAACCATTTCCCTTAAGTTCTCTTCACAGGACTGGAGCTTCCAGTCCCTGAACATCCTCACTGCCCTTCTCGGAGTCTGCTCCAATCTGCCTGAATCCCTCTTCAGGGGCTCCAGATTGGACACAAATATTCCCTGTGATTTAGAACCTATAATTCTGTTGATGAAGTAAAAAATGTTATGTGCCTCATCTGCAACCACATCATGGCTGGAATGGATTCAAATCAATCATCAGAGTTTAGGGAAGACAATGGGGTGTAAAATTTGATAAACACTTTTATGGCAAATCTGAGCACTATAATCCCTTTAGAGGATCTTAGTGGAAAAAGTATGTTTAGGCCTCATGAATATTCAAAAGAATTATGGCAAAAACTACTCAGCAACCAAATATAATGAAATGAAAGGGTGATACTAGATTAGTGCAGCCTTTTTCAACCTTCTGACCCTGGGGGAGCCTTAAAATATTTCTCAGGCTTCGGGGAACCCCTGCACATTCAGGCCCAAATATAGGCCAGAAGTTACAAAATTATTCTATTCATTTCAAGGGTAGGCCTGTAGAGATGCATTAACAGTGTTCTTAAACTGAAAATAATGAAACCTACCTCTTTAATGTGAAGTTGCCCAAATTTGAAATAATTTTTAAAATACATCGTGATGTCCCAGGGAACCCCTAGTGACCTCTCGTGGAATCCTAGGGTTCCATGGAACCCTGGCTGAGAAACCCTGGATTAGTGTGAGAGACATCTGATTTGCATGTACAGGTAGTCCTCACTTACCAACTGCAATTAGGACCTGCAACTCAGTTGCTAAGTGGCACAGTTGTTAAGCACAACATCACACGGCCACACCAACTCACTACATCAGTTCTGGCTACAATCATTAAGCTAATCACCCCAGGTCACTAAGTGCAACATCACATGGCCACACCAACTTACGACTTCATGCCGGCTTCCCCA
This sequence comes from Candoia aspera, assembly GCF_035149785.1. Taxonomy (NCBI): domain Eukaryota; kingdom Metazoa; phylum Chordata; class Lepidosauria; order Squamata; family Candoiidae; genus Candoia; species Candoia aspera. Next base: position 23,824,466 of record NC_086161.1, on the reverse strand, counting down.
CTGACTTTGCTTGTCGGAAGCTGGCTGTGGAGGTCACAGCCAGCTTCACGTGACCACAGGACACTGCAGTTGTGGATGTCCACCAGTTGCCAAGTGCCCAAATTGCAATCATGTGACTGCAGGGACATCGCAATGACCACAACTTCGAGGCTCAGTCATAAGTCTCGTTTTTTCAGTGCTGTCGTAAGTTCAAATGGTCACTGAATGGGTAGTTGGTGAGGACTACCTATACAAGGTTGTAAACACAAGGAAAGAACAGCCTTTCTCAACATCAAGTTCTCCAGAGGTATTAGCTCTGGCTAGTACCAGTGAACATGCTGGCTAAGAAATCATGAGCCCAACGTATCTGGAGGGTTCAGGATTGACATCGCCAATACTGGCCCAAACCATTTGACTTGATAGTCTACACTTCCCTACATCCTCTGAAAGAAAGACCCAAGGCACAGTTTTTCTGCAATTACTGATTGGGATTTTCCAAGTTCAAGGTTTACTGAGGCCTTATATGATTGAGAGTAACGGTTTCCAAAAGCTACATAACATCAAATGTATGAGGAATAACATTCATCTGAATAAGCAGTGAATGTGAAAGGTCAGCAAAGAAGATACACAATTCTCTGTCCTAAAGTGGAGGGCCCCTGGACAGGCTTCTAGTTCACTCTTTGATAATGAAGTTATTAACTACTTAACCAATGCAGGCTGTACAGGCAGGACTCTTCTGAATATTCGTCTGAAGAGTAAAGGAAGATGGATAAAGAAAGAAGAGCAAAGAAAAGAACATGACGCTCAAAGAATGGAAAAATGTAAGCCTTGTGTTGCATGCTGGGGTTTAATGACCAAAATAAATATTCATCACAGAACTCAACAGGCCATAGCTTTTATTTCAAATTTTGCTGAAATTTGGGTTTATGTAACCAAAGTGCTGACTTAATCCACACTTGACTGCAGAGTGAATATCCTGTTCTCAAACATGACTGGCTTCCTGAGCTCTGAAACCATGTGTCTGGCGTGCTTTAAGCACGTGCAGCTTCCTCCTCACATTTCCTAATATGCTATGCCGTGTTCATTATCAAAGGGATTAACAGAAAACTAAACAAAGGAGTAATTTTTACTTCACAAGACAGCATTGATCATTTCACACTCCGCTGTCCATAACGATTCCGAAGCTGTCCTTGTCGCTGTGGCCATTTCAGGCATCAGAACCAAATCCCTTTCACTGTAGTGAAATGGCACCATGGGAACAGCTAACGCCAGTGGATTCCTACAGGAAAGAGCTAAACTCCGACGCTCAGCTACCCCACCTGCTCCGAAGACCCAGTTCTCAAAGGGGCTAGGAGAATGTGTATGGCAGAGCTCATAGGACGCCTCCATTGCAAGATGCCACATTACTAGGGAGAAACTTCTCTTGAGCTCAGGAAATGACTGCATGTTTGGGTTTGGTTTAATAGGATACCTGAACACAGACATTGCAGTTTGTAAACCATGATTGAGGGCTTAGTGTGTCACATGAACATGGTCAGTTGGGTTCAAACTATACAGAAGTAGATTCAGATTAGATGTTAGGAGGAATTGCCTGAGGGTAAGGACTGTCAACCAGTGGAATAGGCTGCTTCACGAAATGGTACGCTCCTTCTCACTGAAGGCCTGTAAAAGCCATCTGCTCAGATGCTTTAGCAGTTCCTGCACCAAGCAGAGGGTTGGACTAGATGATCTGAGATCCCTTCCAATTCTATGATTCTATGAACTGTGGTTTATTCAAGAAACTGTGGTCAACCTACTCTTCCTCAGGGCAATATATGACTGCAGCCACTGGAATATAAGGCTGGAACATTGAGAAGAGAGGGCTACTTTTGGGTAGTTCAGTTTAGCATCATCTCTGCTCCAGGACACCCTGGAGAAGATGCTGATACTAGGGAGAGTGGAAGGCAAAAGGAAGAGGGGCCGACCAAGGGCAAGGTGGACGGATGATATTCTAGAGGTGACGGACTCGTCCCTGGGGGAGCTGGGGGTGTTGACGACCGACAGGAAGCTCTGGCGTGGGCTGGTCCATGAAGTCACGAAGAGTCGGAAGCGACTAAACGAATAAACAACAACAACTGCTCTCAATGCTAAGAGTATCAGGGCTGTGGCTGAAGACCATGTGTGGAAAGTCGTAGCTCTTCTGCAAGATATTCTACCCAGCTGTGTATCAAACAAGCAAAGCAGAATTTGCAAAATGAGTGGAGGTAAAGGACAAAGCATCTTTCAAATCCTAATTCAAAAATAAATCCAAAAATCTCAGTTATTTTAATTAAATGGAAGAACAACCCTTAACCTACTAATTTCAGCTTTCTGATGTTTCCTAGAATGTACAACTTGAAAAATGTCAGTTACAGCTCTGATTTACAGTACATCTATAAACATTAGAGGTGTCCAATCCACTTGAAACGGAATCATTTTAACACGAGACGCTACAGGTAGCCCTCAACTTAAGACAACAGTTGGGACTGGAATTTCCACTGCTTAAGAGATGCGGTCATAAAGCGCGACCACATCGCTTATTGACGGCAATCCCTGCAGTCCTGGTTGCCGTCATTAACTGAATCCCACAGTCATTAGGCGAGGCAACTTCCTGCTGGTTTCCCACAACTAAAGTTAGTGGGGAAGCAAGCAGGAAGTTGCATGTCCCAGGCCAGCAGGCACATAAGTAGCTGCTGCTGGGTGGGGGAGTGAGTGAGAGGGGCTGCAGAGGTGCAAGTGGCACTGCATGAGTCAGGAAGAGTGTGTGGGGGCGCACACGAAAGGTGCAGTGTGGGTCAGGGAGGGCACGCAGGGGTGTGGCGTGGGTCAGGGAGCGTGTGTGGGGGTGCACGGGAGGTGCCGCACAGTCAGGAAGGGCACGTGGGGGTGTGGCACAGGTCGGGAAGGGTGTGTGGAGTCACGCAACTGGCCAGTGTGGCGCAAGCACAGAGGGGCTGGGGAGGGTGCGTGGGTGGGGGAGACACCCCAATGACTTGCAATCTTCCCTGTTGGTGTCCCCGTTCACTTTCTGGGGAAGCCGGCAGGGAAGGCTGCCAGTGGCGATCACGTGATTGCGGGCTGCTTGGCAACTGGTCCTAAGTCCCTTTGTTCAGCACCATCATAACTTTGGCCACTGAACGAATGACTGTAAGTCAAGGCCTACCTGTAGCTCCAGTCTCATGGGAAATGGTCTGACCCTGAAAGTCAAATAATGATGACTTTTAACATGACACACATCATCTTAATTCAAGCAAGGTATTAAATAAGTCAAATTATACAAGTCAGGTGGACCTCTTATAACTCTGAGAAGGATTTTAAATCCTGATCATTTTTATATGTTAAGAAGTGAGATATCGGGGAAGGGGGAGTGCAGGGGAGAGATTTTGGAAATATAATCCCTTTCCAGCCAGATTTCTGTGCAATGAAACACTGTAACTTCTGTTTACTTCCTAAACTTTCCTGAAATGTTCTGAACTTTGCAACATCCTAAACATGGCAGTGCTGAATTTACCATTTTAGAACATTTAGAATAGACCACACTAGCTGCTTAAATCATTCAGTAAGGAACACTCAGGGGTTAAATTTTGCTAATACGTACCACATCTAGGGTCATGGCCTTGAAGCCTTTGCAGAAGACAAGAATCTCTCTCATAAATACCAAAAATGCAGGGGGAAGAGGGACAAAAGCTTTGAAGGTTTGTTAGAAGCTGTTCATAATCCCTATCAAGGTGGTGACTACATAATGTGGAGATTCCAAAGGCACCCCGGCTTCAAATCTGCTACAGCAGAAACCGCAAGAATCTTGTGCTTAATGACTACCAGGTTTCTAAGGGCAGAAGCGGTCCTGTATTACATTGGCTTTATCTGCTTGATAAATTTTGCTATTCAGTGGATACTCTTCATGTGATAAGAAAGCCCTATTACTGGATATTTTCCGACAGTGTCACATAACCAGAGATGTGGCAAACATGTTTTTACAATAAACAAGGTTGAATGAATCAGCTTTCTTTTTTATTATTATCAGCCATAAGTTCTGATTCACCTTGTGGTTTATCAGACTCTGCAGTTTTCTTGTAGAAATGAGTTTGTTTCTTTACCTGCCCTGGCTGAGAAAAGATTGAGAGTGTTTTTATCTATTTTTGTCTCCAAGACCTAATTTTAATGCATTCAGCAGTAACTTCTCCATTCTTCTTTAATGATCTCATTCAACAGAAATCAGTTTGAACTGAAGAACTCCACATGGCATCGTTAGTAGCCACGTTTGAGCAAATCTGCAAATAAATTATGACAATTCATTTGTATCAAGATGTTATGTTTAATCTACTTTTTAAGGTACCTTTTCTGCAATTCCATTTTCTGTAGTATAGATTGCCATAAGTTCTGTGTCTTCTGTATCTTGATCGCCACTTGAAGTTGCTCCTCCACTTATTACAACCTATGAAAAAATAATTATAGAGCATTTAATAAAATCATAAGAACATCTTCTGTAACAGCATATTATATTTTAAACAGAATATAATATACTGTTTAATCAAAGCAGAACATAAAGTACAGAAAATTTTTGACTTAACTGACTAAGAAGTATCAGTCAAAAAGAGAAAAGTCTGTTTAATGCAACCTTCCAAAACTACAGGCAAATTGTCTGAACTTTTATTTGGGGTGAAGTGTTAAGTCAGATTTTGTCTGCTGCATCCAAAGTTAACTGAATGTGGATTAATAAAATCAAGGTGTTATTGTGAACAGTATTTTTAGAGAAACAATATAATTCATATATAGAATTATGTAACTACAATTATATTAGTATAATTCCTATATAATGTATAGTTTTATAATTAGGTATAAGTTCTAGATATGCAGATTCTTCTTGTTTATCATGAACCTCTCATCCAAGTATTTTTATTGAATTACCCTAGTTTTTTGTATTATGCAAGTGGGAGGAAATCTTTTTATTTTCAATTTTTAAACACAAAACATAAATTTACACATTTATATCCTTTTTATCACCATTTTTCTTAGCTGCTCTATTCCCTTAAGGATCTGGGCCATTTCTGTTTCATTTTCATCTCTATGATAATTTGTTTGTGGTGCAGCAACCAGTACTCAAATGACCTTCAAAGAAGTTTTGTAACATCCTTAGGAATAGCTGAAAGCCCTCTTTTTAATCTCATGTAATCCATTCAGATAGATAAGACTATGGTCACTCAAGCAATCCAATTAGCCTACTCTATTGCATCAGTTTTCTGAACAAAGCAAGTCATTCATAAGGAGTTCTCAAATTCATTTTATAAGGTTGGAACGGTTTTTTCTCCATGCTGAAAAATACACCCAGCTCTACCCTTCAACAGGGTCAGTTTGCCAAGACAGCTTTTATAACACTGTCCTCCCTCAGAACACAGCAATGAAAAGCTTTCAGAGGAAGCATCTTTAAGGGATTGTGACATCAGCGGGAAGCACATCACAAGCCACTACTTATCTATGCTGATTTCAAACTCTGCCATGCAAAAATGTATTTCTGTGACTCACTTCTTGGATAAGCAGTGTTTAACCCAATGTGACTTCTAGGGAAGACTGATGAAAGGAAGGAGGGAAGATGAAAAGCACCAGCTCACAATACCACCAAAAGCAAATTAGCATTTCTAAACAGTTAACTTACTGGCAATGTAAAGAAAGCAGTATGCTTGGCTTCATCCTCATACTTGCCCTCTGCTGGATTTCCAGTTTCTACAGATTTAGACGTTGTGTTTTTGCCAATCCCCATGGCTTCCCACAATACTCAGAAAATTCAAGGGGCGACTAAGTTATGTGGGCAGATGTTGAGTTTTCAGTTAAGGAGAGCACCACAGAGGAGCCTCACAGGGATACCTTAGCATTAGATCCTGCACACAATCTGTCCCTCTCGGATACCTAGAAATGAAAAGAGGAAAACACAGAAAAGACATTTGCAAGCATTTTCAAACCTCACCAAGAGTCAAGTTACTATAATAGATTATTTACCTCATGAATGTCATTCAATTATCAAGATTTCCTTCCATAAGATAGTTAATGACAATTTCCTTCCAAATTATTTTGGTGATACCAATTGATTGATTTATTGATTATGTGCCATCAAGTTGTTTTCAACTCATAGTGACCACATAGATGGCTACTGATAGAAATCTAAAAATCAGAAGACATCTGGTAGCACCTTTTCAGACAAAAATGGTATAAGCTTCCATGAGCTTCAGCTTGCTTTTTGTTGATCCGAAAACACTACCAGATTCTCCTGATTTTTGGATACTATAGATCAGGGGTCAGCAAACCTTTTCTGTAAAGGGCCATATCCCACCCCTTCTTTGCCTCCACAGGCCTGGCTGGCAGGTCTGCAGGCCAAGGCCAGAGTGATAGGCCACCACTGCCCAAGGTGCTCTGCCCTCGCCCCTCAGCTTGACTGAGGCTCAGGCCTGGCAATCTGCCATCCCTTCTTAGCTCGCAGGCAGTACTAAATAGTTGGTAGGCCAGATTTGGCCCACAGGCCATAGTTCGCCAAAACCTGCTCTAGATTAACATGGCTGTTATCCTACAATGTCTACAACAGAAATCTAAAGTCATTATTCAAAGCTGGTGAGATTCAATACTTCCAATCAAAATACAGGCAGACCCCAAAACGTAATTCACCTCTCTTGAGTGTTAAAATTATGGCAAGTAAATTATACCAAAAATGTCACATTAAGTTTCAACCTAAAACTAGGACAAATAAAAATTATACACGGTCTTTTGAAAAGTAAGGACCTACTTCTTGCAGAAAATAACTGCAGAAGCCCAGATTTAAGCTGTTAAAATGTTCAGCTGTACCCGTGGCTACACGGCATTCCATCATAACCATTCTTGGACATGTATTCCATAATTCATGGAATTGTTCATAGAACACAATGCCCTTTAAAGGCCACCAGTCGCACAATGCCCAGAAGTGAGTCCTCCGCTAGCAACTTGTTTTCGTTTGACAGATGAACCAAACTGCTATTGGGTTTCCTCTTTGCAATTATGGTACTATTTTAACTCTATGAATTTAGAATACCACTGTTTCACTTTCAGTAAAATTATTACATAACGCTACTATTTTAAGTCCTTGCCTTTCTATCAAGGCATTAACAATTACTTCTCCAAAATACTGGGGATTAACTATTATTACCGTTAATGCAACAATAGCTCCAGGCAATCTAGAGGCCCAACTCAAGAATAAAAAGCATAAAAAAGCCTCAGGAACTTACTGGCCTCTCTGCAGGGCATAAAACTGTTAAAAAGCATGTGGGTGGGGATGGCAGAAAACTTGGAGAACGGAGGTGGGGGAAGATGACCCTATTGTTATGCTAGATCCCTGGTCAGCTAAAGCTAAACTTCAAGAAATGTCACTCTTTCTGTCCAGTAGCCTATATATGTAGGCATGCTCTCTTTCTTTTCGGTTGTTATACTTTCACTACTTTCCTTCTGTTACAGAAAGAAGCTGTTAACACTGTTCTTTCCAGGCTGAAGGACATTCTTACCTGGATCCACAGAAGGAGCGAACAAGGAGCAATCAGATGAAGTTGTGCATTTACTCAGAGTTCAAGTTAATGAATCCTTAGTTTTCAGATTAGGATGAGCAGTTCAGTATGGAGAACGCAGGAATCGTTGGGATTGAATCCTGAGGTCAAATCAGAAACCCAGAAAGACCAGAGTGAGCCCTAAATGTGTCATTTAACTCCTCTTAAGACTACATAAATACATACCCTGTCACAAAACAGCAATGCAATCAAGAATTGGTTTCTCATCCTTTAGTTACAGACACTTTGCCCTTAGGATTTTGCCCCCAACTGAAGCAGCAAGTCATACCAAATCAGCCCTATGCTTCATTTCCCTGTCGGGTGATCATGACTAATAAAAATCTATTGCTTATTCTGAAATTCCATCAGTAAGACAGAGAACGTAGGTAGCAAAAGCAGGGACAGAACAAATCACAAAGCCAAAAACAGCAAGAAGAAAAAGCTCCATTCAAAAGACACAATAGGGGCAATTTATTATAAAAGGCAATCAAGAGAATAAATCTGTTTATTGGATAAACTGGAAAATTAGTCTATGGCATTTTCAGCTACGTTCCTGACAGAAAAAGCAGTGAATGGCCATAGAGAAACTGCCATTAGAAATAAGGTGGATAAGCTCACACAGATTCCTAAGCAAACGAAAAATGTACTTTCCCTTCTTTCAAAAAACTTACCTAGAAAGTTTAAGTAAAGACATATTTAAAAGCAAGAAACAGGCAGATGGCGGTTAAGAAATGCTTCTTCTATAACATAGAGTGGGCCTGTATAACTTGTGTTCTGCAAAGTCAAAGCAGCCCATTCTGGGACTGCAAAGGAAAAAACTGACTCAAATATCTGCTTAGTCACAATGACAAGGTTCACGCACTGCACTAATGAAAGTTTTTTTTAATCAGCAAACTACTGACTAAATCAAATTGGTCAAGTTTACACAATACACCAAGCCGAAACCAAAGAAATTCACGTTGTGTCTCAGAGCACGAGTGAGCAACTAGTAACTTTTGGAATCTCAGTCCGCCCCCCGCCCCCACAGGGACATTTTTTCCAAAACCACATGGTGAATTCATATGGAGAAGGGCACCTTTCTCAGGTCAGGGGCCATAACTTGTTTCCTGATCTGCTGGCAGGATGCAGGAGGACTTCTGTTACCTGATGGTGATATCACTAGATGGGGGGGAATGCTAAATCTTTGCTGTATTTTTATAATTTTGGGAGCTTAAGAGTACTATGGAGGGAGTGGAAGAAAGACTCCTGAGAGGCAAACTCTTCCCAAACCCTGAAACTTGGTGGCAAAATGACATGTTGCTGCTCTGCTTACGGACTGTAACTTGTGACACCCTATGGCAGGGGGACGCGACTAAGTTCTCACAGTAGCATCATGCCACTAAGCCGAATTGTCATCCTTGACAGAGTTCTAATACAATTCATGCCGAGAAGGCTGACTTCCCCCCTTGTTTCTGAAATAGCAGGAAGTTTGTGCAACCATGGAAACAACTAGCCATCCACAGATGGTTAGGATTTTTTTTTACAGGACAGATAGCAAAACTTAGTTAATATGGAAAGTTATCCCCACAATTTCTTCATGAGAAGAAATGGGAGGGAAAAGGGGGTAGAGAGAAGCAGAAGTGAATTCAGTAAAACAGAGATAGTTGCCAGCAGAGCCAGTAAAGAGGTATGAAAAAATTGGCATCAGTATCAAAAGAGGTTCAGATTAGCCAACAAACTAGATACCGTTTGAAAGGTATTTAGTGCATGTCCAGATTAGCAAAACAAAAGTACTTTGAAGCATTCTGAACAAGTGAAGCAGATAATTGGGCAGGACAGAAAGACTGCCAGAACTTAATTCTTCACAACCAAAAAGTCTTTCATTTTCTTCCAGTGGAAGAAAAAAATGGTTCCGTGCAACTGATACAACGTTGGTCAAATCGAGTTGTCCTTTCAGTCCCAGCTTCTTCATTTTGAGAACATATCATGCAGAGAGATTACAGCAAAAACTCCTATCTAGGTTAAATGTCAAAATAGAGTATTTTAGTGCCTCAGATTTTCCATAAAACTGGATTATCTTGATTTTGACCAAAGAAAGAACGGTATTAGCTGTTCAAAGAAGCAAGGAGGAGTCTTGCTAGTCTGGGGTACATACAGGTTATTAACAAGAGTAAGAGGAATTTCTCAGCCTCATTTATAGCAAGTCAATCAAGGTGGAGTCTTTTGAAATGCTTTTTCTCACATCTCTCACTGAGTTGCATCCTGAGATAAACATTCAGACACCTCTCCTTCTGCTTTCCCACAATCCCTCAAGCTAGTTTGGGTAGAGAGTAGAATTGGGAAGGCAAGACCAGTGACAGAAACCAGGGTATCACAATTAACCTGAGCTGAACTTTTTTTTTCCTAGGATGGCAAGCATAATTGGTCTGAGTAGCACGCAAGAAGCCACAATCCAAAAAGGTAATGACAGGAGCTGGGCAAAAACAAAACTTGATTTAATTTCTTTTAAATTTAAATGCAATTAAAATTACATGGAAGTTCCTCAGCCATGTATTTAACCATTGCACCTCTCTAGTTGTGATGTGAAAGGTGAAAGGTCCCCTGGGCAAGCACCGAGTCATGTCTGACCCTTTGGGGGGACACTGCTTTTGTGACGTTTCCTTGGCAGACTATAGAGCCAGGTGGTTTGCCATTGCCTTCCCCAGCAAGCCGGGTGCTCATTTCACCAACCTCGGAAGGATGGAAGGCCGAGTCGACCTGAGCCGGCTGCCCAGAGAGAATCCAGCTTCTGCTGGGATCAAACTTGGGTCGTGGGGAGAGTTTCGGTTGCAGTGCTGCCGCCTGCCACTCTGCGCCACACAAGGCTCATACCTCTCTAGTTAGTAGATATAAATTTATTAAATAAATAAATATTTCCAGACCCCTCTATTAAGCAATGTCATCTTGCTTAAGGAGTAGTTGTGCCTCCTCTGCTGGAGCACCAGCCCTACGGAACAGCCTCCCCCAAAGAGAACCCTGACCTTCTTGGCCTTCGAGAAGGCTGTGAAAACCTGGCTTTCCCCCCAGGTGCTGGGCAGGGATGATAGGTGGTTAGTGTGGCTAAGTTTAATTTATTTCATTTTCTATTTGGCTTATAAGAGTCTTATTAATGTATATTATTTTTGTTGACTGTGGTTAGCCGTTCAGAGTTCGTATGTTAGATTAGTGGCCATATACATTATTTTTTAAAATAAATAAATAAATAAATTTTGGTAGCATATTCTCATCAAACAATTTGCAGTAACTTCTGAAAGTCATGAGGGTGACTGCCAAGGCTATCAATGTCTTGATTACTTCAATAACCCTTCATATATATGTTGGGTTTTATGATTGGCATACAATCATAAAAAACCATAAAACAATTAAAATAATTTAAAATAATTTAAACAATACAAAGTAACACCAAGTGAACAAATACCATAGATGTTAGTACAGCCAAGAAACAGGGTCCTTAACACACTCAGGGCCCAGGCACATAACCAGGTCTTCACAGCCTTATGGATGGCCAACAGTGTCGGGGTCATCCTGATCTCTGGAGGGAGAATGTTCCAGAGCGCAGGCGCTATGGCAGAGAAGGCATGCCTCCTAGTTCCCACCAGCCAACACTCCTTGGCTAATGGGACCAGTAGCATGCCCAATATTCCCTAATGCTAATCAAAAAGTCCTTTTCCAGTTATGAAAATCCAATGTACGAGGAACATTATTTTTAATATCAAAATTTAGCATTGCATATAAACTGCTGTTGGCACCTCATCCACTTTTCATCTGCATTAATTACATATTTCATTCAATAAATTATCTTACCTCAAGATACTAGCATGGATATAAGAGTTCATGCAAAAAAGAAAAAATCATCTGCTTCCTATCAGTTCCTGCCAGCTGTTGAGCTCTTTTTATAGCAACAGAACAATGGTGAAGAAGGAATTTGTTTTAAATATTGTATAACTGTATCCAGTCAGAACTAAGTGTTTTATATTACACAATTATTTAAAAATACCAAGATATACCACATGGTCACATGGTGTTGCTACATTCCTCTGACATAACTAGAATACTTCATAATTATTAAAGTAGCTATTAAATAAAAAGATTTGTATGAACAAGTTATGTCATGTGCTCTGAAAAATAAAGTTACATATTACAGAAAACTCAGGAAGAAATAGACCAGCTCCTTGAAAATATTAACATCCATTTATGAAGAATGAGAGTCGTGCCAGCAAATGCTCTGTCTCTCTGCTTCCATGGCTAATTTCGGAGACATCCAGAGTGTCAAATTAACAGCTGGAAGAACTGTAGCCACAAGAACAGCAAGGCAATGATTATGGTCCCGTAAGGCAGCATCTGCGCCACTGCAGAGCCCTAACAATGTCTTATGATGCTGTCAAAGCAGCTGTGGGCAACGGAATACAAGCAGCGGCTACTTGAGGGTTGCCATTAGCTCCTACCTTCATCAATTAGAACAGAAATTCCCGCTGAACGGATCCAATCCCTGCTATAATTTCCAGCTGGGCTAAACTCTTTTTTCTGACCTGCTGTTAAAGAGAAGGCAGGCCAGAACAGCAGGCTTACAAGTGTGTAAGTGCTTTTCCACATATTTCAGTGCCAGGGATGGCTCTGCATGGACCGGGCAAATTATACCGGATGTTATCAAATAAGGAACTGCAGACAATCGCATGGGCCTGTGAAGTGGGAATCCCAGATTTAAAAGCCTTTGGCAAGTGTCTTAAGTCCGGATAGTTTGGACTGAGCACTTTGTTGAATAAACCATAAATAGAGGTATTCCCACAACCCAGCAAGTCAAAATTAAATGACTCAGCTGTGGGAAGCCAGACTAAGTATTACACAGGTGAGAAGCTTGGGGAAAATTCCAGGGTGGGGAGGAAATTACATATACACATATATACACACAAAGACCAGCGTGCATGAAAGTTTTAAAAAGTACTGGGGGGGGGGACCAACTTTTTTGTCTTTTATATACCTCTTCATTCTCAAAATCTCCCCCAAAGAGTCCAAAACTTCAATAGCAAGTTTTGAGAAGGTGTGGATGAAAATCTGTTTGGGCAGAAATAATGCATGAGAACAAAATAAAGTTAGGTTGAGTAATCTAAATTTCACATACTTCAATTTCCCCCCCAAAATCATTTTTTCTACAGAGAGAGAAAGAGGGAAGTTATGTAAAGGAATTATGCTGACCAGAAAATCTCTGTTAAGGTAAAGGTAAAGGTTTCCCTTGACGTAAAGTCCAGTCGAGTCCGACTCTAGGGGGCGGTGCTCATCTCCGTTTCTAAGCCTTAGAGCCGGCGTTGTCATAGACACTTCCGGGTCATGTGGCCAGCATGACGACACGGAACGCCGTTACCTTCCCGCCGAAGCGGTGCCTATTGATCTACTCACATTTGCATGTTTTCGAACTGCTTGGTGTGCAGGAGCTGGGATTAGCAACGGGAGCTCACCCCGCCGCGCGGTTTCGAACCGCCGACCTTCCGATCGGCAGCTCAGCGGTTTAACCCGCAGTGCCACCGCGTCCCACCTAGAAAATCTCTGTTACTTTTTTTAAAATAAAGATGACTGGCATATATGAACACACCACCTTCTGGAAATGTTATTCTCTTATAATGTCTGCCTAATAGTCTTTATTGTTAAAATGTGTTAATACTGTACAGCAACAGAAAGACATAACCTATCATTCAATATTTTTCAAACAAACCCTAGGTACATTTAACCCCCCCCAAATAAATAAGTAAACAAACAAACAAATAAACAAACAAATAATCAAACTTGGACCTTTGGCTGCAAAACTATCCAGAACAACAGTGCCACCTAGGTTTCATTTATGTTGTTATAAAAGTACCCAACCCAGAAAGTAACGAAGCGCAATCATCAGAACAGAAAAACACTTACATGTGACTCTCTGATGAATGACTGGTCCATGTTCATTATCTCCAGGAGCCTAATAAACACTAAAAATACAGGGCAAGTCTCTCACTGTCACATCTGTTCATACTCAAACTCACTCCCAGAATAACACGTGAGCAAATATCTATTTCTTCTGGCAACTTTTGCAATATTCAATATATATCACACGCCAATTAACAGGACAACATTTCCAATTATTTTGGGTTTAGTCATTTCTATGGGCTCCGTAATTTAAATTGTAAACTTACTTAGATTTCAATCAGATGTAAGAAATCCAGGATCCAAAGAAAAAGGACAAGACATACCCATGATTTTAAGATATATTTTTTAAAATAAAAACCTGAAATCTTCTGTCTCTTTACTTTTGCTTCAATGCTATATTATCAATGCATTTAGTATTGCATGCAGTGAAGTGCCCAAAACCAATTTTTCTGGAAAAACACAGTTTTTCAGTCTCTCCACACAAGTACCTCAAGACATCTTTAATTCACTAAGGATTTCATATTGCCTCTCGAGAGTGCAATTATACAGGGTCTACACCATAATTGATGCAAATTACAAACTATGCAGATTTAATTGTTGATTTCAAAGGAATGGCACCATGATAAAAGGTTTTTATTCTGCCACACACACATAAAGCACTGCTGCTACAGAGCTTGTTTTTATCCCACATCCTCCCCACAAGACAGAACGGGCTTCTGCCCACCCACCACAACTGGGAGGCTTTCTATACATGACTTGCATCAATCCTCAGAAAAGTCTCACTAGACAGTGTGAGCACTGGCCTGGGAAACAACCTGGACCAAGCATGGGCAGCACACGGCAAGGCAGTTCTATTAAAACTAAACAGATTTTGTTTTTTACTGCCTTACTTGTTCATTTACTTTACTGGATCAGTAGTCTGCCTCTCCTCTAAAAGTCTCTGGCAGTTATATTAGTTCCTCTTCACCGTCAACTTTATCCTCACAACAACTGAAATTTGAGTGAAGCCCCCCCAGTACTACTCCAACAGTCTAAAGCAGGGTTCCTCCGCCAGGGTTCCGTGGCACCCCAGGGTTCTGTGAAAGGTCACTAGGGGTTCCCTGGGAGGTCACAATGAATTTTAAAAATTATTTCAAATTCGGGCAACTTCACCTTAAAGAGGCCGGCTTCATCCTTTATTTTTAGTTTAAGAACACTGTTGATGCATCTATGCAGGCCTGCCCATGAAAGGAATGTAATAATTTTGTAACTCCTGGCCTATCTTTGAGCCTGAATGTGCAGGGGTTCCCCGAGGCCTGAGAAATATGTCAAGGGTTCCTCCAGGACCAAAAGGTTGAGAAAGGCTGGTCTAAAGCATTATATCCTTCCAGCTTTCTTCCTTACAAATCCTGATCGTAATGCTCATGTAAATGTTTGAAGAACTGTTTACCATCACCTTAAAATGAGAAGGGGGTGGATGAGCAGTTTTGTTTGTGTCTTCAGAAGGGTAGTTTAGCCCCCACTTTTCCTGCTACTCTGAAAATCATCTCTCCACATTATCACCAACAAACATTTATTAGGCCTTTCCCAACCCCACCCATCCTTGAGTCAGCAGAAAACTGTACTGGCATGAAATTTGCTGCCTTCATTGCTGATCCCTATCTTCTCTTTGTTCTGACTCACTACCAAACGTGTTGTCCTGATTCTGTATGTGCAGCGTGTGACAGGCAAAATGATTGGTTGCTATCCTCTGGCTTTGCTGCAAGCATTTGCCAATCATAGCACTGCTGAAGGAACAGTGCAGGATCAGCAGCACAACTCTATACATCGTCTTTAGGTTCTTGCCTAAAGGTTTTTTGTGGGGGGAGGGAGACACAAAGGAAGCTGAGTCAAAAGCAGCATTTTTAGTAAGGATTTCTCACCCCTTCCTTTCCTTTATATAAGCAACAAATGCCAACTTCATTTCTCTATGTTCTGCTCTGGATGCAATGGGGGGGGGTTGACCTCACCATCCCACCCTTTCACTATCTCAACCTCGTGCTACAGTGATAGAGCCAGAGAGCTACAGCACCTACAGAGTGACCACTATAACACTATCGCAAAAGTCTGACAGGCCACTGACACTGTGCCGCTGTGCCCAGCACTCCAGCAGTCAAGGATGACCAATGACTGGAGAGGAAGAGGCATACCTCTATCAGTATGAAAAAAATAACAAGCGCCACTCTGATCCTCCCAGACTGATCAACTAGCTTTGCCTCCAGCATGACAGGTAACAAAACATTATAGATTTTACACGTCTTGTAGTTTTTATTGCTTCAGCAAAGGATCATTACCTTGTCATGGTGCTGCAGCTTGAGCACCTCAATGATGCCGTGAGCTAAACCGTGAAGGGCCACCCAAGACGGGAAGGTCATGACAGAGAGGTCAGACTAAGTGCAATCCCTGGGGAAGGTAATGGCAACCCACCCCAGTATTCTTGCCGTGAAAACTAAATGGATCAGCACAACCAGAGATATGTTGGTATGCCATCGGAAGATGAGACCCCCAGGTCGGAAGATGGTCAAAATGCTACTGGGGAGGAACAGAGGAGGAGTTCAACTAGCCCCAGATGTGATGACGCAGCTAGCTCAAAGCCGAAAGGATGGCTAGCGGCCGACGGTGCTGGTGGTAAACGGCGAATCCGATGTTCTAAGGATCAACACACCATTGGAACCTGGAATGTAAGATCTACGAGCCAGGGCAAATTGGATGTGGTTATTGGTGAGATTTCAAGATTAAAGATAGACATTTTGGGTGTCAATGAACTGAAATGGACTGGAATGGGCCACTTCACATCAAATGACCACCAGATCTACTACTGTGGACAAGAGGACCACAGAAGAAATGGAGTAGCCTTCATAATTAATCGTAAAGTGGCTAAAGCAGTGCTTGGATACAATCCAAAAAACGATAGAATGATCTCAATTCGAATTCAGGGCAAGTCATCTAACACCACAGTGATCCAAATATACACCCCAACCACAGATGCTGAAGAAGCTGAAGTAGAGCAGTTCTATGAGGATCTGCAGCACCTACTGGACAACACGCCTAAAAGAGGTGTTATTTTCATCACGGGAGACTGGAATGCTAAGGTGGGCAGTCAAATGACACCTGGAATTACAGGTAAGCATGGCCTGGAAGAACAAAACGAAACAGGACATAGGCTGATAGAATTTTGCCAAGACAACTCACTCTGCATAACAAACACTCTCTTCCAACAACCTAAGAGACGGCTTTATACATGGACTTCCCCAGATGAACAACACCGAAATCAGATTGACTACATCCTTTGCAGCCAAAGATGGCGGACATCTATACAGTCGGTAAAAACAAGACCTGGAGCTGACTGTAGTTCAGATCACGAACTTCTTATTGCACAATTTAGGATCAGACTAAAGAGATTAGGGAAGACCCACAGATCAGCTAGATATGAGCTCACTAATATTCCTAAGGAATATGCAGTACAGGTGAAGAATAGATTTAAGGGACTGGACTTAGTAGATAGGGTCCTGGAAGAACTATGGACAGAAGTTCGCAACATTGTTCAGGAGGCGGCAACAAAATACATCCCAAAGAAAGAGAAAACCAAGAAGGCAAAATGGCTGTCTGCTGAGACACTAGAAGTAGCCCAAGAAAGAAGGAAAGCAAAAGGCAACAGAGATAGGGGGAGATATGCCCAATTAAATGCAAAATTCCAGAGGTTAGCCAGAAGAGATAAGGAATTATTTTTAAACAAACAATGTGTCAGGGCCAGCCTCGTTCCGAAGACACGGACTCACTTAATAGGGATTAAGGATTTCCGGTTTATTGAAACGGTGCTGACAGAGAGAAAAACGGGAATGGAGGTGTGGTGGCATGGTGTCCTGTTTATACCCTCTTGCCTGACCCTGTGCTCATACACCCTCCATTGACCCCACTCCCCTTGATGGGATTTGTGACGGTTGGTCGGGAGTTTTCCCGGCTGCCATCTTTGTCCTCTTGGCACAGGTGCGACCTCCGGGGCATTAGGCGTGGGTTCTTCTGTGCCGTTGATGCTTATCTGCATCACCTTGCGAAGTCCTTCCATTGAGTTGTAGATTCATCCCTGGGTGTGGGTGCTTTGTGTGATTAGTTTGAAGGTTGATTTAATCATCTCCTTCCTCTCTTCCCGATAATCATGATCCACCTTGTGAGGCTCTTTATGCCTTGCAATGGGGTCATGACACAATGCGTGGAAGTGGAAGAAGACAATAGAATAGGAAGGACAAGAGACCTCTTCCAGAAAATTAGAAACATTGGAGGTAAATTCCAGGCAAAAATGGGCATGATCAAAAACAAAGATGGCAAGGACCTAACAGAAGAAGAAGAGATCAAGAAAAGGTGGCAAGAATATACAGAAGACCTGTATAGGAAGGATAACAATATCGGGGATAGCTTTGACGGTGTGGTCAGTGAGCTAGAGCCAGACATCCTGAAGAGTGAGGTTGAGTGGGCCTTAAGAAGCATTGCTAATAACAAGGCAGCAGGAGACGACGGCATCCCAGCTGAACTGTTCAAAATCTTGCAAGATGATGCTGTCAAGGTAATGCATGCTATATGCCAGCAAATTTGGAAAACACAAGAATGGCCATCAGACTGGAAAAAATCAACTTATATCCCCATACCAAAAAAGGGAAACACTAAAGAATGTTCAAGCTATCGAACAGTGGCACTCATTTCACATGCCAGTAAGGTAATGCTCAAGATCCTGCAAGGTAGACTTCAGCAATTCATGGAGCGAGAATTGCCAGATGTACAAGCTGGGTTTAGAAAAGGCAGAGCAACTAGGGACCAAATTGCCAATATCCACTGGATAATGGAAAAAGCCAGGGAGTTTCAGAAAAACATCTATTTCTGTTTTATTGACTATTCTAAAGCCTTTGACTGTGTGGACTATAACAAATTGTGGCAAGTTCTTAGCGGTATGGGGATACCAAGTCATCTTGTATGCCTCCTGAAGAATCTGTATAATGACCAAGTAGCAAGAGTAAGAACAGACCACGGAACAACGGACTGGTTTAAGATTGGGAAAGTAGTACGGCAGGGCTGTATACTCTCACCCTACCTATTCAACTTGTACGCAGAACACATCATGCGACATGCTGGGCTTGAGGAATCCAAGGCTGGAGTTAAAATCGCTGGAAGAAACATTAACAATCTCAGATATGCAGATGATACCACTTTGATGGCTGAAAGCGAAGAGGAACTGAGGAGCCTCATGATGAAGGTGAAAGAAGAAAGTGCAAAAGCTGGCTTGCAGCTAAACCTCAAAAAAACCAAGATTATGGCAACCAGCTTGATTGATAACTGGCAAATAGAGGGAGAAAATGTAGAAGCAGTGAAAGACTTTGTATTTCTAGGTGCGAAGATTACTGCAGATGCTGACTGCAGTCAGGAAATCAGAAGACGCTTAATCCTTGGGAGAAGAGCAATGACAAATCTCGATAAAATAGTTAAGAGCAGAGACATCACACTGACAACAAAGGTCCGCATAGTTAAAGCAATGGTGTTCCCCGTAGTAACA
Organism: Candoia aspera; assembly: GCF_035149785.1. NCBI lineage: Eukaryota > Metazoa > Chordata > Lepidosauria > Squamata > Candoiidae > Candoia > Candoia aspera. The sequence continues at coordinate 23,805,434 of NC_086161.1, read as the reverse complement.
TATGGCTGCGAGAGCTGGACCATAAGGAAGGCTGAGAGAAGGAAGATCGATGCTTTTGAACTGTGGTGTTGGAGGAAAATTCTGAGAGTGCCTTGGACTGCAAGAAGATCAAACCAATCCATCCTCCAGGAAATAAAGCCAGACTGCTCACTTGAGGGAACGATATTAAAGGCAAAACTGAAATACTTTGGCCACATAATGAGAAGACAGGACACCCTGGAGAAGATGCTGATGCTAGGGAGAGTGGAGGGCAAGAGGAAGAGGGGCCGGCCAAGGGCAAGATGGATGGATGATATTCTGGAGGTGACGGACTCGTCCCTGGGGGAGCTGGGAGTGTTGACGACCGACAGGAAGCTCTGGCGTGGGCTGGTCCATGAAGTCACGAGGAGTCGGAAGCGACTAAACGAATAAACAACAAAAGTTTTTATTGATTGTTTTCAGCCTAAGGAGGGAAACCCTAGTTTAACACTAGCACAGCTTATGGACTGTGCACAAGTTGAAGGAAGTGTCATGGGAACATGACAGAAAAAATGTGTCAGAGCATATTCATACGTGGTTGTGTACAAGTGGGGAAAGTCCTGTTCACAGGGTGGTGGGACTTACAGAGCTGGGGGGAGGGGGGAAGTTGCAGCATGCAGGCAGTCCATGGGCCAAACAACACACCATCTCCTGTAAGGAATCAGCACTCACCATCCCTTCCCAGCTTGACCCATCAAATAGTAAAATGAATTTGTCAACCATTGAACTGGTACAGTGTTTTGAGTTTTGTTTTGTATTATCATTTGTGGATTTCATTTAATTAAGGACCTTCGCTAATCTTAATCTCAGTCTCATGTTTTACATTTTACATGTAATTTTGGCTTAGTACATACCAGGACAAGAGGGGCAGGAAAGAATTTGGCTCCCCTGTTTCTTTATGTCCCCATAAACTCTGCCACAAAGATCTAATTTTTTTAATTTGTATATTATGCTTTCCATTGCTATATTTTCAAATACAAACCTTTTCCAGACATTAATGTTTATCTGTTACCATATTTTTCAGAGATTTTTTGTTGTTATTGTTTTTAGAAATGTGAAGCTTCATAAAATTAATAACATTAACTTTGATACCTGGAATGAATAAATCCAGTCAAATCTAAAATCAAAATTGATCATTGTAACTTTTTAGGTGTACAAATATTACTATGTTAACAATTTTGGTGCATGTGTTGTTATATCTAAAAGTATTCCAATCAAAATAATTTCCATATAAACTTTGGATTTGTTTGAATAATAAAGTTTGGTTTAAGTTGGAAACACAGGATTTGTACAGACATCACTTGATAAATTCTCAGACATGTAAAATTTATTTATTTTATTTTCCTTATTTATCAGATTTGTCACCGCCCATCTCCTCCCACCGGAGGGACTCTTCTCCAAGGATCTAGTGACCCCAAGTGAAGAAGAGCAGGATGATTCCCCCTATAAAATAAGATGGGGAAATCTGCCTCCATTACTGTATTCTCTGAAACCCTAACATGGTCCACTCCTTTTATGAAGGAAAAACGAATGATAGCTTATACCTGGTCCCTGAAGTTACGGCCGTTCTAGCACCCCCGCAGTCAGGTGATCAAATAGCCTGTCTTTTTTTTTTTACTGAACTGTCATCAAAAAAGATACAACACACTTTTTTCTTGTACAGAACAACTGGATACAAGCACATCTGTGCAGATCCTAAATCAGGCACTTCTAGTGAATCCAGTAAAGTGGAAAAACAGATCAATGGGGCCATGTAGATTCCCACGGACAATTTAGTACAAAGCAGACCCAGAAGAAAAAAATGGAACAGAACTCCATTCACTACCACCGCAGTCCCCAGCCAAAACCATTCAAACTGATCCTCAGTGATCTACAATCTTCCCTTTCAAAAGACTTGTACTCTTTCAGACAGACCATAACACAATAATGAAGACACAGGAAGTAAACCTAATGGTCTGTCCTTGGAGCAAATCTTGATAAATCATTCAAGGAAACACTTGCCTACCCTCCAATTTCATACACGCCATCATCTGTTTGCAAAGTACCACTTTGTGTGGGGAATCAGCCCCTATATAGAAAGATAAATGGATATAAATCTGCAATCAGAAATGTTAATACCCACAGCATTCCTATTCCTCATGATGTATTCTCTCCTCAAAGTGGCATACTTGAAAAAAGAAATAAAACAGATTTAAACAGGGAGATGAAATTTATTTTTAAAATTAACGCAATTTCTCTTAATTTAAATTGAGATGGGAACTTCTTAGTCCACTAGATTGCAAGAAAATAATCCAGTGGAGAATGTCTATATCATGTTTAACAGCTTTTACTCTGCACCTCACCTTTCATCCATCATTTCCTACCCCTGGCAAAAGCCATAGTTTGTTTAAGCACATTCCTTTTTCAGACAGAAAACCTGCACAACAATGGATTTTCTGCCTTCTGGGGTTGCACAGATTCTCTGTGATTTTACCACCACTATCTAGCAATTTTACCTCCTGACCTTTATCACCATTCCCTTTATTCCCCACCCCTTTCCCCCATACTCCTACAATTGCATGTACAGTATTTTCCATCATTTTAATTATTCAGAAGTAGCTTAGTGACAGGTATTATAACTTCACTTAACTTCTGCCTTACTCAGTAACAGCAAGTATTTTCAAAACCTGAGAACGTTTTCCCTCCCTCAGTACTCAAATTACCCTTCGTCCATATGCAGCAGCAGCAGCAACCCTGCATCACAAGGTAACCTCCTTACTGTCCGACCCTTGCTTGCTAACCCAGCACATGTGGGTGTCAGTGTGCCTTGCAAACTTCCTTTATGCTCACTAGGCTTTTTTTCATCCATCCATCCTTTTTTTTGTTTGTTTTAAAATTTGAAATAATAATAAATGGGAGGAGTGTTTCCAGTTTCTAGTCATGCCTCTAGTAAATGGATGTTTTATGACTGGGGATGCCCATCTCATCAGCCATTATGTGAGAACACACAACAAGCGTTTAAAATCTCACATGTGCACTCTCATAGAATAACCTGAGGATCCTGTTGCATTCCTCTTTTTTAAAAGAAGTCATACTAATTTAGATGTGGCCTGGTGATTAATTTCCTGCAGTTATTAAAGCATGTGGTGGTTAATAGATGCAACAATAAATTCCAGAAAAATAATATGCCTAAGATGTATACCAAAGGCAGAAGACGCAAGGATTGTCTCCTATGAAAAATTCTGGAATTTATGGTTCTATTCTTAAGAGTGTCATGTACCAGATCTAAAAACAGGCAAGGCCATTCATTTTTTCTTTTTCTGCCCTTTTTCTCTCTTTCAACTTGTACCCAGGGGATGGAAAAACAACTTCTGTTAGAGAAATGAAATGATTATTTGCAAAGTTTCATCTCCACTTCACTAACAATTGCACCACTTTCTTTTTTTAATAGTTTTTCCTGCTTTTTCCTTCTTCAACTCTTCTTTTCTTGCCCACTGGCATTTCATTACTGATACTGCATTCCAGATTCAAATGCTGTATGACTCTTCCATGCTTTTTTCTATAATGAAGCTGCTACCTTATAAAATCTTGTTCTAAGAAAACTTTGCTATTTGTAGATGTGTATCCAGGCTAGATTTGTACATCACACTATGTCATGTTCTGTTTAATTATAGTTTATTAAATAAACCACAACTATCTCATTTCATAAGGGACGCGGTGGCTCTGCGGGTTAAACCGCTGAGCTGCTGAGCTTGCCAATCGGAAGGTCGGTGGTTCGAATCTGTGTGATGGGGGGAGCTCCCGTTGCTAGTCCCAGCTCCTGCCAACCTAGCAGTTTGAAAACATGCAAATGTGAGAAGATTAATAGGTACCGCTTCAGCGGGCAGGTAACGGCGTTCCATGTAGTCATGCTGGCCACATGACCACGGAAGTGTCTACGGACAAACGCCGGCTCTTCGGCTTTGAAACGGAGATGAGCACCGCCCCTAGAGTCGGACACGACTGGACTTAATGTCGAGGGAAACCTTTACCTTTACCTCATTTCATGCAAAGCCAAAACTACACATGTGTGTGCATGCACACAAACATGCACACACTTATACAATGGTTTGGTATATGGCTTACTTCTCAGAGAGGAAAAAATTAAGAGTCCCTAGTTCAGATCATATACTAAGCAAACCACAAACAGCACCATATGTTTTTTATCTGCACCTGATAGTGGGAGGATCCAATAAAAATGATCATAGTGGCATGCAACCTGCCAATCCAGAATCTGGGAGCATTCTTCTGCCTTGCTATGTCATTCAGTGCAGCCATATTGTCAAGCTACATTCCTACCCTTTGGTATTTGCTCAATGGCCAAATAGCCAATGAGGTCTCACCTCTTTCTCCATATTTGAAAATACAGGCTACTGCTGTCATCAGTACCGATGGCGAGCAGGAGGGGGCCCCTATCCAGGGGGGAAAACGCATGCGTAGTAGTGAGGAGTTGAGCAGCCATTCAAAGAGACACAGATCAGACCCGCCTTGACTTTTGGGGTTTATCTGTCTGGGTTTTCCCACGCTTCTTCAGTTTGTTAGGATTTTCTGTCTAATGTAGCAGTAATGAAACACTAGAGACCTATTCCTCGTCTCAGCGTGGTTCCTGACTGTTAGGACAACTGCCCTCAGCACAAAGGGAACACTTATTTGGACACCTGGACTGCTGAATACAGATTTGTACGCATGACTTGTTTACCACTTTGCGCCTTAGGTAAATAATAGATAATAAAAGCTTGCACTTACATTCTTTTTCCTGCAAATCCCATTCATGCAACCTCATTGTTTAAACCTTTGTTTTCATGTGCACAGTTCTTTTCATCTAAAAGTAAAGAGTCCAAAGACTATGAATACACAGATTCATCTATATGCTCACATATGCATTTGTTTTCTCCCAGATACTTCCTTGCTTCTCCCAAGACACTCAGAAGGCCTTCTTTCTTCTCTGCTGGTTTAGCAGGACAAATACAAAACTCTTAGCCAACCTGGGAGCAATGAAATGGGAGGGGACGTTAATCCCACAGCATTGCCAATCACTGTCCCAGCATACCTCTGCAGCACAGCAAAGAGCAGTATTTCTCCAGCGCCTGGCATCGGATAGGCAGTTTGATGGTGGAGCTCAGGGGGACACAGGAAGAATGAACACGGCTTGCCATTCTGCAAATGAAAGCTGTGCTAGGCGCTAAGCAGATTATAGTTTGCATCAAGGACTGCTGGATACACAAAGACTTCCTCCCTTTCCTAACACCTGATCAACATCTCTATAGCGCTCAGCAAAGCACCCTGAATCCATCTGAAATAGGTAACAAAAGTGCAGATAACTGTGGAAGGTTCCTCTGAGCAAAACTAGAGGTTGATTTCGTGAGTCGTACTACAATAATAAGTCAACAGATGTTCAGCTGGATAGTGGGTGGCAGGAATGTTACAAGTCCTAACTTCCTCCAGCTCAGGATACCATTTATTAATAACGTATTATGCATAACCTCTCCCAGATCCACATGAAACAAAAAATGTCGTCATGTTGCTGTATAGGGAAAGTGCCAAAATCCATTCGTGGGAAATTATTGATAAAGACTGACTACTTCCAGCTAACATCTGTGCCTACTTTTGTGCAGCTGCAGATTCAGTTTCAAGTCACAGTACTGGTACCAGAATAATTACAGTTTCTCTGTACATGACACAGCCTTACTTCAGGTTCAAGATTATATAATTAATCTTATATCAAATACCTGATTACTTTCATACAAAGACTAGAGCACAGGTTGCTAGTAACAATTGGTCTTTCCCCAAAAAACAGTATTTTATACATATATTGAAAATATTTATCCATGGAGAAGAAATGAACAGGTTTCCAGTTTGTTTTGTTGTACAAAAATATTTGGATGCAGATGTTGTTAAACAGATTCACTTAGTGGTTAAAGCAGCTTATCAGGCTCACCCAAATACAGGTAGTCCTCACTTAGTGACCACAATTGGGACCAGCAACTCCATTGCTAAGTGCCCTGGTCACTAAACAAAGAAATCACATGACTGCGACAGATTTACATCACTTCCCAGTCATTAAGTGAGTCACTGCAGTCATTAAGCGAAACATCACATGACCATGACTTGCAATTTTACTTCCAAGGTCTTCATTAACTCTGCTTGTTGCAAGCCAGTTGGGATGCATGCAGATGGAAATCACATGGCCGTGGGACGTTGCAATGGCCATAAATGCAAGGGCCGGTTGCAAAGCTGTTTTTTTCACACTGCTGTAACTTTGAATGGTCGCTAAATGAGGCAGTCTGTAAGCGAGGACTACCTGTGAGCAAGCTGCAACCGTTATTAGATATTCTGCAGGATTATTATGCCATTTCCTCAGATGACAAAGTATTAGAATTTCCAATAAAGGTTGGCATATTCTGGGAAAAACACAACTCCTCCCTAATATCTCCCTACTCCAATAGTGAGAAGAAACAACATCCACCAGTTAAAGTAGTTTACTGAGTAGTTTTATCAATCCTTGTAACCGAGTTTATTCACTTTATTTGTGGGAATTTTATTTTAGGCCAAACTGGATGGGAACTCTACTGGATAAGAATGTTATGACTAGTACAGTGCAGACATTGCCCATCTATTTCTATATGGCGGTTCTAGATTTTGAAGTGATTTTGGAAAATGCACTTGAAAAAGTGGGAAAGTTTACTCAGAGATAATTAAAAAATGGACACACACACAAGAACTGTGTCATACTTTCTGATTTCAAGTTGTTTAACTTTCTTCATCCCCATGTATCTTTCAGGAATACATTAGGTGCCACTGTTCTCCCTTTTTACCTCCTTCAACTTAATCAAGCATAGCAGTGTTTATGTGGTCTATCATCCATTCTCAATGTAGGCCCAAAACATGTGAGGTTCTGCTTGCTGATTAGGGTTTCAACATAATGTTCTTCTTTTACTTGGTCCAATAAAATGTATTGGTTCTTCCTGAAATCCATGGTACTACCTCCAATTCCATAACTTGAAGGCAGCTTTCTCACTGTTTCTCAATAAGTTTTTACAATAAAAAAAATATTGAAAAAACAACACTTTAAGCATCTGATCTTTGTTGTCACAGACATATCCCCTGTCCTTCATGAACTTGTCCCTCCCTCTCTGATCACCTCTACTTTTGCAGCACACGCACATTTTTATCTAGGTTTGAGCCCAAGAAAACAAAACTGTCTATCACAGAGTTTCTCAACCTTGGCAGCTTTAAAATGTGTGGAGTTCAACTCCCAGAATTCCCCAGCCAGCAATACTTAAAGCTGCCATTTAAAACCACCAAGGCTGAGAAACACTGGTTTATCACCTTCACTTGTTCTCAATGGTAAGTCAAATTTTTCACCTCCCATTTTCGTTTTGATAACGAGCTCTTTACTTTCAACTAACAAAGTGATGTTATTTACATATTTCAAAAGTTGCAACTTCCAGTTTTGATTCCAGCTGTCATCCCTCCCAATCCTGCCACTATTACGTTTCTTGTGTAAGTTAAACAGATAACATGACGGTATGTATGTTTGTCTCACTTCCTTTCTTATCCTAAACCACACTGTTTCTAAAAACTCAGTTCTTACAGTGACTTCTTGTTCACTGTAAAGGTTCCTCAGGTGTTCTGGCACACCCATTAGCTGCACTCTATTCCACCCTCTGGCACGATCTGCAGTACATACTCAAAAGCCTTTTTGTAGTCAATGGGGCAAACATAAAACCTCCTTCTTATACTCTATTGCTCTCTCCGTTATCTATCTCACATTAGCTATTTAATCTTGTACCTCTCTGTTTTCTAAAATCTGCCTGTTCGTATGGCACTTTTCTGTACAATCTTCTTGCATCTTCCTTCTTCAGCATGGACATATATTCCAGTAATTTTGCAGTCCCTCCGAAATCCATACAGCCCCAAATCTGTTGTGTTTCTGATTTTTGTTTTTTTTTTAAATCTGGCCCTTCCATCAGGCCTGGGATAAGGCAGAGTATGAATTGCTCCCTGATGGTAGATTTTTATCTTATGACTGTGACTCAGTATAATTTGCCATTCCCAAACGTGCAACTGGGCATTAGTTCCTTAGGTTGCTTATTTATTCATTGTATTCTGTGGCTGTTTTCAAACCTAACATGTGAGCTACCTGGAGTTACTTCTATAACTGAGGTGGCACACAAGTTTAATTACACTTGCTTCTACTAGATTTGCTAACATGATTACTGGTGTTCCACCCAAGCTGTAAACTATTTTCTGATTTCTCTAATTTTCTAGAAACCATCTGTTTTCTTTTTCCTATTATTTCTTATTATTGTTGACACTCTTTGCTTTTCCTCTCTTGCTCGAAACTGGCTGTGTTCACTCATCATATGTCCTTCTTGATGCTTTAGGCTTTCATCCTCCCTTTTTATATAACGATGAGCTTGTTCTGAAAACTATTTGGGTTTTTTCCTTTTTGAAATGTTGCTACATTCTATTTCAGTTTTCACAATATCTTTTCTCTCTTCCCATAGTTCCTGAGGTTCTCCTTAGCATAAATTAAGTGTAAGCAATCTGTTCCACACACTGATCTTATAATTAGGTTGCATGAGTGGGAGATACGTTGTGTGCTTAGAGCTTCCCAGGACAGGAATGCTGAATTGTCATCCAGCACAGAATGTGAGATGCATAAAGCAGCCTTCGGTTAACCATAGAAAGGACAGGAAGAAAAGACACCAAATTTAAAGTCAAGAATGTATAACACTCAACCCTAGCTTACAATAAATATGCTTTGCCAGCCATGCCATGTCAAGCCTCCAGGAAGCTTCAATCAAGTTCAGAGTAACTTGATAGCATGTTCTCCAGGTCAAATCTAGATTGTACTTCTCTTATCTTGTCCTTCCTATTGTGTAATCTAATTGATTCTGATGTTCCCCATCTGGTGATGTCCATATGCAGAGCCTGGGTTTATATTGCTTGAAGCAGGTACTAGCAATGAACAAAGAATCAGCTTTGCAAAACTTTATTAACCTATCTCCTGCATTACTGTATATACCTAATCCATACGTTCCTGTAATTCCAGGCTCCTCTGTTTCTCCAACTTTTACATTCCAATCAAACTTTAACAGTACTGTGTCCTTTCTAGATGTTGCATTTCTTAGTTCCGCAATTTGCCTTAAAATCCCTAAATGTCTCCCATCACTACATCTGTACAGTACAATACTTCTGTAACATTTGTGTTCACTGGGACCTAAAATATGATCTTCAAGCATGTACATCCTCAAGCACATATTTAGTAATGTCCTTTTTGAAGAACATTACTTCCTGTTGTTTCATGCCCTGAATGTACTCAAAAGAGCTTGTTCAACAAAAATTAACAGAATAAAAAAAAAAGCCAAAAGCAATAAATAGCCAATAATAAAAATACAAATTACTAATTATTATACAATTTAAAAATCTTAATTTTATATTTATACAAATTGTTAGAATTCAATTTTTAAACAGCATTTTTAAAAGATTTTTTTATCCCACTTTTATTATTTTGATAAATAACTCAAGGCGGCAAGCGTACTGCATACTCCTTCCTCCTCCTATTTTCCCCACAACAACAACCCTGTGAGGTGAGTTGGGCTGAGAGAGAATAACTGGCCCACAGCCATCCAGCCAGCTTTCACTGAACCTAAACTACATGGAATCATATTATTTGATCTTGCTACTTTTATAGCCACCGGTCCACCCGTAGTCTTGAGGGCTATGTTCCTACACCATCAGGAGCAATAGAAAGGCTTTTGCTTGATTTAATGGAACTCTTTTTACAAGTTTTGACAACCATTCTGACATCACAGAAATGCCTGAAGGAAATCTTAGCAGCAATTTTTTAAAACTTCAAAACTTGAACCTCCATCTTCTGCAAATTCCTGTCATTCAGATAGCAAACTGTAAAACTACTTGGACTCAAACTGGAGGAAATTATCTGTTCAGTCTTAATGACATTTTTATGAATAACTACATAGCAGCATACTGTCTATAGATCTGGTATCTAAAATAGGAAGCAATGGGCCCAAGGTTCCTGTGTCAGCTGGGTTTTAAATATCTACAAACGTGTTATTGTAATGTAGCAGACTTTACATTAACATTTATAGGACAAATTTCAGACAGCTCTGGAACTTCTACAAACACATTATTCAGCATATAAAAGTCATATCCAGAACTCAGAAAGATTTGTTATACACACCCATATATATGTTTAGTTTTAAATCTACCATTGTAGAAGATACTAAGCGGAATTGTACAAGCCCAGATTTATTCATTTTATGACACCCAAAGACTCTCAGCCAGGTGTTTGTGCAAGTAGGTGATTTCAAAATAACAGAAGAAGAGATCTCACTATAGCTGTTTTATTACATGGAAAATTATCACTGCAAAAACATGCCATAATTATTGACAAGGTATTATAACCATATTTAGAATTACATAATGAAAGCAACTCATAGACAGAGATGGGAAGCATTCCATTCTCGATTAAAAGTAAAGCAAAAGTTATTTCCTGTTTACATATCCTTGAGCTCCAAATACTATTTACACAGGTGCTTGCAAAGGGCTTCTGTTACAAAATCACACAAACCTAAACTGGCCTGCATCATTAAGTGATCTGAGTTGAGGACAAATTTTAAGCTCTGCAGAACAAACAATCCAGAACGCTGCAGTGTTACTCCTGGGGCTTCTTATAGCCTCCTTCTGCTACACTGAGGAAGTTGGTGGTAACACTCAAAGGCATTCCTCCTTTATCTAACCAGCTGTCCATGATACATGTCAGGCCGATATGTTCATCCAGGAGCAAATCCTGAATTCCAGATGTTTTCCCATTAATCTGGCATTCAGCAGCAAGACAAGCTCTCATAAAAGGTACCAGGACAACCTGCTGGTTGACAGGTAACCCATTACGGCAAAATGATATAATACAATTAGACTATCCTCCCTTATAAGGCCCCAATAATTTTCCTCTATCCCTTATTGTATTGATGGTTGCCCCTAGTTTCCAAAAATATATATTACCCTCCCAATAACACCCTTCCTAAATAGTCTATTAACAACTACTTTGCCACCCCCCAACAAATCTTCTGGAACCCCTTTCCTGCCCAGGTCAAGCTGGAGGTAACAAAAATGTGGTACAGCTATTGCCTGGGTTAACACACTTAATACTGAATTGTAAATCATGATTTATAAGCCATATACTTTACTTCAGAGGCGTGAGGCACTCTTCCATTTTGTTCTGCTGATATCCACCCTGTAGAGTAGACTGGAATGAGAGGGACTGGCCTCAAATCACCCAGTGAGTTTCCATGGCTGAGGATGTATGTGAACCTGGACCTTCCTGAACCTAAGTCTAACATCTTAACCACTAACCACTCTTGCTGCTCCTTTCTATGAATAAACATTGAGAGAGAACTCACATCAAGATAGGAACCCAAGCCTTTCCAACTTGGGTTGGAGCCGGTGGGTGCTTTACAGTGTCACCAAGCCAAACCAACAAACTGCATTATGGTTTTATGCAATTGGTGAAGTCAGGTTTTGTCTCTGTTGGAGAGTTGTGTCAACAACCCTCTCAACAGGAAACAGCAACTGTAATTGTCAGCTGCCCTATTAGATGGTCAAAGCTCTCCGCTTGGGTCCTGTTCTCTCAACCTGGGTTCCCACACAGATTCAATGGTTCAGGCAAAGGAGAAACCAATATTGTCCAAAAGCTTCTCCCAGACCAGTTAGAACAATACAGCCCTGCAGTACTTGCTGCTGATTGGCCATTTGGGGGAACAGAACTTTAGTCCAATTTAGCAAGGCCTCCTTATGTTAAATATGTGGGGAAATGGCACAACAGTCTGTTCACTTGTCACCTCCGTGTGCAGAGAAGCTAAAAAGAAAGCTAATTTTAATGAAAGGGAAGGAAGGGAAGCAAATTCTGCAGGGTAAGGTTTATTATAGAAGGATAGGATTCACTGTACAACAATGTGAGAGACTAGCTTGGGGATAAGAATCCCTGTGAGAATTGTTCAAGGTTATGTTGCAATTATATTTGCCTGTGAGTGATTTAACAGCAACTCATCTCTCGCAGCTTCTCACAACTATTTACATTTTTCTTTTTATCCAATCATGTCCAGGCAGTCTCTGAGAATCGGACAAGTCCCTGCAGTTTTCTTGGCAGGGTTTTTCAGAAGGGGTTTGCCATTGCCTCCTTCCTAGGGCTGAGAGAGAGTGACTGGCCCAAGGTCACCCAGCCGGCTTCGTGCCTAGGGCAGGACTAGAACTCCCGGTCTCCTGGTTTCTAACCTGGTGCCTTCACCACTGCACCAAACCGGCTCTCACTATTTAAATTATGTCAAAACTGGATTATATAGGTTTGTTTCTTTCACACTTTTTTGTCTGTACATCTAAACAACAATAGGCAACATTTAAAGTCACTCAAACAAACTATGTGCAACAGAACTTTGCTTCTGCACTGCTCACATACCTCCTGTTTTGCACCGTGTGCTGCCACTGCAGAGTAAGTTTTGAGAGTGTGCAGCGCAGCGCTCTGCAAGAATGGAGGAAAAGCCTGGTTGATATTGGATTTTATTACTGGATTTTACCCAACGTGTGAATTAAGCCTCAATACCAACCAGCAAACTGGAAGAAGTGGTTGAAAAATGAGGGCATAATCTCTCTACTGTTTGGGGAGAAGAAGTCTCAGTGTTTTAGGGACTGAGATGCAAGGTATAAAGATGATTGTTTCCCAAGTAAATGCTGCTTAGACTTCCTATGAGCAGGCCCAGATCACATAATGAGCCACATGCTTAAATTTACTATGACCCCAATTTGTCAGGCTCCACAATCAAACGTTTGGGAAAACGGCGGATTGTGTTCGTCTGCAATGGAACAGCTACTCACGCATGTCAGAGGAAGAGAGGGAAGGGGGAGAATGCAGGGAGCATGAAACAATCTTGTTTGGGTTGCAGGCGAGAGCCAAAGACGTTCCGCAGGAGACATCTGTGGCTGGCAGCGTTAGCTGTTGGAAGGAGGATGGGAAAGAAACAAGGGGAGGGGAAATGCCTGGTACTGGAATGTTTTAATGGGGGATTTTGAGTGGGAATTTCTAATCGCAGCTTTTTCTCTGATCTGTGCACTTGCTCCCAATAAACCTAATATCTACCTCATGCTGGTGTGTAAGGGGTTCAGACTGGGAACTGAGGGTGCCAGTTCTTAATTCCTTATAGCTGAGCAAGTACAATCTTGTTCATCTCATTCCATGATCAGAATCTGCAGAAACTAAGCACAACCAAGCACAACCAACAAAGTAAATATTTTTAACAGGAAATAGTGTCTATATTCACCTACAGAGAATGCAATTTAAGTTAAGAATCTAGGCTATATTGCTAAGTGAAAAGACTGAGTAGCAGTAATGCAAAGACAAAATATAGCTTATCTGATTTGAGGTATATATCCTACACATCAGTATTACATATACACTTTAAAGAGTTCTGTTATTGTGAACAGTGCCCTGCAAAGTACTTCAGAACAGAGCCCTATTCCAAAAGGCTTACAGTTTATAATTAATATAGAGGTGGCAATGCAAGAAAGACTCCAGGAAACTAGAAAAGTGCTGCTTTAGCTATTTCTGGCAGATTTCACAAACCCACAGCAAAAAGGTTTTTCACTAAATCTGTTTCAGTATTCTAATGAGCAAGTTTGCTCAATTTTAACAGTAATTTAAGCAATAGTGACCAGTGGCATTAACTTATCTTTCCAAGGCCATGTGACATTTATGTTTATTTTTATGCTGGGGGATTAGCAAGGTTCTTCTTTGGTGGGAGAGTCAGGATGAGTTATCAGGAGGAAAAGTCCTTGCAGGGCTGATGAGGCCTTTTTAAAATGTCACATTAAAGAACCATTATGCACGCTCACCATCCTTGAATAAAGCTTCATTAACAAAAAGTATACGCCTGCCCAGTTTGGTATAAATCAGCACATGCTGGGAAAGTAGACGTTGCTTTGAACAAAACTAGCAGAAATATTACCAGATGTCTGAAACCTACCTCTAGATAAGAACTACCCCTAGCCGGCATCGCTCCACCTGCTGTCTGTAGAGAAGCAGCAGCATATAGACAGAGGCTTAAATCGTCAATATCCAAGCGACACCCTCTGTATGGCCTACAACCAGCTCCTCAGAGCCAGTTTCAGGGCAAGATCTGTTTAACTTTTATGTATTTTAACTTTGATATTTTATATTTTAAATTCTATGTTTTACAGTATGCCTTATTTTAATTGTGATGCTTCGGACAAGAATAAATAAAAAACAAAAAGTAAAGGATGCAATTGTGCCAACTTTACTTCCTTATTTTGCAGTTGGGATCACAAGATTAGGGATTTCTTACTTAAGAAAATTTAACTGTGAGAAAGCATGGATAATAATTTTTATTTGAGCAAAACCAGTATTTTCAACCCACAGCATGAAACAAAATGAGGTAGCTGCATCAAGCATACCATTTTGAGTAACAGTGAATACAGCATAATAGGAAACAGAGTTGGAACACAACACACCAGGATGGGAGGATCCAAGCACTTGCACGACTTGTTTGCTTCAACATGGCTTGCAAGTACAAACTTCTGAATTGACTCTATTCTACATTCTCTAATAGAACATCCCTTGAATTTTTCAAATCAGATGACAAAATGTTTTGGATAAACCAAAGGCATTTGGCTCCTAATTATGGCTGGAGTTCCCTGGCATCAAAACCACCAGCAGCTTGCCTACCCATACAACAAGCAAGGAAACTCATTCATATAACAATAATTATTTCACTTAGTGGCATTTAAGTTGTTAAAGCACTAGGCGTGGCTGTATTGTATAGCACAACTCAAGTAGAACAATAGAAGTGACAAACCTCTGGCAGATAACAATATTACTTTTAAAGTACCTTTCTGAAGTAATAAATATCTCAAAGTTTGTGTCTGTACTTTTGAATGTGCTTCAGTTTTAAAGACACAGCAATGATGGAAAAAAGCAAGAATGGAAGATTATTTTAAATTTCTCCTTGGCTATCTGTTTTCTAAGGAGCCTATTTCCCACTACTGACTTACTCCCTGCTAATAAAAAGCTTGGAATTGTAGTATAGATCTTAATGAGGGTGCTCCACTACTCCAACACTACCAAGAACATCCCATGGCATATGACTGGTTATATATTACCCACTCTGAAACATATGTGCTTTCTCCCACAAATTCTATTATCTAAAGGGAAAATAAATTCAAAACTAGATTCCACCTATGAACCAGTCCAGCTTGGAGACTTGGACAACTAAGTCTGTCTTTCCTAAACAAAAGTTACCTGTTCCCTGGATTTGTGTGGAATATTTGCAGAACCACCACCTTTGTAGCCCCCACTCTACCAAACCTTGATATATGTATTAGCTCTTCCTACATGTTGTTTACCAGCTTAACCTAATGGGTGGGTCTAGCAATTTGAAGATTTTACTCTTTTACTAGGACAAGAATTCAAAGTAATCAGTAATGTATTTCCATGGCTGATAATACTCACATACTGGGTTAGCAATTGGAAACCAATTGTGAAAACTACAGAGGAACTTTTACCTAATATTAAAGGTTGTATCATGTCATATGATGACTAAGAGGTTGAAGAAGATGGTTGAATAGTTCTGAAGGAAAATAACTATCAAGTAAAAATGGAAAATATTTAAGGAAGAAGGACTTATCAGAATGCTGGAGAACACAAAAAAAAGCAACTCAAGAAGGTTTTAGAAATTAGTGTTGCAGCAACCAACACCAGGTAACAAATTCTCTCTTAAGATTTGATTATTTA
This sequence comes from Candoia aspera, assembly GCF_035149785.1. Lineage (NCBI taxonomy): Eukaryota > Metazoa > Chordata > Lepidosauria > Squamata > Candoiidae > Candoia > Candoia aspera. The sequence goes on along the minus strand of NC_086161.1, from coordinate 23,789,572 downwards.
ATTTACAAAATGTTTTTCTCATGCTTCCCCCAAAGAAGGTAATACCGTTATATACATACATAAAACTTTTTGTTCTGACAGAGCTCTGTGAGATTGGTCTAAGATCATTTGCAGAGTTCTGTAGCAAAGTACATCTCTGAACCTGAATTTTCCTAATCTGTTCTATTAACAATATATTTTCTAAATGTAGATGAAAAACTTGAACTTCAACTTGAATGCAAATATGTTAGATACCAAGCATCATTTTATGTCTAATATATCCACTTTCAGACTAGCAGGATGTTTCTGTCATTCATTAAGAAATGTTATTATGTACTATTCAAACAGCAAATTAATCAATTTACAAAATAAAAGTAAGCAAATAGTTTCGGTAAACAATGTTATTTAAGATCTGATCCCAGCTCCTAAAAACAATAGGCAGATAAGTTATATGGTCCTCAACAGATCAGCATGAAAATATGTACAAAGCGAGCCATCATTAAATTACCAAGAGCTGCCTTAAAGCTTCACTGCAAGAACTGCAATACAGACAATCCTTACTTTAAATGTGTTTATACCGCAAACTAACGGGGATGCGGTGGCGCTGCGGGTTAAACCGCTGAGCTGTCGATCGGAAGGTCGGCGGTTCGAAACCGCGCGGCGGGGTGAGCTCCCGTTGCTCGTCCCAGCTCCTGCTCACCTAGCAGTTCGAAAACATGCAAATGTGAGTAGATCAATAGGTACTGCTTCGGCGGGAAGGTAACGGCGTTCCGAGTCGTCATGCTGGCCACATGACCCGGAAGTGTCTATGACAACGCCGGCTCCAAGGCTTAGAAACGGAGATGAGCACCGCCCCCTAGAGTCGGATTCGACTGGACTTTACGTCAAGGGAAACCTTTACCTTTATACCGCAAACTGGAACACAATAAATTAGACCCCAATTCTAATCTTATTTTCAGTAAATTTCATTACGACTATGTTGAAAAGAGCTAGAAAATATAAGGTTTTGATTCTAAAATTAAGCTTTTTCAATCAAGATATAAGCTTCTGTTTTAGTGAAAGAAATGCTTGACCTAGTTCAGTAACTGAAGCACCACATCTAAATAAATAAATAAACAGAACTCATACACTGCATTAAATCATAGTGGTTTATTTTGGCTTAGCAAATATGAACTCAGTCAATGTACTGAGTGTACATTCAGACACAGATTAGGTTTATGCCTGCTTTTGTTTTGAGCAGAATTTCTTGAATAAATCACAGTAGCTAAGTTCAGACATCACATTAAGATATAAACCAGTTTTCGATTGTGGATTTACACAATAAACTCAACAATTACACTGTGGTTTGGCATACTGTATAAATTAAATCTTTATATATAAACACACAGACAAACATAAGGCTGCTGCCTGCTTCTGCACATCACATGAAGTCATGTCATTGCTTGTCCAACTATGCCTGGTTGTTATGTTCAAATCTATTTTATGAAAGAAATCATGGTTTATTGAAGCAAGAAACCATATTTGAATTACGGTTGTTACTGGCTTACAGAATCTTACTTGATCACAACATGGCATAAAGTTGTATCTGAATTCTGATTTATGTTTTATCTTGCCCCTCTAATCCAGAGTCTCTGAAATTGGGCTAATTTTGATGACAAACTGCTGCAGCTCATTTTCTTTTTCTTTGCTAAACTTCTAGCAGGATTGTTTAAATATACTACTTTGGCTGGCTGTATATGAGCAGACCAAGTATCACTGACATTGAACATGAATTCATTTATTTGTTTCAGTGGAATTGTTTGTACCCTAGGTTTACGGCATATTATTTTACCATATTATATTCAAAACACACCCACCCTCATCCCCCAAGATCTATCCCCTATTACTCTTTTTTCCCCCCCCCAATGGTGGAGAAGGAATTTGTTTTCTTTGGCTCTGAATGTTCCAAATACAGCTTGGGAGAGCCAAAGGAATTCCCACAGTGTTTCTGCAAGAAGGTGAATGGTAGTGAAGCCATTCAAATTATACAGCCAGAAAAGGCAGCTGGGTTACTCATTGTACGAGGGCAGTGGAAATCAGCAAAGTACTACCCAGGTTCAACTCTGCCTAGCTTTTCTGACATCAGCCTAGGCTGGCTAGGTGCTGCCATCTGCTGTGATTATATACATACATACACAATATACACACGCATGAACATATAGACATATAAGAAGCTCAGTCCAATGATCTAATTCTGAACTGCCTGCTCCAACTACCAGAAACTCTCCAGGATTTCAGGCTGACCTTCTACATTCCAATATACAGTAAGCCAGTGTTTCTTAAACAATTTTCTCTCAGGACCCCTTCCCACTTTTAAAAATTATGGAGGACCCCAAAGAGCTTTTGTTTGTATGGGTTATGTTTAGCAGTATTTCCATATTTAAAATTGACACATTTGCTGCCGCTACTGCCTCTCACGATTGGTTGATGGGATCTTAATATTGCATTAGTTTTCAACATAGGCTGGCAAATACTTTTGATTTAACGAACCTGAGAGGGTCATGGGGGACTCCCAGAGATCCTGGGACCACACTTTGAGAAACCCTGCACTAAGCAGTAGGCCCTCTGAAATAAACAGTTCCTATCTGGATATATGCCCCCCCCCCAAGCATCATATACAGACAGAGAATGCTCTTATGTCTATCATTGGTTTAATGCTCCTGCTCACACTGTGTTATAAACAAAACAGGCAGATTTCCATGATACAATCATGCAGTTCCACTGAACAACAACAAAAAAGTGACTACACAACCAAAGAAAAGTTTATGTGAAATGTTAGCCTTGATACAATTCTGCAAAGAAGTATTTGCCTTCTTTCTGATATTCTGAATTCTTGTAAAGCATTGCCACTGAATCTTACCAGAGCTTCATGTGTGTCCTAGTGAGATATATAGGGAGCTTGACGGTACAAACACTACCCAAGTTTGGTGCTTGTTTCAATTATTTTATCAACAAAGGACTCTAACATATAACTTGCCAGCGAGAAAAACTAATCCCCCCCACCTAGCTCAATTCAATTAAAGGGATAATTATGGCCAGTTGTGTGAGTCCTTAATAACTGGTCAGCCCCACTCTATATAAATCTTTAAAACTTTGACTCCCCTCATCCCACTAAAGTTCTCACAGCTCAAATTCTAAGGGCACACCTTACCCACTCAAAGAAAATTCTGAAGATCTCTGTATAAAAGTCATGGGTACTTGTGAGTCTGGACATGGTTATGAAATTGTTTCTAAAGCTCTGGGCCTCTACCAATCCAGAGGGAGAGAAACAGAGATGATTTGGGACAAAAATAAATATTTACAAGAATGGCCATTCTTGGCAAAATTGCAACAAGTAACAGCATAAAATTATCCGGGAAGTCATCTGAATGAAACCACTGGAGGAGGTCATCCATCGACTCAGGATGAAGTATGCTGGTGATCCCCAGCTGCGTATGTCCACCCTAGTCAGAGCAGGAGGTGAAAGTCTTGACTTGCTGCCTGGAGCTCAAGGCACCTTTCACCTTTATGATACTGGATGGGGTGGAACAGCTGAGGATGAATCTCAGCAAGACAGATTGGGCTGTTTATTCAGAAGGCCTTATCAGGATAAGACTCTCTGCCAGCTGAAATTTGCTCATCTGGCATGTGCTAGCCAAGAGGATGAGCTCTGGATTCCTCCCCACCCTAAAACGTTAAGGGAGCCATAGCCTCAAGGCAGGGCTTCTGAGTTTATTTATTGTACATATACCCACCACATTCACAAGATTTGTGTTGGCTTACTGCAATTACAAGCAACATAGGTATTTAAATAAAATGCACACAGCGGAAACTAAAACATATTTAAGTCTAAAACTATAAAACCAAAAACATCATAAAAAGTCAAACTAGATGTCCTATCTCTCACCACAGGCCCTCCAGAATAACTCCATTTTCAAGAATTTCCAGAAGGCACCACCAGACAGTGGTGGTCATCCTAAATTCTAAAGGGAAACTGGTCCATAAAATAGGTGCTACCCCTTCTCTCACCTGCCCTCTGAGATTACAATAGCCCCCTCCTATTAGCATTCTGGAAGGCTGTTGAGACAGTTCTTTTCCATGACTTTCAGAATGCAGGATGCAACATGAGCGAAGGCAACTATTTGGGTGGGGGTTGATTCTTGTGGCTCTTACGTATTGATATGTATATAGTTTTATGATTTAATGGCACATTTAATGGTTTCATGAGATGTACGTTGCCAAGAATCATCCTGTGAGGTGGCATACAAACATCTAAAATAAATTTAAAATAAATAAAAATCCAGGAATCTGCAGTCCAAGTCAGCATTCCTGACTCTATCAGACAAGCACTGGGTAAAAATGGGATTTGTGGTAGAATAGCAAAGCAGCCATTGCTTACTAAGTACATTAACCCTTGTCTCAAACTTGCCCAAAAGGATCTAGATGACCTTGCAGACTACTGGAAGAACATTCCATGGACAGATACATCAAAAGTGAAAGTTTTCAGGCTACATGTGTGTCATGTTTGGGCCAACCCAAACACTCCATGTCAACCAGGGAGGTGGCAGGGTCATGATTTGGGATGTGTTGTTGCTTTACAGCCTGGACAACTTGCCATCACTGAAGGAAGCATGAATTCCAATTTGCATTAGAGATTTGCACAGTAGAATAACACAAAACCATCCATTAGCTGAAGCTAATGTACAAATGTATCACACCACAAGATAATGATCTTCAACATGCAAGCAAATCTTCAAGAGAACAGATAAAGAAGAAGAAATTCAAAATTTCAGAACGGCCAAATCAAAATCCAGATCTAAACCTCAGAGAAACCTTGGGGCTAGGAGTGAAAGTTCATTCTAAAAAAATTCAAATATTACTACATTGAAAGAAATTCACCATGAAGGAATGGGCCCAGATTCCTACACAGTAATGTGAGAAACCTAACTCTCTGGAGAAGTCCATAATCCTGGGAAAGGTGGAAAGAAAAAGAGGACCACCACCAGCAGCAAGGTGAATGGACTCAGTTACAGCGGCAATGAGACCACCAGAAGATCTGAAGGACCAGGCTGGGGCACAGTTCATCCTTAAGAAAATCTATCCATGTGATTGCTAAGAATTGACACCGATTTGATGGCACATAATCAAATGTATGAGTCTGCCAAAAGAAGTGTTTGGTTGTAATTACTGCAGCTAACGATGGTGAAAATCTACGGGTATGGTTACCTCTTCACATTGGCACATTGTATGTCATAGGAGTTTGTTTATGAAATATATGAAAGAAGTGGCATAGTGTGGAAAGGAAATGCAAAAAGCCTAACGGGGGTAAACATTTTCCCCAGAACTTTACCATTAACACCTGAACAACAAAAGGACTAAAACCAAAGATGACTGGTGCCCGTAGTCATATCCTTTATAGATCTCCGATATCCTCCCAAGCTGAAGACTTTTCAATGCTAACATAAAAATTAAATTTTGATATCAAAAATTGAGATACAACATTCATACAACTTCCATTTAAAGGATTTTTTTTTTTTTGCTTCAGTTTTAAAACAATTAGTCTACCATGGTGGGCATAGGTGGGATAAAAATACAAATAAATCAATTAAATCTCAAGGACTCATTAAATCAAGGCAAATTAGATTATTAGAGGGGAGTAGAAAAGAATAATGCATTGTTGGTTTGGGATTTGAAGACATTTCATTACTGTACTAGCTAACATTGTCAGTGCTGGAATTCTGGAGAAGTGAGGCTCATTGTTTGCCTGAGGTTATCTATGCTTTTTGTATTACCTGTTTTGTGCAGCTAGCTTGGATAGAATGGTCCTGTGAGCAGACATTGTTTTGCAAGTGATTGATGCCTTCTTGTTGATAGATTACTTACTTCTTGATTGGGGGGGTTGGATCTTATCCCTCTTTTCAGCAGTTTTTTTCCAAGCCCCAGATTCACAAGCACCTCCAAAATGTGCTGCAGAGGTTAAGGGAGCAGCAGGGAAAGTCCTTTTCTATGAGTCTGTTTGCCTAGCATTTACATAACCTTAACCCTAACTAAAATCTTAAATTTATTAGTTCTTAATTAAAAGTGCACACTAATTGGTATATAGATACACAGATGTAAACTGAATAAAGATTTTTGATAAACTTAATGGTACTTTTTATTATGTTATTTTTAAATTCCAGAAGTAATTTACTGTATATCTATGCTTTTCAGTATATACAGTTAAATTTAGGCAATGATGTTAAGTAATGTTAGGTAATGATACTAAGCTGCATTAGAATTTTCTGAGCTTCTACTGAATAATAAATAATACATTGCTAGCATTATTTTAATCCACTCTACAGCCTATATTTCATCCCAGACAGCAGGTGGCAGCACCAAGCAAGCCTTGGTTCATCTCAAATAGCAGCAGCATCAGGCCTGCTTAGTACTTTGATGGGGGATAACCAGAAAATCCCAGGGTCATACCCTAACCTGGGAAGCTGAAAAAACACTCAGGAAGACCACAGCAAACTACTTCTATACTGTAGCTGGGAAAACATGTCCATGGGGGTCACCAGGTGCCAGCTTTACCTGAGGAAGACTTGAATTTTACTACTGTACTTTCTAATTCTTAACTTACAGGTAGTCCTTGCTTAACAACCACAACTGGGACTGGAATTTAGGATGCTAAGCAATGTGGTCATTAAGCGAATCCTGATCCAATTTTATGATCATTTTTGCAGCAGCGATTAAGCGAATCACTCGGTTGTTAAGTGAACCACATGGTTAAGCCAGTCACGCAGTTCCCCATTGATTTTGCTTATCAGAAGCTGGCTGGGAAAGTTGAAAATGGCAATCATCTGACCACAGGACGCTGCAATCGTCGCAAATGCATGATGGTTGCCAAGCACCCGAATTGCGATCACATAACCATGGGGATACTGCGATGGTCTAAGTGTGAGGAATGGTCGCAAGTCAGGTTTTTTCAGCACCATCGTAACTATGCATGGTCGCTAAACAAACAGTCATTAAACGAGGACTACCTATATGCAAAATGGCTAACAGAAAAAAGCCACATACAGAATATAAGATATTAAAATCCACTGGAGTTGGGCAGCTATAATAAATTTTAATAAATAAGTAAAACACCAGTTTAAAAAAATTTAAACATTATTACCTATGATTATTAATCTTAATTAATAAATTATTTTCAAATATCATTTAAGAATTATTGTGTAATATAGTAATATGTTTCCTGCATGTCTTTCCCTACAAAGAAAATCAATCTGTGTTGTAATCAGATGAAAGTCGCTGTTCAGTTTTAAGAGATTACATATTTGCATTGAGTTACCTTTTATTCTAAAGCACTTAAATGAGACATATCTGCTTTTTAAAAACAAAATATTACTTAATTTTTTATGAAAACTTTTTGTAATAGATGAATCCATCAGGCCTTATTAAAGCACTTCCAATCATTTAAAAACAGTTCTATGTTTATCTAGCTAAAACAATAATAGAGAAAATATTATTAAAAGTTTTCAGTACTCTCTTATGATACAGTAGGGTTCCAAGCAAAATATCCTGAGCTTTGGGTTGTACAATAGCTTGTGCAGATATGCCCTGAAAAATAGGGCTCTAACATTCTATTTGGAATATAGATTTTGTTTTAAAAAAAAGCATTCAGGCACAAAATCTTTCATATTAATAAGAGTGGAGGGCAGAATTAATAGAACATAAATATCTGAATCCTAACCTACGCAGGACATCCTGAAAAAAGTACATCAAAACCTCTGAATCTCTCTCTCTTTTTGAAGAAGATGCAAATGGCAGCCAAGCAGACACCTGAGACTGCGGAGTCCTGGATGCTCTCTGGGCTTGGCTGCTTGCTTGCAGAAGTTTCACTGCCGGACTGGGTAACATCTTCAGTGCTGCCCTTCTGTAGAGATACCTGAGAGCTAAGACTGTCTCAGATTTATTTGAAATGCTGTTGCCATTAATTAAAAAAAAAAACACAGAACAAGCCTCTTCTAGTCAACTGTGTGAATCTCAAGATTTTTAGAGGAATGTCAGATTAACTGAATAGCAGTGATCTTCTGTCGTTTTGAAGAGAAATTAATAGTACCGTAAAACTTCTCACATCTGTATACTACCAAAACTCTTGTGTCTGGCTGTTTGTAACCCTTAACTGGGCAAAACGGTGCGTCACAGGCCAACAATTTTTGAACCAAGGTGCCTCAGATGGGCCAACTCACAGAATGCATCCAAAGTCTGGGGCCTGTGACTCCCGTGGAATAGAAATTTGGCAAATTTTATAAGAACATTTTATGACATAAAATTATCATAAAACATTTTATAATATAATACAAGATGTCCTAAAACATTTCCTGTGGTCAACGCCTGATGTTTGACTGTGCTGAATGACATGGGCTGTTTTCAAGGCAGGTCCATCTCTGCGTTTCTCCCTGAATTTTAAAGAACTTTTCCAGTGAAGGCAGCACGTTAGGAGCTCTGCCATTGTTGAAGGCATTGAGCAATCTGGTAAGGAAATATCTCTGAAACAATGACCCAGTGGGTCACAGGTTGTCTAGTACAATTTCTTTTACCAAATGTTTTTTAAAAAATCTTTCTGATCAGAACATTTATTTATTTATTTATTAAATTTTTATCACAGTCCATCTCCCCCCACAAGGAAGGACTCTGGGCAGTTACACTTACCCCGAAGTAAGCATACAGTTTCATTTTCCGTGTTTTACTTTGCTCCTAATTTTTATTACATCAAAACATCCTATAGATTCTGAGTAAAATAAAACTTAATTTTGTTGTCTGAGCAGCTTTTTATCATTATTTATTGAACATTGTCACTGAAAAGCACTTTCACTGTCCAAGCACTTTTCAGGTAATGTATTTTCTTTTTTGGTAACCCAATCAGCATATCTTTTAATTGTTCATACAGTTTCTGGAATATTTTTGCATATTACAAACCTGCTTGTATAATATTCTCTAATAAGTGATGCAAGATGAATTTTCAGTGAATTAACTATTTACATTCTAAGTGTGCAATATTCTGCCAATCAGCTCCCCTACCTTTGAGCTATGATCACTGCATACATGCACAAGCAACAACAAAAGAAAAACTACTGAATCAGAACTATGACCTATTCCTGCAGCTCCATCCAATTACACTGATTGTATTTGAACATGCACATCTCCAATTATGACAGCTGAGGTACTGTTTCATGAAGAATATGTGGAAATCAGCAACTTAGGTTCAGTAAAGAGGAAGGGGAAGCAAATGAGTTAACTAAAGAGAGGGAAAGTAGAATTTCTTGTTAACTTCCTCTTATTTTAAGCATGGTTTCATGGAAACAAGTTCAACTGAGATCAATGCGGCCTACTTTAGGAATGTATTACAAAAATTACAGAATACTGTAGGGCATTATTGGACAAAGTCTGGAAAAGAGCTCTATAATTCTAACATTTTGTTATATATACATGTAACTTGCACGAGTTGCAGATGAAAACATGTAACAAGGCCTCATATTTTTTATAATCCAGATTTTTGGGAAATATCCTTATTTGTAAATGGTTAACCAAGCCATAAACTTACTCCAAGATAGTTAATATTACTACTGTTAAAATATTTCACTGTTTCTTCTATAAATGGTAAGTGTGGTTCTTTTACAACCATTAGAAAATTATGTAAGAAGACTCTACTTCTATCTTGTTAGTTTCCAATTCCATTATTTGTTCTGCTGATCTTTCTGCTGATTCAGCTCTATGCCATCATTCTCAAAACTTAAAGGTCATGCTAAAATCTCTAACAATAGAAGACCTAGTATATATTCATCCAGTATCTGTAGGTGGCAATATTGATTCTGATGAGGAAAAAAATTATTAGACTATTGTTTAAACTCTTGGTTCATGCTCTGCTTTTCAAGAGAGAGTGAGAGTTGAATGAATGTAAAACAAATGGCTGGAATAAATCACTTCCATAAAAACTCTAACACAGAAATTAAATAACCATGAAATTTCAAAGTACTTTCATTCTTGATAAAATTAGGAATGAATTGGTGCTATAAATGAATGTGGACTGAATACAAAAGTGAGGGATTATTTCAAGATGAAATGTTTGATCATATAGTGAGAATGACTAAGGATCAAATCACAAAACCAGAATGACAGGGAAGATGAACACCGAGGTGGTCAGGGCTGGATGGATTTGGTGTGTTGTAAATCCTACTATGTTAAAGACCAAAAATATGCAAGTCACATAATTAATAGATTTACTGAAAACTGACATCATCAATTACAACAAAATAATATTAGATAGTCAACTCCAAAAGAATTCTGTAGGCAACTTAACATTCAGAAATATTTAGAGAGATCAAATCATTCTGACGTGACACATTCAAAACCTAAAGCTATCAGCCACCCATCATGATTCAACTTTTGCAAAACAGAACCTTTCCATCTATTATTAAAATTGTCAGCTAAAATTAAAGAGACTAATACAGGAGGGGAAAAAATAACTTTAACCATAATAGGATGATTAATCCACATCACAGTTTCAACTCTAATCACACCAGCTTCTTGATAAAGAACCATGCTTGGGACACCCCAGAGTATCTCAGATATGTTTCTGAAAAACTTGGCTTGTAAAGCACCAAAACCATGGAATTATTGTAGGGCAAAGTTCCGTAAAAGAGAGAGGTGAAAAGGCAGTGTACGAAGTGGTAAACAGATACAGTAAGAAAGCAAGGAAGATTTACAAGGATAGAAAGATATGCAGAATTATAGTAAATTACATTGGTGTGAACTAGATTTAACCACTTTTTCTTTGGTCATGACTCTAATTTCTTTGGCTTACTGGTTTTAACTTTCTCTGCCCTTTCTGTAATATTGCTTATGGCAAAAGTGATGTCTACTTAATGTCTTGATATCTACTTATGTATATAGAGCCAGTTTGGTCTCGTGGTTAAGGTGCTGGGCTAGAAACCAGGCGACTGAGAGTTCTAGTCCCGCCTGAAGCCTGAAAGCCGGCTGGGTGACCTTGGGCCCGTCCCTCCCTCTCAGCCCAAGAGCCAATCAGGCGTGGTAGGAGAGTTCTAGTCCTGCCTTAGGCACGAAAGCCAGCTGGGTGACCCTGGGCCAGTCCCTGTCTCTCAGCCCAACCCCTCTCACAGGGTGGTTGTTGTGGGGAAAAGAGGAGGAGGAAGGAGGATTAGGGATGTTCGCCGCCTTGAGTTATTTATAAAAATAATAAAGGCGGGATAAAAATAAATAAATAATATATCTACTTGATATCTACTTACATGTATATGAACGTAGTCATGTTTGCCCTTGCAGAACACCAAAACACTTCTTTTGAAAGAAAGCAGGGAAAACTCTTAAGTTCGGAGCTGATTTCTAGGTACTAGCACATTGCTTCCATTTTATATTAGCCTCAACTTTACCAACTCAGCTTGGCTGATCTAGAAAGCTAAGGAGGGTTTGCCTGGTTAGTACTCGGCTGGGATGGTACCTAGGGAGTTCAGCAGCAGAGGCGAACAGAGAATGCCCAAAACCACCCTTGAAAACAGCAGCGGCAAACCCTTTCTGTAATGACAGAACCCTAGCCTGGATGCAAGCCTGCAGAGGCTGGGCTTGACTCCAAGGCAGCTTTGCTTTTAAAATTTTCCCTCACCAAGGACCTTCCATATAGCCCAATTAGAACCCAGTACTGTACTAGCTACTTGCCTGACAAATTACGCTGTCCATGGAAACAGAAGTGTCAGGAGCCGATCTAGGTCAAGAGCTTATCAGAAAGGTAGAAGAGTGGGGGAATCATAATCTCATTTTCCAAATGAAGAGATTTTAGGTGAAGAAGCGCCCCATGTAGTGTGTGAACATATCGGATTTTAATAAATGTATGAATAAAGCCACACAGATGGACCTCAGTTGCATTACTCAGCCTTCAAAAAACATACATTATTATAATAAGATGTTTATCCAGCCTTTTTTATATATATAATTCAAACAGACCTAATACTCCTGCCTTCTACTTTCCCCACAACAACCACCCTGTGAGGTGGGTCAGGCTGAGAGAGAGGGACTGGCCCAAGGTCACCCAGCCGGGCCTAAGGGAGGCCTAGAATTCGCAATCTCCTGGTTTCCGGGCCAGCACCCACACCACTACCCTACGCCAGCTCTCAGAGAGAGATCTGACATCTATCTTACATCTATCATACAGGTATTACACGATACACCGTAGATATAAGGTGTATCTATAATACAGATGCATAGATACAGATAGATATTATAAAAGGTAGCAGGCAAGATAGGTGAGGTCTACTGCATCCGGAAGCAGGACAGAGACTTCCATCCCGCCGCGGGCTGCACGAGGTCGGGCGAGATTCCTTGCCCTGCAGCGCGCGTGTTTTCCAGCCCAGGAAGCGCCCTCTCCTCACACCCCTCGCCAAGCAGGCCCAGCCATGTCAGCCCAGGACAAGCCTGCTCCACCGCAGGGGAATTCGCCCCAGCAGCTCATCTCCGCCACCCATGTTGTGGCGCGGGGAGGTGGAGGCAGCGTGAAGGGCAGCCCCCCGCCCAGGCACCGCGTTTCTGCCCCCGGCCGGCTCCCCGGCCCCTCCCCACGCCCTCCTTTCCCCGCGACCCAGGACCGGGAGGCTCTTCCTCCCCGGCCGCCAGGGAGACGACGGGGCTGCCGAACCGGGCGGCGGCGGCGGCGGCGGCACGTGCCCACGGCCCTCCGGCCAGGCGCGGGGCTCGGCGCGCGCGGGCAGCGGGGAAGGAGCGGCGCCGGGGACGGCGAAGGGCGGGCTCACCCAGGGGCCGGGGGGGCTCCTCGCCGGCGGACGGGCATCGATCCCGGCGGCAAAGCGGCGGGGGGGCGAGGGCAGCAAGATGGCACCGCCACCGCGGGGAGGGGCAGACCCAGGCCCAGAGTCCCCCCAAGAGGGGCGTGACAGCCGGGCTTCGACTGCGGAGGGCGGCGAGGGGGCAGCCCCTCCGAGCCTCCAGCAGCAGGGGCACCGACCCCGGGGGAGGGGGGAGGGGCGGCTGAGAGAGAGAGAGAGACAAGCCCGACGTGTGGGGGGGGAGACGACGCCTCCTGAGGCGAACAGGGGCCCGGCGGGGATGATGGGAGCGGGAGTCCGCGCCGGAGGGGCGGGCGAGGGGGCGACGGGTCCCCCATCCCCTCACCTGCCATCGCGAGGAGCAGCGACTGGAGGCGGCGGCGGCGGCCGGCTGAGGCGAAGGAGCGGGCGCGAGCCACGACCCGCCGCGGCGTGAGGGGAGGGGGCGTGACCGGGGGCGGAGCGCGGGCAGGCGGGGCCCGCCCCCGCAAAATGGCGCGCGCCGTGACCCGCGCCTCTCGCCCCGCCCCGCCCCGCCCGCGCGGGTGGCAGCCCCGCCCACCGGCGTCACGTGCCCGGCGCGGCGCTGCGGTTGCTTCTGGGGGTGGCTTCTGGGTGCCCTGCCGGCTGCGGAGGATGGGGCGCGGAGGGAGCCTGGCCGCGCTGGGGGCTTCCGGGGCCGAGGCGAGCGGCCTGCGAGGGAAGAGCGAGCTTGGCCGGAGCCCGGCCGCGCCTGCGAGCCGCGTTGACGTCACGCCAGGAGGTCATCGCCCGAAGGGCATCTCGCTGGTTGGCGACCGACGCCAAGTGTGCGATGCCCTCGCCGGTGCCCCCATCGCACCGGACCCCCGGGGTGCGCGTGTGCGGGTATCTTTTGTATATATATGTTAGCCATTTGCATCAGCTCTCCGCGTATCTTTTTCATTCGTTCGTTCATTCATTCGATTGATGTAGCCGCCGATCTGCCTGAGTCAAGGCGACTAACAATGAAATACATAAAATGCACCATAAGAGGATTAAGACACACAGCAGCCAGGCAGTCTCCAGCCCATCGAACACGCGGCTCTACCCCATGCCCGGGCTGGAGCACAGAGTCAGGTTTTCAAGGTCCCACAAAGGCCAAGCTCACCTCAGGATGATGTTCCAAAGGGTGGGTGCTGTGGTGGAAATGGCTCTCCTTCTGGACCCTGCCAGCTGAGGGTGAGGGAGCATGCCCTTCCTGCCAGATTGGGCAGGACAGGTAGAAACAATTGGGAGAGACGGTCCCGTAAGTAGCTTGGTCCCAAGCCGTGAAGGGCTTTAAAGGTGAACAGCGCCTTGAAGGGCACCCAGAAGCACGTGGGAAGCCAATGCAGCTGGCAGAGCGGTGGTGCCACATGCGCCAAGTCTCTGGTGCCAGTAACTGCCCGCGCCACCACATTCTGCACCAGCTGAAGCTTCCGAATACTCTTCAAGGGCAGCCCCACGTGAAGCACGTTGCGGTACTCCAGTCTGGAAATCACAAGGGCACAAGTGACCGAGAGCAGGGTCCCCCCAGTCCCGGAATGGGTACAACTGACACAAAGGCCCTCCTAGCCACAGCTGCCACCTGCTCTTCAAGCAGGAGCCTCAAGTCCAGGAGGACCCCCAGATGGCATGCCAGGTCTCTCTGGGGCAGTGCCACTCCTTCTGTACATGTTAGACATGTGCAGCACCTGGGGTGTTTCTCCAGGTTGTCCTTCCAAACCCAGGACATTCCTGGGTTGTTCTGGGGTGGTGTCCCGACCCGCTCAGGTGGATTCCCTGAGAGAGGAAACCAGCAAACACAGAGGTGGTATTCATGGGATGCCCAAAAGCCCATTTACACCTCCTCCACACAAACAGGCTTTCTACCACCCTGTAGGAATTATGATTAATATGATTCCTCAAGTTTTCTGCTTACTAGTCTTTATTAATCGCAATTACTTCTGTTTAAATACAAAGAGAAAATGGCCTTCTTCCTTGAAAACCAGCTCTCAGTTCTGCTTCTGTATTCTTTTATTGGAAGAGTTATTTTGAAGCGACGCACCACGCGTTATGCAAATAATGCCGCTGGCCTGCTGTGCAATTATTAGTAGGTTAAATGTGCGGGCAGCTCATCCCGGTGTGAACTAGCAGTAAAGTCTCTTGGTTGGGCCCGTGTGCAGACAGAACAAAAGCAGCTGTCACTGCTTTTGTGATTGCTTAATGAAAAGGATGCCAGTAAAAACACACTGATGATCATTTATGTAATATTTTTTTAAAAATCTGCAGCTCATGTTAATTTTAGGCAATATTTACCTCTTACTGATCGGTGGTATCAAATACATCAGTACTTCCCAATTACTGCTGCATCTTCCAGTCGGGTGTGTATACGCACACACGAACACATATATTTCTGTTTTCTTTGCATTTTTTTTTCAACGAGGGAAAGACTTAGTGGATAGCTTCAGAAGGAAAGTATGTCAGATTTTGAAGTACAGTAATGTCCAATATGCACATTTCACGTACCAGTTAAAATGGCAAAATGTGCATCTATTTTGAGCTGTGATTCAAAGCACTGTTTGTATCCAAAGTAATATTCTCAGTGAAATCAAGGAGTTTATTAGAAAGGAGTATCTCATTTTTAGCTATGCATTTATTTATGAATAAATAGAAAATGTTTCTTTCCACATTATATATAAGCTAAGAAATGGATTAGATGCTTTGATATGAGGTAGAGGGTTCCCACCCCCCCAGAGACTCTGGTATTTCCGTATTTGTCTTATTCATAGAAGATGATCCTTTGGCCATCGCTGTTCCTCCTCCATGTGTATTTATGCTATGGGAAATACAGTTGATTTCAGAATAAATTAAGCAAGCATAATGAAGATTGCACAAATACCAAAGTAAGATTAAGATTACAAAACTACATCTGAATGTATCTTTCTAAAATGATGGACATCACGCAGTGAGTAGTTCACTATTTGAATTTTGTCAAGAGCTGGCACATACCAATGACTTTAAAAGAATTTTGCTATTGTCAATCGCTAGAGCATGTCAGCGTTAATGGTCAGACAACCCCAAATTTGAGTAAATATTACACACACTCTGAGTTTGTTTTGAGGGGCGTTTGCACAGGACTTCCTCAATGGCTACATCACCTGTTAAGACAAGATCAGTAAAGTGCAGCTTCAGAGTCTTTCCTGTAGTGACCTTGAATTTATTAAATGCCTTCCTGCTTTAGTACTTTAGATGCAGACAGGGGTTGCACTCGCCAGACGTGCTTGCTGTACTTACTGAATTAACCATATCCTGGATTAACACAATACACTGAACCATAAACCAAGCAAGTTGGCCTTTTTTGCACAATATGTTTAGTACCCCTTCCCTTCATCAAATCAAGATTAATTCCAGCCAAACCTGGCATGTTATACAAAGGCAGCCATTAGCACTCTCTCTCTCTCTCTCTCTCTTTTTATTCCGTTCAATTGTGTCTGATCTCGGAGACTGCCTGGACCAGTCGCTGCAGTTTTCTTGGCAAGGCTTTTCAGAAGTGGTTTGCCATTGCCTCCTTCCTAGGGCTGAGAGAGAAGGACTGGCCCAGGGTCACCCAGCTGGCTTCGTGCCTAAGGCAGGACTAGAACTCATGGCCTCCTGGTTTCTAGCCTGATGACTTCACCACTACCCCAAACCAGCTCTCATTAGCTCTCTAACTAACATTTAAGCATGCCGTGTTAACCAAGTCTATCCACCATGCTGCTGGTCATCCGCTTTTTCTCTTTCCTTCCACCTTTCCCAGCACTAGGGATCCCTAGATAGAGATGATTGAATTAGGGCCCTGGGGATGGAGAAAGGCTGTGAAACCACAGGTATGGAAGCAGGCATCCCTGATGTGACTCAGGTCTCAGTGTAAGATCCCGTGGCTTCAACCGAGTAGACAAACTCTGAACATAGTACAACACTTGAATTGCACACCATTGGAGCAATTCAGTTGACAGTAACTTTGCAACAGGTAACTTTTCTGCAGGCCTTCAGCAGCATCCCCTTCTGAGCACCAGGGCCAAAGGCCAGTTCAAGGTGGTACTTTGTGTTACGTTTCCGTTGCCCTCCAGGCAGTTGGAAAGAGGTAAGAAACTAAAGTTGTTGAGCCCGCCCGGATGCAGATCTTGTCAATGGTGCCTGCAAGACTTGGTGTCCATCTTTCTAAGCCAGATGTGGCCTTCTGGTCACCCACATCCTGGTTTGGCTGCTGGATGAGAGAATAAGAGATTGTCCGGTGCCTGTCAAATCACGGTGTAGCCACAGAGCTAGCTTGGGCCTCACACACCACAATGTGCTGGCTTGCTTTCCCTGGTTCAAGCTGCTTTTGTCCTTCACGTTCTCTGTCCCTGATTTATTTTCATCCGTAAATTGTAAAGCCATGGCCTTGCAAGGTCAGGGTTTGTGATATGGTGGAAAATGCCATCAGCATAAATTTATATACAGAGTTGGTTGATTGGTTTGGGAAGCATTTCTGCTGCCCAGTCAGCATTTTCAGTCCAGACGCCTGGCCAGAACAGATCCGAGGCCTGGATCCTTGATCATAGGTTTTAACAGCATGAAGACTAAAAGATGCAGTCCACACCCAAGTGAAAACTGTTACAATTCTGCACTGCGCGTCCAACGAATTAGCAAACTTTACCCAGTGGCGTATGTAACCCGGGGAGAGATGCGTTGTGGGCTGCGCATAGGAGGACACGTAGGTGAATAAGCCTTTGATTCTTTTGGTCCTGCAAAAATAGTATTTTGTGCTAATGGAATACAGAGGTTAGAGATGAAAATGCAGTCTGTTGTTTCAAAATGCATTTTGGGGTTTTGGCATTTCCTGGTGACCCACTTTTGCAGTTGTATTGATTTTTTAAACTGCAGGGAGGACAACTGTGTTACAAGCAAAGATTGACTGCTAGATTCAGATACTTGGATCTGAAGGTTGGGCTCAGAAGATGCATTTCTGAAATGAGCTGGAACCAGTTTACATAGATGGATCAGTGACCTGTATGGTAGAAAGGGCACCTACTTTCCAGGGTCTATTAGAGAGGAGCATCTTGGATTGTGCTGTGCTTTGTGTTCAGTAATATACACTGGCTGGTTGACTCATCATGTTTAGCTATGGTTTGTTTAATAATGATCTAGTCTATTGAATGAAACACCGTAGGCAACCCTTAAAATAAGAGGTGCGTCGATTGCAAATGCCCACTGGTGAAGAAGTCACTCCTAATATAGACTCTGCATGTGGCTGAAGAAAGCAAAGGTGGGGATCCTGCAGCTTTCCAGATATTGTTGGATGCAAGGTTTTGTGGCCTCCCCTGGAGATGGTACTCCAAAAGCATCTGGATGGCAGCAGAGTCCTGGGCAATGGTCCAGACTGGAGGTGACCATGAGCAGGGCCCCCTTCCTGTCCAATGCAGGAGACCCAGGGCTCTCAGGCTCCAAGGACTTGGGGCTGCCATGGTCCTGTGGCTCAGGCCCTGCATTAGGACTGGGGAGGGCCAAGTCTACCCTAAGCGGTGCGAACGCCCTCAGCCTGACTCCTCTGCTGTGTAACTGTCATCAGAGCCCCCTTGGAAACTTCTCTCAGCTCCTGGAGAAAAGGCAGGATGCGGGTCACTATTTTTCAACCATGGCAAGTTTAAGATGTGCGGACTTCAACTCCCAGAGTTCCCCAGCCAGCTTTGAGGCCAAGAGTACACTGAATGGGAAATTCAAATTCTATAAAGAGAACCCAGCTGAGCACTCCACCCAGGACTTTACGCTCCTGAAGAAACAATACAAACATCCATTATAAAACAGGAAAAGAGAACTCACTAGGGCTTTCTGGCAGCAATTGGTAACAGCATCCCAAGCCAGAAATCCCCTTCTGTTCTGGTGCCTGATAGCTTCCCACCCAATCGACAGGCCCCTCTCGCTTCCCCACCTCTTATCTGCATCTGCATGGAAGGACCACTTTAGAGCATTATATTCCCAAGAAAAGTCTCCTAAATTCGACTTAAATGTTAATACTAACCTGCTCCCTAGTTGGGCGGCGGTTTCAAGCGCTGAAATAACGACGCTTATAAATCAGCTAATGTCTGGTAATGCTCCATGCAATGACTTTGTTACTCCTCAAATATTATGCAATAATATGGAATGGTGGACCCCAGTTCTTGCTTCCCTCTTTACTTATGTTGATTGCACTACGCAAATCCCAGAGGACTGGGCCATCATAGTGCCCATTTATTAAAGGGCACCCAAGACTTGCTTGCTAATTATAGGCCTATTAGCCTTTTAAGTATAATAAGTAAGCCCTTTGCCAGACACTGATACAACAAATAGTTGACTGGATTGACTTAGAGCAGGGTTTCTCAACCATGGCAACTTTAAGGTAAGTGGACTTCAACTCCCAGAATTCCTTAGACAGCCATCCTGGCTGGGGAATTCTGGGAGTTGAAGTCCACCCACCTTAAAATCGACAAAGTTGAGAAACCCTGCTCTATAAGGACTCAAGGACCCACCTTATAACTCCTTACCTGATAAAGCAACTGGGAAATTCTGATCTTTTTTTGTACAGTTGTTGCTACCAAGTCAGTATGATTCAGTCTCCTGGGACGCAGCTAAATTTTGTCATACTGCCTGTAAAATTGGGCAGACTTTTATTATGCCCTGGCAAACCCACCACCCATTGTAATACTCTCTTGTTTCGTTTTTTACTTTATTTTTAATGTGTTTTCAGTTGCAATTCTGGTCAGTGACCATAATGAAAAAAATATTCCTTCACCTTAAAGTTGCCAAGGTTGACAAACGCTGATGTAGGTGGAAGCAGCCAAGAGCCTCTATTTATTGAGCAGGTTCCTTCCCCGAGTGGGATCGAGAGACGGAGGGGGAAATGCTGAGCCCCCATTGCCAGGCAGACTGCCAGCCGGGGTGTCCACAATGAGGGGTCAACATGGCCAAGGTGGAGGGAGAGATGAGTGACTGCAGGCGATGAGTGGATTGGGCATCTGGTTTTTCCTCTTTTTCTGACATTTCCTTTGGTGGTCTTGTTTTTATGGCTTGTGTTTTTGTTGTCAGCCATCCAGAAAGGTGGGCCATATCAATCTTTTAAATGATTTTTAAAAATAAATTTTATTAAAAGTTTCATGAAGAACATAAAAACTAACAAAAACTAATAAGGAGTAAAAGGAGGGAGGAAAGAAAGAAAGAAAAGAAAGAAAACTTCCAATTTCTTCTTCAGCAAATATAAGTACAATTACAAAATTAACTCTTACTCTGTGATTACACAAAAAAGCTCACTTGTTTCTATTATCCTTTTTTTTTTTTTGCTAATCATCCCAACCACTAATCCTAAGTGCATTTTCTTCCATTTCATGCAAAAAGTCTCTAAGGGGTTTCCAGCCAGCCATAAATGTAGATGTTGTTTTTTCTTTAATCAAAGAAGTTAATTCAGTTCCATCATCTAAACCAGCCAAAATCTTTTAAATGAATTAAGTTGGCAGCCACTGCCCTGCAATGGGAGCCCCACCATTTTTTTACCTGCCTCATGACACAAGTAAAAAAACGGTAGGACTCCCATCGCAGGGCGGTGGCTGCCATCTTGACTTGTTTGACCCCCTTCCTGCAGACCCCCTTGCTGCCAGCACTGGCAGATTCACTCTGGCTGCCCTTGACAGTGCCCAGCCCCAGCGTCCCCTTCCGCCCCGCTGTTCCCATGCACAGGTTGCTGCTCCTGCGTGGCAGGCTTAGAACGTCCGAGGCGAGAGAGTGGACCATGGCCAAATTGGATTATTTTGCACCACTGATCTCCCGTTTCTCATCCAGCACCATGAACTCCTGGGGTAATTTTTTTTGGCCTTGAAACAGAGAGGCCATTGGTTCTGTGCCACCGTGCGTCACCCCACAACGCTCCACACGGACATGGCTTCTAACAGTGACTCCCTCTTCTGAGGCCATCATTTTGGGAGCTGATTGTCCTTGCGTCAGCAGGGCTATGACCCCCAGGAGCCAGCCGGGCGGTCTGAGTAAACAGAAGGACGGAACAGTCAAAGGTTTACAGGCATCAGCTGGACCGGGGCATCGGCGGCTTGATTTTTTTTTTTCTTCCCCTGCAAGAGATGGGAGGCACGTTAAAGATCTGCTGCAGATTACCGTGGCATTTTCTGCCAAGTTGGTCTTTAAGAGGCCACCAGAGAAGGGTGGGGTTTGGGGGGGTTGAAGCAAGGGTGGGGTTTGGGGGGGTTGAAGCAAGGGTGGGGCTTTGGGGGGTTCAGAAGATAATTTGGGGGGGTGGAACGGCAAGGGTGGACTCCTTTCCCAGAAATAGCCCCTTTGGCACAGAACTCCTATGAAAAGCAAGGGGGGTCTGCACAGGGGGGTGCAAAAAGTCCAAATGGCGCTGTGACTGCAGGCGGAAAGAGGAGGGGGTTCAGTTATTTTTATTTTATTTAAATTTGTATCACCGCCCATCTCCCCCAATGGGGGAATTATGCAGTTGCAGGCACCACCTGGGCCTTTGTGGCCCCGCCCCCTGGGGATGTCCCTTTCGCAATATCTTCCTGGGAGCGCCTGAACTAGCCGACAGCCACTTTGAGCTTCAGGGGAGGAATCAAAAGGTTACCAGCAGCCCCCGGATCCAGAGTGTCAAAAACTAGCAAGGAATCTTCGTTTCTAGTTAAAAGAAGGCGCAGCGCTCCTGGTTGCTCTTCCTCGGAAGACACCTTGAGAATCGGGCCTTTTTGAGCAGGCAGATGATACCCGGGCTGCAAAAATCTAGACAACCACAATAGAGGATCAAAGGTTGGAGCAACCTTGAAACATCCAGACCAGCGTTTTTCAAACTTGGCAGTTTTAAGATGTGTGGACTTCAACTCGGAGAATTCTCCAGGCAGCAAAGAGTCTTTGCTTTGGCTCCATTTAATTTTGCTTAAAAGGAGACAAAATGGCATTTAACTTAGTCTTTCGTCCAGTCCACTACTCAAAGACCAGGTTTGAGTCGAACGTCTTCCTCCTTGCAGTGGAGACAGCCAATCCAAGGAACACGATTCTAAAATTGCTAAGGAATAGCCTTTATTAGAAAGAATATTAAGGCTGCAGGTTAAGAATTCCAGCCAGTACCTTACTTTTAACTGAGACGCCTACATAGAGGCAATTCAGGGTGACAAAACTCTTGCCTGCTGCCTTTGCTTTTTCTAGGGAGGCGGCTAGAAACCTGCCCCTTGGGAGAAGCGGGGGGGCTTGCATCTATCCACTGTTCTGAAGACTGTCATTCCTATCCAACTCTCAGAGAACCTTGGTCCAGAAAAAAATTAAAATGTTCTTGTACTCTCATCAAGGGGGTCCTCTCCCTTTCTTTCATTCTGGGAACATAGTGCTGTAAACAAAGCCTTTGGCTTGGCGGGAAGCAGAATTTGAAAAAAGTTTCTTTTTCATTACATCTTACATCAACCTACAGGTAGTCTTTGACTTACGACCACAATCGGGACCGAACTTCCCTTGCTAAGTGATGCGGTCATTAAGTGAGTTGTGCCCGATTTTACAACCTTTGCCACGGTCGTTAAGCAAATAACACAGTCTTCAAGGAAATCTGGCTTCCCCCAGTGACTTTGCTTGTCGGAAGCCCCCTGGGAAGGTTGCAAATGGCGATCATGTGACCCCGGGGCACTGCAACCATCGTAAATACATGCCAGTTGCCAAGTGCCCGAATTTTGATCACATGACTGCGGAGATGCCGCAATAGTCATAAGTGCAAGGACCAGTCACACGTCACTTTTTCCAGTCCCATCATAACTTTGGTCATTAAATGAATGGTCATAAGTCGGACTACCTGTATTTCTTTTTCTTCATTGCTTTTGATCCAAATATTTGATCCAATGGCCAAATAAACAGGAATGTGACATATAATCACAGGCTATGCTCGCACATGACTGTTTTCTTTAATTCCAGCTTTAAAGCTAAGGCTTCACAATCACCTATAGATGCAGAGCAGTTAAGAAGACAACAGCTTGCTAATTTATACCTTGCATGGCACACACAGTAGTGAATTGAGGTTGGGAAGGTCCCATTTCCTATCTTCCACAAAGCTCACTGCTTTGCATGAAACACTAAACCAGGTTAGTGTCATTTCTAGCATGTCTTCCAACCATGGCTGTCTGGTACAAGCCTGTATGACATCATGTGCCATGATGTCATCATGCCAATGATGTGAAGTGTGTCATTTGCCAGTTCCCTAGTTCCCAACTTTTGCATGATGATGTCATAATGCCACTTGCCCCCACAGATGCCTGTGCATCCCAACCTGTAGCTTTAGTCACTTTTGAGTTAAAAGGGAAGGCGTTTTACTCACCCAGTTCCCAAGCCTTATCATCAGGGAGACCCACTCTCTGTGGCTCACGAAGTCACCCACACTGGAAAAGAGGATGAACCCAAGATGTTGGTGCTTTGGCATAGAGTCACGGGAAACAAAATCACGTTCCCCTGGTCATTCCACATCTGTGCCATAGGCTGTTGGTTTTGTTTTAATTAAACCGAGCAGATCTAACATGAAATAACAGCCCGCTATCCATCACAAAGATATGATATTCCTTCAGTCGTTTGATGCCAGAGGGCTGGGCCACTCACGCCAGGTGTAGCCAAGCTAGAAATGCAAATCTGCCCTCAGAGATCTTGCATCAGCTACCCAAACACTCCCTTCCCTCACCTTGACTTGGTTAGTAGAAAGTTGGTATGCCTATAAAAGAGAGGAAGGGTGTTGCAAAGTGTCCCTGTTTTATAGATAGCAATGTCAAAGGGAAAGTTGTCTTGGCGTTGGTCCAATTGGACTGTTTGTGTCAGTATTATAGATGGCATGGATTCAGATTAATATGTTAGAATGCAATTATACGCGTACATATTCAGAAGTAATCCTCTTGGAGTGTAAAGAGACTCACCCTTAGTTAAATATGTACATAGGTTGCAGCCACAATTAAGTGTGAAATCCAATTGAAGGCAGTTGGACCTTTGCTATAGTGGCTGAACAGGTCCCAGGAGTAAAGCTCACTTCTCATTTTTTTATCTCATAATCCACCTTTTCTGATACACACAAAAAAGCACCAAAAACTCTGTTGGTCTATTAGTAAAATTCCAGAATCACATATGTTCAGTATATCAAGACATTATAAAACAACAACGCACTTTTCTAGCTCTTGTTTGTTTTATCTGTTCACTGCCTTGGGAACTGTTGGTATTAAGAGTGACGGATAAGAGCGATACACTGAAATTTTCCAAGCACTGCTAGAAGGCGGCTCTCAAGAGAGAGATCCATCAGGTTTGCTTCAGAAGGACCCAACCTGATATGACAAGTCTCTAGAAACCCAGAAGTACATCCTACCAGATAGGAAAGAAGGCAGGAAATCCCACCTTCCCTCAGTATCGTCAGCAGAGCATCACAGAGAAGCCAGATTGGCGTCTAGCACCGCTTTGGTATTTCTCCCTCTCTCAGCTGCCTTAGCAAAGCTGACCTTCACGGCCTCCTGCAACTCTCCTTAGGTCCTCCTGTGCTCCTTGTGAGCGCTTGCTGACACAACTGTTTCACAGGCACCTGCTAGGCTTCCTGAAGATCTGTGGCTCAAGACAAAAGCCCATTAAACAAACCACTTGGCAGGAATGATCCGTGGCTTCACTTCCTCTTGGTTAGGAATTTTAAGAGGTTCTACCACAGATCCGAATGGAAGTGAATTCAGGTATTCTCTGCAGGAGATCAATAAGGTCAAATGAGAGGCAAAACAAGTTTGCCCAAATCGCCTTTCCCAGGAAAAATCCATGGTGAGGGTTGCACATCCTCATTCCAAACTTTAGGAGGGGGGCCTTTAAATTAGTTAGTGAGTTAGTTTATAGCAGAGCTGGTTTCCTTGAAGAGCAAAGGTTTGTTTCTCAGTCCTCCTGGGATTGACCATGAAACTAAGTAGCCCAGCTACGCTAGGATGCCTGATAGCAGAGGCATCCACACTGGGGTCATCTAGCTGGGCAAAGCTGGACAGTATATCACTACTCTACAAGAACACAGCTTTGTGTGTCACCTCCCCAGAGACACAATTTCCACACTGGAAACCCTACCTGGTTTTTTTTTGAGAAAAACCATGTTCTGGCTCAGCTAATCTCACCCAGCTACCGACACAACTGGAGTGAGGGATTGGCTGTCTTCACACAACACACTAAGCCATGGTTAACTAAACCATGTTTTTCTCAGTTAACCAATTTCCTGGTTTGCAGGATGCACTGAGCCATAAGCTAACCCAAGGCTAAGGTTCACACTAATGCACCCAGTACAACTCGGTGGCTTGTTTGCAATTCAACAGGGCGTATAAGCCAGTGCTTGCGATCCTGCCCTCTCGCATCTCCCACCCCAAATTTCTCTTTCCATTTCCAGTAACCCCATCCCCAAATGGAATTTTCGAAAAGCCTGCACCCCACAATTGTTAAGGTACTTTCACTGTCCGAAGTCTTCCTTTTGTTTATTCGTTTAGTCGCTTCCGACTCTTCGTGACTTCATGGACCAGCCCGCGCCAGAGCTTCCTCTCGGTCGTCAACACCCCCAGCTCCCCCAGGGACGAATCCATCACCTCTAGAATATCATCCATCCACCTTGCCCTTGGTCGGCCCCTCTTCCTTTTGCCCTCCACTCTCCCTAGCATCAGCATCTTCTCCAGGGTGCTCTGTCTGCTCATTATGTGGCCAAAGTATTTCAGTTTTGCCTTTAATATCGTTCCCTCAAGTGAGCAATCTGGCTTTATTTCCTGGAGGATGGACTGGTTTGATCTTCTTGCAGTCCAAGGCACACTCAGGATTTTCCTCCAACACCACAGTGCAAAAGCATCGATCTTCCTTCTCTCAGCCTTCCTTATGGTCCAGCTCTCGCAGCCATATGTTACTACGGGGAACACCATTGCTTTAACTATGCAGACCTTTGTTGTCAGTGTGAGGTCTCTGCTCTTGACTATTTTATCGAGGTTTGTCATTGCTCTTCTCCCAAGGATTAAGTGTCTTCTGATTTCCTGACTGCAGTCAGCATCTGCAGTAATCTTCGCACCCAGAAATACAAAGTCTTTCACTGCTTCTACATTTTCTCCCTCTATTTGCCAGTTATCAATCAAGCTGGTTGCCATCATCTTGGTTTTTTTGAGGTTTAGCTGCAAACCAGCTTTTGCACTTTCTTCTTTCACCTTCATCATAAGGCTCCTCAGTTCCTCTTCACTTTCAGCCATCAAAGTGGTATCATCTGCATATCTGAGATTGTTAATGTTTCTTCCAGAGATTTTAACTCCAGCCTTGGATTCCTCAAGGCCAGCTTGTCGCATGATGTGTTCTGTGTACAAGTTGAATAGGTAGGGTGAGAGTATACAGCCCTGCCGTACTCCTTTCCCAATCTTAAACCAGTCCGTTGTTCCGTGGTCTGTTCTTACTCTTGCTACTTGGTCGTTATACAGATTCTTCAGGAGGCAGACAAGATGACTTGGTATCCCCATACCGCTAAGAACTTGCAACAATTTGTTATGGTCCACACAGTCAAAGGCTTTAGAATAGTCAATAAAACAGAAATAGATGTTTTTCTGAAACTCCCTGGCTTTTTCCATTATCCAGCGGATATTGGCAATTTAGTTCCTCTGCCTTTTCTAAACCCAGCTTGTACATCTGGCAATTCTCGCTCCATGAATTGCTGAAGTCTACCTTGCAGGATCTTGAGCATTACCTTACTGGCATGTGAAATGAGTGCCACTGTTCGATAGTTTGAACATTCTTTAGTGTTTCCCTTTTTTGGTATGGGGATATAAGTTGATTTTTTCCAGTCTGATGGCCATTCTTGTGTTTTCCAAATTTGCTGGCATATAGCATGCATTACCTTGACAGCATCATCTTACAAGATTTTGAACAGTTCAGCTGGGATGCCATCATCTCCTGCTGCCTTGTTATTAGCAATGCTTCTTAAGGCCCACTCAACCTCACTCTTCAGGATATCTGGCTCTAGCTCACTGACCACACCGTCAAAGCTATCCCCGATATTGTTATCCTTCCTATACAGGTCTTCTGTATATTCTTGCCACCTTTTCTTGATCTCTTCTTCTTCTGTTAGGTCCTTGCCATCTTTGTTCTTGATCATACCCATTTTTGCCTGGAATTTACCTCCGATGTTTCTAATTTTCTGGAAGAGGTCTCTTGTCCTTCCTATTCTATTGTCTTCTTCCACTTCCATGCATTGTTTGTTTAAAAATAATTCCTTATCTCTTCTGGCTAACCTCTGGAATTTTGCATTTAATTGGGCATATCTCCCCCTATCACTGTTGCCTTTTGCTTTCCTTCTTTCTTGGGCTACTTCTAGTGTCTCAGCAGACAGCCATTTTGCCTTCTTGGTTTTCTCTTTCTTTGGGATGTATTTTGTTGCCGCCTCCTGGACAATGTTGCGAACTTCTGTCCATAGTTCTTCCAGGACCCTATCTACTAAGTCCAGTCCCTTAAATCTATTCTTCACCTCCACTGCATATTCCTTAGGAATATTAGTGAGCTCATATCTAGCTGATCTGTGGGTCTTCCCTAATCTCTTTAGTCTGATCCTAAATTGTGCAATAAGAAGTTCGTGATCGGAACTACAGTCAGCTCCAGGTCTTGTTTTTACCGACTGTATAGATGTCCGCCACCTTTGGCTGCAAAGGATGTAGTCAATCTGATTTCGGTGTTGTTCATCTGGTGAAGTCCATGTACAAAGCCGTCTCTTAGGTTGTTGGAAGAGAGTGTTTGTTATGCTGAGTGAGTTGACTTGGCAAAATTCTATCAGCCTATGTCCTGCTTCATTTTGTTCTCCCAGGCCATGCTTACCTGTAATTCCAGGTGTCATTTGACTGCCCACCTTAGCATTCCAGTCTCCCGTGATGAAAATAACATCTCTTTTAGGCGTGTTGTCCAGTAGGTGCTGCAGATCCTCATAGAACTGCTCTACTTCAGCTTCTTCAGCATCTGTGGTTGGGGCGTATATTTGGATCACTGTGATGTTAGATGGCTTGCCCTGAATTCGAATTGAGATCATTCTATCGTTTTTTGGATTATATCCAAGCACTGCTTTAGCCACTTTACTATTAATTATGAAGGCTACTCCATTTCTTCTGTGGTCCTCTTGTCCACAGTAGTAGATCTGGTGGTCATTTGATGTGAAGTGGCCCATTCCAGTCCATTTCAGTTCATTGACACCCAAAATGTCTATCTTTAATCTTGACATCTCACCAAGAACCACATCCAATTTGCCCTGGCTCATAGATCTTACATTCCAGGTTCCAGCGGTGTGTTGATCCTTCGAACATCGGATTCGCCGTTCACCACCAGCACCGTCAGCTGCTAGCCGTCCTTTCGGCTTTGAGCTAGCTGCGTCATCACGTCTGGGGCTAGTTGAGCTCCTCCTCTGTTCCTCCCCAGTAGGATTTTGACCATCTTCCGACCTGGGGGTCTCATCTTCCGATGGTATACCGACATATCTCTGGTTGTGCTGATCCATTTAGTTTTCACGGCAAGAATACTGGGGTGGGTTGCCATTACCTTCCCCAGGGATCGCATTTAGTCTGACCTCTCTGTCATGACCTTCCCGACTTGGGTGGCCCTTCACAGTTTAGCTCATGGCATCATTGAGGTGCTCAAGCTCCAGCACCACAACAAGGTAATGATCCTTTGCTGAAGGAAATTTTCCTTGGTAGCTGAGAAAAACATAAACCGATTTTTATGTAACAAATGCAGCAGAAATAATAATACATCTACCTATCTCCACACTAGACGCAGCAAGAGAGGCTGCGTCTGGGCCTCTCATTAATATCATTAGCTGATGAACGCAATGGGCTCGAGAAGGATGGGGAGAAGGTGGAGGCCACCTGGCTAAATCCCAGCAAGAGGAGGCGGGAATGGACTGTGCAGTCATTTTCTTTCCTCTCCCCTGGGTTTTTACATCCAGGCTGATGATAAAAATAGCAGCGCATCTGTCGCTCAGTGACAAGAAAGATCGATATGAGTAATAATGGCTGCGAGGGCAAAAGTGAAATTGCTGCAGCCTGAACTCAAAGTGCTCACATCCATGGAAACCAGAGAGAGAAGAACGGGTATCAGTTCTGCCTGGATACGAAATAAGTGCTTAGCAATGCATTCATTCTTCTGGTTCCTGATCCCAAGACTCCAACCTTACATCTTCCAGATGCATTTTCCCCCTGGAGTCTGCTGAAATTAAGATGCTGTATCTCGGTTTAAAAAAAAAATGCTGATGGGACGCTGAATCATCCCTCTGTGTCACCAGGTGCCGTCTGTGTCAGCTCTGCCTCTGGCAAGCAGGTCTTGCTCAGTGAATGAGGCCATTAACGCAGGAGCATCTCAGAACTGGCATGGAGATCAGCCTGGAGGGAGGGGGGCACTTGGAAGTGGGGAAAAATAGATCATCGTCAGGAGGCAATAGAGCAGTTGCCTGCGTCATGCTTCCCTTACTGGATCCTGCCCTGAATCAGCAGGAAGTCAGACCAGGAATTCATTTATTAGCCCAACTACGTGGAAATAAAACGAGCTATAATTCACCCTCTTCTGATAATGGCTAGGTAGAGATATCTCAAGGAAGTCAGACTGTCCTGTCCCTCACACTGCAATAAATCATGGATTGTTGAATAAGCAACAACTGGCTGGATTTACCCCAACGGTAAGCCAAAAAACCCCATCACGTTGAATGGGTTTACATGTCACATGGCTTCACGTTTGGCTAATCAGGGCTTATTGGAAAAGCACAATTTACTGAGTTCACACAGCATACTAAGCTGTAACTTCACAAACCATTTTTATAGAAGTACATGACCAAAGGACCACCACAGTGTATGGTCCCTAGAAGCCTCAGATCTCACCCTAAAAATCTCCACATTCTGGTCCCAAATTTTAATTGTTAACCTGACCAAAGGAAGATATTATAAAAGTCATGATTAGAGACTCATCACATTAACTATATTAGTTACTCCAGTAACAGACCAGTGTAAAGTCAAGGGGGAAGAGAAGTACTTTCAGACTTGCAAGAATCTGTTCATGTAACCTTAGAATAAAGATAGAGCGAGTCCTCCTGGGTTTCTTCTTGCCTGGACTACATTGCATGGCTGACATCAGTCTGCAAGTCTCTTCCCCCCTCGCCTTTACAGCCCCAGAAACTAGGGAGGGTCCCTTCTGAGACATTTGCCACGGCCCTTTTCCTTCTGCAGGCTCAGCTGCCTCTTATCTAGCTGTTGCCTAGTCCGCAGCTCTTCCTCCTGTCTCCCAAGGTCATTGCCGCATGCCATTACACCCTGTGAGCGTGGAGATGATAAATGGCAGGCTGTTGTGCTCAAAGGCCATCTCAGAACATATGATCTTCTCCTACTGACTATTGGTAACCATCAAGGGTCACTGCAGCTTCATCTGGTTTTCCCTTTATATTTTCGAATAGTTTGTGGAATGAACTGGCTTCAAGCACGCAATTCAGGTTCTCTGGGTTCAAGGAAGCATAACGTTTTGACTCCCAGGCTTGCAAAACTCGCCCTCTGCAAGACTGCGAGCACACCTTCATTGCTGCCCAGAAGAACCCAACGCTTGTCTCACCTGCCAAGTACGCTGTACGTTTGGAAGAGGAAGGCACGCCCTGCCCCCCGTCATATCTCCTGACCATACAGCCCGCCTTATTCCTGGGGCTCAGACTCCTGCCAAAAGCGCCACCCCCATGTCAGAAACAAAAGTAGCTAGCCTAGAGGAATGTATTGATGAGAAAGAGGCTTCATCCACTTTCATTCCAGATGGATTCCAATGCTCCCACCTTTTCTTCATTGATATTGTTAAAAAGCATGGCTTCTTACATGAGGCCCATGATTACAGGCTCCTAATTTTTGTAACTGCGAGGAAGTATGAACACTTGGAACAGACACAGAAAGCATGCATTTTTTAAGTAAACCTGGATGTCAGAGGAATTTACAGCCTAATTTACATGGTCATAAATATTAACGGCCTTTAAAAAGCCATTGCAGTTAGCCCTTGTTTAGCGACTGCCTTGCTTAGTGACCATTTGCAGTCACTGTGGTGATGAAAAAGTAGGCTGACCATATTTCCTTGAGACAAAAACAGGACATTGGGATGGCAAAACGGGGCAGGGCCAGGCGACGGGCTGGATCGGCAGGCAGGAACATCTCCGGTTTTCTCGGTCTGGGAATCTTTGGATTCCTTTGTTTGCAAGAGGCAAGGGTGGGCTGGAGAGTCTAGTGAACGGTTGTCCCCGACAAGCCGTTCCTCCTCTGACCCTGCTTTTACATTCTTTTCTTCCCACCCTTTCAAGGCAGGAGCCGATCAGCTCACCCTCTGATCACCGCCTATCAGCTGATCCTGTTTTTTTCTTTTTAGGTTTCCCGCCGGGTTGAGCTCTGCGGCTTTTTTCCCACCGTTTCTGCTGAGCTCCCCCTCCTTCCATTCAAAGTCAGACTGCATTCTGACAGGTTCATGGGAACTTTCATGTTTTTAAGTAAGGTTTTTAAGAAAACGGGACAAAATGGACATTTATATTAAAATGACGGGACGGTCTGGAAATGTTAAAAAAATGGGACTGTCCCGTTCAAAACAGGATGGTCATCCTATGAAAAAGTAACTTTGTGACCAATCCTCGCATTGATGACCTTTGCAGGTCTGTAAAACAAAGGAAACCTGAAGGAAGATCTTAAGCACTGTCATGGTTTCACTTAGGGACCATTTCACTGAACGACCAAGTTGCCAATTCCAATTGTGGTTGCTAAACGAAGACTACCTGTGTGGGAAATCTGAATATGTCGTCTTACTGCTTGGATCATCAGGAAAGCCCTAAGCCTTCATGAAATTTAGTATCTTTCACCTGTTGGACAAACTTCTTTTTATTTGAGTGACTTGCTCAGATCCTACTCTGAGGATCCTGCTCTCCCCAGTGAACAGATTCAGGCAGTTCTTCAGTGATTTTGCAAATACAACCTAAACTGGAGAAATGTACTTTTGTTCTGCCCATCTTGGATTCCTGGAGCTACCTTATTTCCTTGGAGTGAATCCTGATGGATTCTGCCAAAATTAAATTGATTCTATGGGAGGGGAACCCACCCACACCGTCAGGGATGTATGTTTTCTGAACTTAATAAACAAAAAATTGGTTTTTATTATGCTGTATTATTGGCACAAATGGCGAAGTTAGCAGCCTTAAGAGAAAATAGGATGTCTGGATTTATCTCTAGCTGGCAACCACTTTTGAATCATTTGCTTGTGTCTGAAAAGAATTAAGTTTTGATTTTGGGTTTTGATGATTAAATGGTTTGATTTTATAGAAATGTTACCAAGGTTTAATTAATGGTAAGA
The DNA here is from genome assembly GCF_035149785.1 of Candoia aspera. Classification (NCBI taxonomy): domain Eukaryota; kingdom Metazoa; phylum Chordata; class Lepidosauria; order Squamata; family Candoiidae; genus Candoia; species Candoia aspera. The sequence continues at coordinate 23,757,383 of NC_086161.1, read as the reverse complement.
GATTGTATCTGTGTAATATGCATTTATACATATATATGCATTTATGCGTATCTCCAATCTGTATTGGACGACGTTGGAAGTCACTTTTTCTGTTTTCCACCTAATTTTGCACCTTTATAGTTTTCCTCTTTTCTTTAGTTCTGTATTCCATCTGATCTATACTCTACGTTTTGTATTTTAACTATACTTTGAAAATCAACGACGTTCTTTAAAAAAAAAATTGTCTCATTTTATACTGCCTCTTGGAGAATAAGCCAGCCAGGTGACTGCATATCCTCCCCTCCCCTTAGAACCTTGGACCTAAATTCCTTTGGACTTCATTATTAACCTACCTTGGGTCGAAGCCTAGATGCCATTCTAGCACTTGATCCGTCCTCCAGACTGCATTATTTCATCCCATTGCGGCCTTTCCCCTGCTCTTGGGATGATCTGTTTATTCTCCAAGTTTACTCACCATGGCCTATCCCATCATATAATCTCTGACAAAGACTCACAATTCAGGTCATGTTTTTGGAAGCCACTATTTCAGTTAACAGAGGTTACACTCCCACTTCTCTGCCTGTGAGGTGAAGGAACAAATGAATGCCCCCTTAGAGCAATACCAACAAAACTACTAGCTTATCATTGACTAACTTTGCTTACAGCAACTCAGTTCATTGATTTTTACTTACCAAGTTGTTGTTGACTCTTAGCAACCACATACAGGTCCTCAACTTGTGAAACTGGGACCGGAACTTCCGTTGCTAAGCAAAGCAGTCTTTAAGTGAGTCATGTCCAATTTTAACCCTTTTCTGCTGCAGTCATTAAGTGAATCATATGGTCGTTAAGTGAATCCAGCTCGCTCCATTGACTTCACTTGTCGGAAGCCAGCTGGAAAGATTGCAGATGGCGATCATGTGACCCCCAGGATGCTGCAACTGTCGCAAATACATGCCAGTTCCCAACCATCTAAATTTTGATCACATGACCACAGGGATGCTACAATGGTCGTAAGTGTGAGGACCAGTCATAAATCACTTTTCAGTGCCATCATACCTTTGAATGGTTGCTAAATGAATGGTCATAAGTTGAGGACTACCTTTAGATAGATTTTCTCCATGGTGATCTGTCCTTAACTTGGTTCTTCAGCTCTTCCAATTGTGCACTCCCCAAAAGTCTCCACTTCAGGCTACTTATCTGACAACTATCACCTGACCCCTTTCGGTTCCAGAGGCCTCCTGTTCCTTCTTCAGGAATGGCAAGCCACTCAGTGCCTCAAGAGGTAGACTGCACTGCCCATTGTATGGAAACAGGGCTTATGTCCGTCTAACATTAAGTTTTGCCACCATCCCCTCAGCCCCCCAATTAACTTTTCATTTACAGAAATAGAAACTGGGTTAAAATCTGGTTGGGCAGCGCATGGTTCAGCATGGAGCAGAACACTAGGTCGTGGGTCTAGCACGCTGGGTGAACCTTGCCGCTGTGTTGGTGGTGCCAGTCGTTTCCCAGACTGTCATGCCACTGCTGTTGCTCGTCAGCTCAGAAACGGTAGTTTACGGGACAAGCAACTGTGCTTTGTTAACCCAGAGCCTGGGTGTCTCATCTTGGGTGAACACAGTCAAAGCCCAAAGCCTGGCTATAAGGATCCACATTAATGTAGCCCAGGTAGGGGGCTTCGTAGGACAATGGTTCCTTATCCCCGCTTTACCCTAGAACAGAGACTACTTCAGGCTGAAAAAGTACATTAAGCCAAGACTGAATATCACAAGTTCTTTATTCGTAATAAGTAGGCAACTGGCACCTGCAGATTAAGCTTTCCAACGCATATTTAAGCCTTCTTTCGCATTCCACAGGCTGCACACTTGTCCAAAGTCCAGAGAGAAAAAGAAATGCCAATAACTCACTGGCAAAAAGGAAGCTGTATAAGTCCAGGAATTCTGCATAGTGCGAGGCAATTTATCTAGACAACAGTTCAAGAAATCTTTGTTACCCCAACATCAACAAATGCAAAAACTAGCGCAGCCTCGCTTTGGAGCGGCTGACCCAGACAGCCATGCTGACTTCAAACAGCTTTTGTTACCCCCCCCCCCCGACGGCTCCAAGTTGCATGCTCAGGTGTGCCTGTGTCTGTACGCACATGCATGATTTTTTCATTTTCCAATCTGTCTTTTCACAGGGACGCACAGCCAGGTCTCATGGGAAGTAGTGTCTTCATCCCTTTGTACAGGCTTCTGGTCTCACTAAAAAGTGGCTGTTTCAAAAGGCATGGAACAGAATGTGTGTTTGTAGAGGAAGGGGTGCTTTTTAACCCAGCACTTAATTTTCTACCTCTGCATTTGATCTATGTTTAGGTGTCATTTCATGTTGACGTCTCTGGAATGTGCTCCAGGAGAGAATAAATTGCATTATTTTCTGACAGGTCCTCATCAGGCACTGAGTGGTGGGTCACAGCCCAATTCTGCCTCACCTTCCCACTCTCCTTTTGGCTTATTCGCCAAGGATGTAATCCTATCAGCCCTGGAATAGGATCTGGGGATCCTAGGACTGGATCCCTGATCCAAAGTGAGAGAAGGAGGCTGAAAATCTTGGAGGGGAGCAAACAGAATCAGACCATGAAATCTCCTCCCTACCACTTCTTCAGCAAGACCTCGAAGAGATCAAGCTGATCTTCATCACTTGCTTCAAGAGGACAAGCTGGGCACACTTCCTGACACAGCAAAAATTTAGGTCAGCTTGGGAGGGAAGGAATGCACCCCCCCCAAGAACAAAGTCTCTCCTGGCTCTCGTTTGTTGACTGCAGCCCGCAGGGTAGTAGGATTTTTGTGGCACCACATTTGGAGCACTCTGATTTAACTTCAGAATTATTCTGCCTCGTCTCTAGGCTGGCCACATGTTTAACCCCCCATGTTTCACCTGAATGGAGCTCAGCGAAGCTTTCAAGGTCCCCCCCAAGAGCCGCAGGCAGGCCAGCATGCTTATGCTGGATGTGGCAACCCAACACCTGGACCAAGAAGAGCGGTCAACGTTCTTGTTGCATGGCCACTGGCCTCAACACATTTCATTAGCACGCAACCTTCTGTCCCTCGATCCAGATGTCAGCTTTGCAAAGGTTCTGCTCTAGGGAAAGAAGTGAAATGAAGCAGAAACGGCTATTAAAAAACTGAGTTTCCCTTTCTCACTCAAACCGGCAGAGACGTTCTGCTTCGCGGGAACACAGCTGTCGAGAACTTCCCTTCTCAAAGGTAAGCTGGTCTCACATGACCTCTTGCACATGATGGGGCTAATTCCTACAAAAGGAATCCTTAATGGGTACAACAGCTGCTGCATGGCGTTGTCCAAAGACAGCGGTGCTCAACTAGTTCAGTTTATTCTCGCATCCTCCTCCTGGGGCCCAGGCTGGGATCCCACTGGCCCAAACTTCCGGGTCCTTTAGTCTTCTAATCATCAAAATCAGGGATGTCATCGTAGGAGTAGCCCCGGTAGCCTTTGGAAGCAAAGTACGCGATGCGCAAGTGATAGAAGCCTGGGAGGAAAACCAGAATTCCGATGATCAAGACGGGGACGGCACGATCGGCTCCCTGGAGGACAGAAGAAGAGGGGCAGGGTCACGAGGCAGGTGGAGGCCTCAAACGCAGCGGTGAAGATGAACTTGGATGACCTCCAGGGCCTTTAAGGGAAGGCAGGAAGGTACTAAAACTCCCCCAGGCAAAATGGTGGCTGGCTCTATCTTTGAAGATGGCCCCATGGTGAAGGGGATGGACCAGGGGCAGGGAGATCCTAGCTCCCCTTCAGCCATGGAAGTTCACGGCGGGGGGCGCTGCGGGCCAGTTCTTCTACCTCAGCCCAAGAGCCAGGGTGATAACTACCTGAGGTGTTGGAGGAGCAGAAAGACCCAGGTTCTAGTTCCTGCTCAGCCACAAGAACACCCTGGGTGACTTTGGGCCAGTCCCTCCTTCTCAGCCCCAGAGCCAGGGTGGTGTAATGGTGAAGATGCTGGATAGGGAGCAGCAAGACCTGGGTTCTAGTCCCCCTCCCCACGCATGGAAACCCCCTGGGGGGAGCCTAGCTAGCTTTTCATTCACCCAAATGAAGGTAGAAGATGGAAGGTGAGGGTGTTCCTGGTCTGAGATACAATGTTTAGTTTACAATGGAGGCTGAGACAGAAGAACCACCCAACCAGGATCCCATCCTCATGTACAGTTGTAATCGAAATTATGCAACCCCCCTTGCAGATCAGGTTGATGGTCAAAACGTACAGTCTTTCAGCTGTTTGCAATGAACAAATCAAACAAAAGCAATTGAAACAGCTCAACACAACGAATGCTTCAAGTGGTCTCCCCAAAGTCAACTGAAAATGCAACTGATCATGACTTCTCCAGTCTCAAAATTATTCAACCCCCTGAATACTGTCACAACAGCACACATACAGTATGCAAAACACACGTTGTTCTAAGCACACCTGATGCAACTAATCAAGGGCTCATTAGTTGCACCAGGGGTGCTTGAGCCGGAGCGCATGAAATAGCTGAAGTGGCCAGGGGTTTGCTGACCGTCCTGTTTGACTGCATGTTAGAAACACAGTACGACTAAGTCAAAGAATGGTCCAGAAAGGTAAGAGGAGAGATCATCGCCCTTCACAAACAGGGAACAGGATACAAAAGGATAGCGAAGGCCCTGAACGTTCCTAGAGACACCGGTGGAAGCACAGTTCGCAAGTTCACAGTTGAAGGAACAGTGGTGACGCTGCCTGGACGGGGCAGAAAAGGAAGCTGTCAGTGGCTGCAGCCAGATTTCTGAGAAGGCAGGTGGAGAGAAACCCTCAAGTGACTGCAAAAGACCTGCAGCAAGACTTGGTGGCAACAGGCACTGAGGTTTCAGTGGGAACTGTAAGGTGTGTACGAAACACAGAAGGTTCCCATGCCAGAACGCCAAGATGTGCACCACTACTGACCCAAAAGCACAAGAAAAGTTGGCTTCAGTATGCTCAAAATCATATCAATAAGCCACAGAAGTTTGGGGATTCTGTTCTGTGGAGAGAGGAAACAAAACTGGAACTTTTCGGCCCGATGGATCAGCGGCGTGTCCGGAGGAAGAAGAACGAAGCATACGCTGAAAAGAACACTCTGCCTACAGGTAAGCATGGTGGTGGCTCGGTGATGCTCTGGGGCTGCTTCGCATCCTCTGGCACTGGAAACCTGCAGCGTGTGGACGGCAAGATGGATTCGCTGAAGTATCAGGAAATCCTAGGAGAAAACGTCCTGCCGTCTGTAAGGCAGCTGAAGCTTGGGCGTCACTGGACCTTCCAGCAGGACAATGGTCCCAGGCATACCTCAAATTCCACTAAGGCTTGGATGCAGAAGAAGTCCTGGAAGATTCTGCAGTGGCCATCACAGTCACCTGACTTGAACCCCATAGAAAATCTCTGGTGGGATTTGGAGAAGGCGGTTGCAGCATGCAACCCCAAGAATATTACCGAACTGGAGGCCATTGCTCATGAGGAAAGGGCTAAGATTCCTCAGGAACACTGCCAGAAGCTGGTGTCTGGCTATGCATCTCGTTTGCAGCAGGTCATAACAGCAAAAGGGTGCTCTACTAAGCACTGGAGATGCTTGCCATGAAGGGGTTGAATAATTCTGAGACTGGAGAAGTCACGATCAGTTGCATTTTCAGTTGACTTTGGGGACACCACTTGAAGCAATCGTTGTGTTGAGCTGTTTCAATTGCTTTTGTTTGATTTGTTCATTGCAAACAGCTGAAAGTCTGTATGTTTTGACAATCAACCTGATTTGCAATGGGGGTTGAATAATTTCTATTGCAACTGTAAGAGAAGCAGGTTAGAGAACTCGTACAGTTCTGCAAATGGCTACATAAGGGGGGGGGAAGGTGAGGGAAGCCATGGGGTTTTCGCACATCTGTGACCACACGCAGCTTCTGTGCAGCCAGGGAATTTCAGCACTTCCCTGTCTAGAATACAACACTGACACAAACAAGAATAGAAATGGCAATCATCACAACCTCGTTGATTTGATCAGTCTTCTCCAGCCTAGTGCCTAGATATGCCAGGCTTCATCTGCCACCTGATGGGAGTTACGGGCACCAAAGAGCAATACAGCTCAAAAGCAGCAGGTTGGCAGAAGCCACTTTAAAACCTCAGAGCCACGGCACCGCTTCTGAGTCGCTTTGCAGACGGAGGAGTCCTGGGGTGCCCTGCTGCAGCCACCATAACCTGGACAAGGGGGGGGGGCACAATCAATCAGCTGCCAGCCCCCCGGGCGGAGCAGCAGCCAGTTCTCTTTGAAGGATCAGCACTGCTGGAGACTTACTCGAGTGGAGGACTCTACCAGCCCTTACCCATCTCATTTACTAAGGTTTTAATGGTTGAGTAGATTTTGATTTTAATGATGCCTATTTACATTTTCCCTTGATTTTTACGGTGCTGTCGTTATTTGTGTTTTACCATTTGCATCTTAATTGCTCTAAGCGGCCTTGAGCGCTGTGGAGACAGAAAAGCAAGATAGGAACCAATTGCCCAAATTCCTCTTGATGTCCGTAAGGGAACTGCAGGTTTATAAGCCACCACAGCCCCTCCCAAATTCTGTGCCCCAAATAAACCTCTCCGATACAAGGGAGGGTTTATACCAGTCTTTCTCAACCCTGGCAGCTTGAAGATGGGTGGACTTCAACTTCAACTCCCAGAATGCTGGCTGGGGAATTCTGGGAGTTGAAGTCCACCCATCTTCAAGCTGCCAGGGTTGAGAAAGACTGGTTTATACACTGCACGCCCTCCAAGGCGGTCTGTCTACAAGGGACTCGAGACGGAATCGCTGCTCGCAACTTACCCCTTGGCTGATGTATCCAGCGAGGAGGAGCGCTCCAATCACGATGAGAAGGGTCCCGATCAGGAACAGCACTGTGGCCAGGGCGATCGCCTTGTAGGGAACCTTTGGGGGGCTCTTCTTGAACTGGGAGTAAAATGGGGTCAGTGCAGAACAGACTTCCTAGCCCAGATGGATGGTTCCAAGCCCTCAAGTTTCCAGCAACACTCGTGCTGGCTGGGGAATCCTGGGAACTGTAGTCCACACACCTGGAAAGTGCCTAAGTTGGGGCACACGGCTCTTTTTAGGAGCCATTTTCAAGCAAAATGTAAGTAACAAAATTGTTCTGAATTCTTTTCCTTGGAAAAGCGGGACAGACAATACCTTGGGTGATTTTTAAGACGACTTTCAGCACTTGTCCTAACCAGATTCCCTCCCAATGTTTAGGAATCCCAGTTCTCAGAATTCCCCAGCAATTCAAAGGACTGGCACAAGCTGATCTAGCAACTTTTCTGCCAAAACCACCAGGTCCTTTAAAGCAGAGGACCGAACTACAGTACAAGGTAGAGAGATCTGCCCCAGTAAGATAGGCTTCTCCCAAACGGAGCACATGGCAAGACAGGGCCTCGGGGGAGTGGGCGGATATAAAATGAAGGGGTGAAGAACAGGTTAGGAACGAAGGGGGTGAAGCAGGGAGCAGCAGTTCCCAGGTCTGTGTCAACAAATCCCAGCCTCTTGAGAGTCTGTAGAAATTTATTACTTAATTCTTGGTATTCATTTATGTACGTACACCTAAATTTACAATCCTGCTGAGCCAAAGTGCACCAATACCTTTCAATTCACGCTCAGACCCCGGAATTTGTGATCCGGAGAGGAATCAAGACCACTAACACTTTCATACAAAAATACTCTCCCATTTTCCTTCTCCAGCATACTTTTTTTTCGGGGGGGGGGGGGGTCATGCTAATGGGGGTCTTTTTGGTGCCGCTACTCTTAAGATAATTAGCAGAGCACTTCCATGGGCCGGCCATAGTGACCTTCTGCACAGCCCTGTGTTAAAAGGTTGTGTGACAAGGCTGCCCCCTGGTGGACATCTGCAGCATCTCCACAAACACAGGAACAACTCAGAAATGCCACCACCAGCAGGTGAAATCTAGCAGTGGAGGACTTCACTTCCCATAATCCTTGCCAGCACTGCCACTGGGGGGGAAGAGCGCCCTATGACCACAGCTTTCCAGCAGAAAGTTTGGGGGAAAATATAAAATTCTACGTCTGGAGCTGATGTTTTCCCACCCACCTCCATTGGTCTTCGCTTAGATACTGTCAGCCCCGCAAGGTAGGCCAGACCAGGAAATCAATGCCACAGGAAGGCTAAGACTACTTAGATGGAGACTGGCTAGAATAACAGAACCTTGCAAGTCTGGTTGTGCTGTATATCCTCCCCCTTCTTATACGCCAGTGAATCAGGGAGGTGTCTGCCTGAGCTGCTTCTGAATGTTATCACTAGGTTCTGGACTTAACGTATGTGTCAGCCCTCGTCATCCTGATAATGGATCTCGCATATCTCCATGGAGGCCATCTTCCTTACTCTCTACAGATGATGATATTGGGGATTCCTCACTTTATAGTCTGAAATAATTGCCCATATAAATCTGCACACTATTAGCACCTGTTCTTGCAGGAGAGGGAAGAGAAAACAGAGGAGGCACTTCAAATAAACCCCAGATCGTATCAGCAGGCCCCCTGACCACCTTCTTGATGACCTTTTGGAACCAATGTGAAAAGTCTCAGATATGGGGCCTGTTAGCAGAGGCCCACAGATGGGGTGATCTCAGTCTTTTTCAGGATCTTTGCCTATAAGCCAAAAAATAGCAGCAGTCTGGCCTTGCCAAGGCAGCTGTTCTTCTGAATGGGCGTCCACCCTGTTCTCTCTCTCGTGTTCTGGTTGGTGCAAAGAGGGGAAGAAAGAGGGGCAGGTGCCCCTGATCTGAGCTGCAGTTTCAGGAAAGTAAAATGCAACAGGACCCTCCTCTGCTCGACCTCTCAAGTTTCTTATCTTCTCCAAACTGTCACAGGAACTGTAACATCTGAAAATGGGCTGGGCAACTAGGAGACCCTAACTCTGGGTTGCAAAGAATTCTACAGGTCACTGGAGGAGAGGACCCCAGGTCAGGACCCCCTTCTGGAATGCATGGAAGAGAGTCTGTTTGGTGTAGTGGGGAAGGTGCTAGGCCAAAAACTGGGAGACGGAGAGTTCTAGTCCCGCCTTGGGCCGGCTGGGTGACTTTGGGACAGTCCCTCTCTCTCAGTCCAACCTATCATGTAGGGTTGTTGTTATGGGTGAAGTAGGAGCATCATGGATTCTGCTTTTGAGTGGTACAAGATAAAGGTGAGATAAAAAGCTAATAAAGAAATGAAGTAAAGTAAAATGCGGTCCTTTCTTCCGTCCTTTTACCTGCAGATCAATGTACCCTTCATCCGTGCAAGCGAGCTTAGAATACTTGACTTTGCTGCTTGGGATCGAAGCGGACAAATTTGTTCTGGACGGCATCTTCAGCAGCAGCAAGAAATCCTCACAGCTACAATCTGGGTCAAAGACATGGAACATTTGAGTGGATGGGAACTTCTGGGTATTTTAAATTAAGTTGTGCAAATCCAATGCACAGGTTTACAGGAAGCACAGGGCAATTGATGCTCTGACCCAACTGTCAACTACAATTTTTAGAAATGCTGAAACAACAGGGAACCAACTTTCAGAAAAAACAAGAGAGAGACATCTTTTGAATTTACTTTTCAACTTTTAGATACAAGCCCACTTTTAAGGCCAGTGGAAGATGAGAAGAGTTTCCCCCAACCTGGTCATCTCAAAGAGGTGAATCTGCCCATCCTGCAAGAATTAACAGAGGAGACATAGGACAGGTGCCCCCACCTAGGAAGTGATGGCAAAGAGGATCTGAAGACAGGCCTTCTCGGTTATGGCTTGCCCCCACTCGCAAACAGCTGATCCCTGGAGACACCGAGGGACCCCTCCCTGCTGGAACTTCGATGACGGAACGGCAATCTGAATTTGGTCCTTCCAGAATTACTGGGAAAGTACCCAAGAGAACTGGTTGATTTTCTAACACATTACAGGGTTTCTCAACCAGGGTTCCGTGGTTCCCTAGGTTCCACGACAGGTTCCCTGGGAGATCACAATTTATTTAAAAAGTTATTTCAAATTCGGGCAACTTCACCTTAAAGAGGTGGGTTTCATTCTTTATTCTTAGTTTAAGAGTACTGTTAACGCATCTATACAGGCCTATCCATGAAATGAAAATAATAATTTTTTAACTTCTGGCCTATATTTGAGCCTGAATGTACAGGGGTTCCCCCAAGCCTGAAAAACATTTCAAGGGTTCCTCCAGGGTCAAAAAATTGAGAAAGGCTGACATATTATCTTCTTACATCTTTTACCGAGGTAGGAATTGTTAGTATGGGAATGGCATGGCATAAAAGCCCAGGTCAACAAACAAACTGGACATCAATAGTCTGTTAGAAGAGGCCTGTGAGCAAAAAAGGACTGAAGTCTTCTTTCTCCAGTAAAAATCAAATCAGTGTCTCACAGAAGATAGAAATGAACTCTTGTCCTTATCTTTGAAAGGTCTTCCAACGGTGCCCCCATCGCACTGTAACTGAGTCCATCTGCCTTGCTGCCAGTTGTCCTCTTCTCTTCCCTTCCACCTTTACCAGCATTAGAGCCTCCTCCAGGGAGCTGGGTCTTTGCATTGACTGATTGTTTATGTGCCATTGAGTTGGTGTCAACTCGCAAGAGGCCACATAGATAGATTTTCTTCAGGAGGACCTGTCTCTAACCTGGTCCTTCAGGTCTTCCAATGGTGGGTGCACCCACCACTACTGTAACTGAGCCCATCCATCTTGCTGCTGGTCCTCCTCTTCTTCCTGTCCTTTCCCAGCATTAGAGCCTCCTCAGGACAGCAAGATCATGTGTCCGAAGCAGGACAAATTGAGCCTGGTCATTCGTATTACATTGTACTGCTTATAATCCAAGGTTATGAACAGTCTTAAATAAAACTTTCCCTCTCAACCTGTTCTGAGATCTCAGCTGGGGGAACAAAAGCTGGGCAGGAAACTAGCAACAACTTCCGTAATGATGGCAACTGTTAATTTAAACATGCATTCATAAATATTTCAAAATCGTTCTCTTTCCTAATTTAAACAGTTAAAAAACCCTTGAGAAAAACAATAATTTCCACCCCACATTTTAACAACTATAGGGCAGGGGTGCCTTCAGGGCCCCCAAACTCCCTGGAAGGCCTGAACCAAACATCTGGGAGAAAAAGATGAGGAGGAAGGAAAAGGAAGGGTGGGGACAGGGAGATATTTGCACTTTCGTAACTTTGATTCTTGGGCCTGTCAGATTTCTCTCCCTCCTGATGGCCTAGGATGACGGCCTGGTCGCCCAGCAGACACCTCCCAACGCCCACCACGGGGCCGGGGGCGGCTTCTGAGGATCCGGCCTTGCTTCCAAGATGCTCAGGGCAGGGAGCGCCGGCCTGCGCCCTGCTCTTCTCCCCCGGGCTCGGGGGAAGAGGGGGCTGGGGAGCCATGCGGCCAAAGGGCAGACCCGGGGTCTGACCGCCAAACGGGAGGGCAGGCTGGGGATCCCCACCGTCCGTCCCCCGCCTTCCGCTCGCCGCTCCCTGCTAAGGCAGCTGGTGCGCAGCTCGGCCTCAGAGCGGCGTTTCCCAACCGGGGGGACCTCCACTCCCAGAATTCCCCAGCCAGCCCGGCCTGGCCGGCTCGGGGCTCCTGGGAGCGGAGGCCGCCCGTCGTCAAGGTCGGGGAGCGGCGGCGTGGCGCGCGGCCTCCTCACCGGGAGGAGGAGAACCGCGCAAAGGGCTTTAGGGGGGCACCAGGAAGGCGGGGGGGCGCGCCGCGAAACAGCGGAGACTTCCCCACAGCGTCGCCGTCGCCGTCTTGTCCTCCTCAGGGCGGAGGAATCGGAGGCAAAGACGGCGGCTCGCGGTGGCGTCCGCGGCTGGGAGGCCGCCCGCGGTGGGCCCACACACCCTCAGCGGCGCGGGAGGGGACCAGCCGCCCCCACCTTAAAAGCCCGCTCGATCCGCCGCCGCCGCCGCCATCGCCGTCCCACGCAGCGCCAGCCGGAGCGGAAGGGGCCGGGCCGGGCCGAGCGGCGGCCCCCGCGCCCCCTCCCCGCCAGGCGCCCGCCGGCGAAGCGCGGGGCGGCGGGCCCGAGCGGCGGCGGCGGCCCCCTCCGCCGGCCCTACCTGCGGGGCAGGCCCATGGCGGCAGCCCGCTCCGGCCTGCCCGGGAAGTCGACGGCCTCGCCTGCCCGAGCCGCTTCCAAGTCGCCCCGCAGCGGCGCCGCCCACGGGCGGTCCCGGGCACGTCGCTGCCCCGCCTCTCCGCCGCCCGGCGAACGGCCGGCGAGGCGCGCCTTTCCCCGCGGGGGGGAGCCGGGCCGCTCGCTCGGGCAGGGCGCCCGGCCCGAGGACGCGCGCGGCTTTGCGCCTTTTTTCCCCCCCGCGCGCGCGCGCGTGAGTGACTGTGTGTGCGGGGGGGGGGGGGGAGAGAACCGCGCCGCCTCCCCGGTCTGGGGCCGGCCCCGCACAGCCCGCAGGAAGGAGAGGGGGGGCCGGCCGGGGCTTGCCCCGCAGCCTCCGCTTAGGCCACCAAGCCGGGCTCAGTTTGCGCGGACGTGGCCCGGGGTCCGTCTAGCCCGGCCAAGCGTGCGCGGCTCACCAACGCCGCCTGCCGTCGCCAGGGGCGCCCGCCCTTCCCCGTTACGGGAGCGCCGCAGCCTGGGTTCGTCGCGGGCCTGCCCGCCGAGGTTCGGCCGAGCGAGCCAGCCGGGCCTTTCCCTTTCCGCGCGCTGCGCAGTTCCGGCTGGGCGGAGGGGCCTCTGGCCGCGCCTAAAGCCGTCGAAGGGACGCCAGAATGAGCTTCCCCTGCGAGGCGGCTGGGACTTCCCGTCTGCAGGGCGGACGGTTCGGTCTCGGCAAGAGAAGGGCAGATTTATCAGGAAATTTGCAGAGGCAGGTGTTAAGTTCGTCCCAGGAAACGATTCACACATTTGTTTTCTCCAGCATCTTTTCAAGCCAAGGAAAAGCAGTGAGCCAGACACTGAACCCTGTTGCCCGCTCTTGCTGAAGCTTCTGGAATGTAGCTTCTTAAATGAATGCTTTTTTAGCTTTTCCATAATTTTAGTTTATTTAAATTCTGGAATGCACACCAGAATTAAGTAGTGCAGTCAGCCCTCAGGTCAACGAGCGCCATTAAACGGATTTTTTACACTGGCGGACAATTAGTACCCACAGCTTTAAAACTTTGTGAGGCCAGAACATTGGCTCAAATTCTTTACCGGGCACAAATAGGAATTTATAGAAAGGTGCTGCAGGAAACAGCGCAAACAAAATTCCTGCGGTTAATTTTAGCCACACCCAACAGTACATCAAATGCCCAGTTAAGGCTCAAGACAGGAATGCTGTCCATTTAAGTGAGGGCCTGGAGGTTGATGATAAAGTGGCTAAAAATCCATTTTTTTCCGGTTGGTTTAACTCCTTTAGTTCTAGTAGATAACTTCTCTTCACCCTGGAAGCAGGCAGTAGAATGTAAGGTTGCTTTGTATGGACGCTCTCCTCTATTCTTAATATCATTAGGCTGTGACCAAGCCAAACAACTGGTCATCCAAAGAATAAGGGACATGGAGTTCCAGAATGAACCTAACAGGCTCCCACAACATAACAGAATTTGGATAAACAGGGACATATGGGAACCAGCAAGGTATTTGCTAAACCTAACCCTTCCCTAAGTTGAGAATCGCATTCTTCAAAGCCAGATTCAATATTCTTCCATCTGCACTACTCCAAGGCAGGTATAACAAAGTCCCCACAGCTGAGCATTTCTGCCCATGTGGTGAAGAGGAAGTAGAAGCCATCTTGCATGTACTGCTACACTGTAAATTTTATAGGGATATCAGGTCAATCTACATTTTGCCCCTAATAGATAAATTCCCTGGGTATCCTGATAGTTTTTACTACTTCAGGATCTAAAACCATACATTGCGTGTACAGTTGCCAAATTCTATGCTGCTGCAATGAAAATAAGACAAATCCAGACAAAGGAATTAAGCCCTATATTAAAAAGTACTTTTAAATTTGAAATATTCTAATTAATAAATTGTCTGGGGATATGTATTTTTACTTGTGTAATTCCTAATGTTCTAGGCTCAGCCCACTAAGGTAACAAATGTATTAATATAGTAATAATAGCAGAGTGAATGCTATATTGATTGTATTTCTTTGTTTTGCTTTTCTCCTTTTAAATTTTGCTGCTCATTGACCGAATGTGATCAAATTTCTCTGCCCCCCATCTCGTACACAACTCTGGGCGGCTTTCAAATAAGTTAGTAAAAAACAATCCAGTATAAAATCAATACTGTGTAAATATACTTAAATAGCTATAAAACTATAAAATGTGCAATTCAAGATAGGAATTGGATTTTGTACTTGGCACAATCACTGTACCAGCCACCCCCATGAGTGGCTATCCCCCCTCCCATCCCAAGCGAGGTGGCATAGCCATGTTTTCACCCCCTTCCGGAAAGCCAGGAGAGTGCGGGCCTGTCTTGTCTGTGGGGGTAAGCTGTTCCACAGGGCGGGGGCCATGGCAGAGAAGGCCCTCCTCCTGGATCCTGCCAACTGGCAATCCCTCATAGACAGGGCCCGCAGCATGCCCTCTCTGCCTGACCTGGTGGGGCGGGTTAATGTGATGGGGGTGAGGCCCTACTAGAATCGAGCTATCCTCTCAACATTCCCTAAAAATTTTTGGGTGTGTGCTCCATCTACCGCCTCCCCTCCCCGCTTTACAGGGTAAGCTACTGAGTTAGGAATTGAGGCAATGCTAGAATCCTGAGAAGCAACTCTTTAAATATTTTGCTGGAAAATGCTTGACTGCAGCCCAATTGTTGCATTTTCTCACTGTGGCAGTATTTGACCAGTCCGCTGAAGACAGTGGGAGGGCTTCACCCTGCATCTCAGCAAAGGGAATTCTCGTATTTTACACTTGCAGCTGGAGAGCGGCTGCATTCCAGCTTGAAGCACGAAGGAACTATTAAACCTCACACAAGGCACTCCCATGTAGGTGAACTTCTACAAGCGTCCTCCCCAAACCCTTTGAATGGCTCCCACCCCAATTAAGTTGTATTCACGCTGACTGGAACCTATTTAAGCGAGAAGAGCATGTGTGTACACAATATTCTGACATCAAAGGGGAAACCGATACATCTTGAGTGTTGAGTCATTGGCAATTCTAGTGTGGTATTTAGGGTAATCCTTGACAGTATCCTGCTTACCACCAATTATTCCACTAAATAATTTTATCCCAGGGAAAAGAAAAACATTTTTTTGCTGATTAAGATTCCCTAATCCTTTTGTTAAAATTTGCTAAATCCCCCAAGTATAAAAAGGGGGATTTCAATCAGAACCAAGATTCTAGCTCAATTGGTCAACTTATTTTTAATTCCCTTTTACCCCAAAAGCAGCAAAGCCAGCTTGTCACATCCAGCCAGCAACAGGTCATTACCAAGAAAGGTGAATTTCTCCTTCCAGTTTTTCTCCAACTTTTTCCCTTTCCTTGCCAGGGATCCAAGCTCTCTTGATGCTGTCCTCAAGCTGTATCCTTCAACACGTCCCAGTGCCCCTCCAGCACTTGGGCTCAAGCATCATAGCAATGAAACCTCCCCATGGAGGTTGTCTTCTCCATCTCTGGAGGCTTTAGAGTAGTGTTTCTCAACCTTGGAGAGTTTAAGGTGGGTGGACTTCAACTCCCAGTTTTCACTTTACATCTTTAGGGTCTTTTTCCTCCCATGTGTGTGCAAGTAATTTGCTTGTCAAAATCCAGTGTTGGCCCCATCTTCCTCTGAACTCTTTGCTCTTGGGTATTTTCCCATAGACTGGTAGCTGCTAAAAGTTTTCTGCTTAACTGTCAATTGTGACCACTGAAGTGAATATCTGATACATTTAAATTTCTGTTGACTGAAATTGGTGGAGTCAGCAGTCCAAAGAAAAACAATGGAGTATATTTCCTAAGACAGCCAGTTTAGTGTAGCCATTAAGGCACCAGGATAGAAACCAGTGAGTTCTAGTCCTGTTTAGGCACGAAGCCAGCTGGGTGACCTTGGGCCAGTTGCTCTCTCCCAGCCCTTGGAAGGAGGCAAAGGCAAACCACTCCTGAAATCTTGCCAAGACAACTGCATGGGTTTGTTCCCACATTCACCAGGAATCAGTATTGACTCAAATATTTCCCAAGCATCAAGTATAGTTGAATGCATCTACTTACTCACCAGTCATCTTGACTAGTGGCTTGCAGTCAAATTAAGATTTGTTTTATACTCTCAAACATGGCAGCTTCATTAAACATTCAGGCAAAATTTAATATTAAGCATCACCTTCCTAAACTGAGATGTGGTGGGGAAGAAGAAACTATCCACAAGTCATCCCTTTGTGAATCAAAAACTTCAGATAAGCAGGACAATTGAACAATACAAGCAGGAAAAGATACAGACCCAAGATGTTGGACAGCAATCCCAAAATACATTGAGGCAAGGTAAAAAATGAAATATTCTTTATTGAAAAATGTTCATTTCTGAGGATTCCCATTTCAAGATAAGCCATTAAAAGAGTTTTTTTTTCCAAACACTGCTTTTTGCAGTCGTTAGCATCCTTGTTTTAAGTAAAGGGGTGAAAAACTCAGGGTTCACCAATGCTGTTGAATTCCAACTCCCATGCATGGTCATTATGAATAGAGTCTGAAGGGCCACAGGCTCCAGACACAGAAGCTATTTGTTTTTAAATATGGCATCCTCTTTTGTATGAAATGGGCTAAAAGTTGAATAATAAAAACAGCTCCTATGACTAATTTAAAGAAGGTACTCACATAATAAAAGGATAAGTATTTACACAAAAATATCTACAATTGGGTCTAAGTGCATGTGGCGCACCAAGACTGAATAGCTGAAAGGGACACTGGCTACCAGCCTCACAAAATCACATTTCCCCTCCCCCTAATTTCTTATGATTCTTCTTCGTCTTCAATCTTTGGAGCCAAATAATATTTCAAATGTCCCATATCTGCTATCTTGTATTCCACAACTGCAGGAGACAAAAGAGCCAAGGAAAATAGTTAAGGGCCAGTTTGAAACCATCAAATCAATGAAACAACGAGCAGGCATGATTTCTCAGTGAGGCCAACAATATTCCACTTACCTAAGGGAACATCTGCAGACATACTGAGTATGACTGTAGAAGACAGAGGTGTAGCTTTAGTAAAGAAATTCAAATATCTCAAAGCAAAAGTCAGCTGGACTGGCTCATTCATCTCTATTGTTACCTGCAAAAAGTGAACGACGATTAAGGACAGGGAGAAGAGAGTGAACAAGGCTAAGGGACAGTTCAAGCTTCCCCAGGGCCTACTCACAGCTTCCTCCTCTTTATCAACATCACTGGTTTGCGACAGTTTGACATTTCCACTTCCAAGTTCACCAGTGGCAGAAAATTTAACACCATCTTTTGTGCAGGAGATTACAACTGCATCGCCAATGTGACTAAGGTCGCGGCAAATACGTGCAAATTCGGCAGAGGGCATTTTCACCACACAGCTGTATTCTTGTTCCTGAAAGATCATTTAATTTTATTTATTTAGCACATTATTCCACTGCCCATCTCAAACACGACTCTGGGCAGCATCATATAAGCCTTAGGAATTGTAGGACTCGTGTAAGCTAAAGTCATCGCCTGATTCTGTTTCATTTCTCAAGGGACATAAACCAGTTGGGCCAGCAGAAGAGGTTTACATCGAAGAATGTTTTAAAAAGGAATTATGCAAGAAGCAAACGCTTTATTTTTGCGACTGTTTTATTTTAATGTTGCATGTTCGAATACTTCAAGCATAGTATTTAGAAATGTAAGAATTTTATGAGGGCCAAGTATCAATCATACTCTTGCTTCAAAATTATATTACGGTTCTATAGCATGAAACAACATGTTTAACATTTCTATTTTTAACCTGCCCCCCATTAAAAGCAAAAACCACATGTACTGGTAGTCCTCACTTAACAACCATTCATTCAGCAACCCCTTAAAGTTATGATGGTGCTGAACGAATGGCACTTACGCCTGGACCTCAAAGTTATGGCCATTGCAGCACTCCTGCAGTCATGTGATCAAAATTTGGACGCTTGGCAGCTTGCACCCATTTACAACCGTCGGGGGGGGGGGGGATTCAACCCCCCCCCGCCGCCCTTTCAGCCACCTGCGCTCTGACCTAGACCCTGCTGCCTCATGAAGGGCCAGGCTGGGCATGCCTCAGCAGGAGGAAGATGATGGCAAAGGTCAGCTGGGGACGGCCAAAGGGGCAGAGGTGGGGGGAGAAGTTGAAGAGGGTGCAAGCCCAGCAGGGCAGGAGAAACATGCGGTCCTGTCCTAGCGACCACCACCAGGACTACCAGAACTGCTGTGACGTTTCACTTGATGACCACATTACTTAGCAACTGAAATTCTGGTCCCAGTTAGGGTTGTTAAGGAAGGACTACCTCTATCAAAACCACAAAGCAGAACACTGGCAGGCACAGTAACATCTGAGTTGTTGCAGCAGCCATAGCTCAAAAGCCGAGCAAACAAGCCAGTGTTTAACCATTACTGGATAGCACTTACGCTGAACCCAACTCATCGTAGTACCTTTGACACTAAAACCTACTTACTGGAATTCCAAGCTGTTCTACATCCAGATCCATTAATTTCATTTCATAGTCTGAAACCTTCTCTTGATCTATAGAAATATGAAAATATATAATTACCATTTTTATGAGAGGCAAAATAAGTTCCTGGGTAAATATTGTTTAATAGCCATCTATCCGCACAGCTATTTCAATATTTCTTACACAAAAGACATTAACAAAACCAGTGGCCGTTTCAGTATTGTCAAAATAATGTTGCAAACAAATCTACTTATAATCAGCTTCTGGCTGGTTTTTCTTTTTCTTTCTTTTCTTTGAGTGTCCAATATTCCAAAGTGTTCAGACTGAAATGCATTTAAATCTTATCATGCATGCTTTATTATTCATATAACGTGTTATATAATGGATGTTCTAATTCAGCTGTAAGCTGTCATCAGTTAGTACGGCATTAGCAACATGTAAGTAAAAATAATTTGAGAATAGCGGTTGGTAGTTTAAAGCCACAGACCAGGCGAAGGACTAGACAACTGCATTTCTACCATGTAGCTACAGTAACGCTATTCTAAACATGAGTGCAGAAAAAGTTTTAAGTGTTCCACACTCAGATCAAAACACTCTGCATTCCATAGTTTTATTCTAAACGCAGAACAGAATTTCATCATATTCTGATTTTTTGTCCATGTGCCTTAGACTCAGTTTGAGTCCTGGTGACTGCCTGAACAAGTCCCTACAGTTTTCTTAGCATGGATTTCCAGAAGTGGCTTGCCATTGCCTCCTTCCTAGGGCTGAGAGGGAGGGACTGGCTCAAGGCCTCCCAGCTGGCTTTGTGCCTAAGGCCAGACTAGCATTCAGAGTCTCCCGGTTTCTAGCCTGATGCCATAACCACTACACCAAACTGGTTCTTATCCTGTTTACAGAACTCCAATATTTCACATTCATTTAATTCCTCTAGCCACTGAAAGAGCAGATTCCGCTTCTGCTCCACTTCAGTTTGAATAACTGAAGTTATTAGTTTAACAGAGTTAAACTTCCCTCCTCTGGTTCCACAGTGATCACCTTCTTCTCCTAAAAGGGTATTGCCATCAAAGGATATCAACATGTGGCCAGCAGTGGAGATCCACTGGGAATGTAGGACTACTATTCTGGAAAACATTCCTTCAGATAAGATGTGCAAAAGAGGGGCAGAGGTTTGTACAGTTCTCTCAATTACAGTGATCTGGCTGTAGGGGCAGCTTTCTGGAGATCAAACTTTCCAGATCAAGAATCAGTAAACCATTACCTGTTCCAGAAGAACATCATGCCCTAGCAAATATAAGAATGCTGCATTTGCACATAAATGATATATACTACCCAAATACTTTGCAGCAATTAGATTTCATAGCTTGTAATGCTCTCGGCCCTATGTTTTTAGATTGCCAAGTGCAAAAACTACTTCTAAATTGCTATGCAAGCAGAAGAACTGAGACACATTTGGGTGTCCCACGTTCTAACAGATAGCCTCAAAGGACCCTGTCCTGGCATCAGAGTTAAACTTCCCTCCTCTGGTTCCACAGTGATCACCTTCTTCTCCTAAAAGACAGATTTAACAATTCAGTGAAGCTTACTTGGTGCTTCGAATACCAAAACCAGAGTATCGGCATTGTCTTCTGCTCTCAGGGTGATTATATCATCGTTACCAGCACACTTGAGCACTTTGGACATGCTGGGAAAGAAAAAGAGAACGCACATCTCATTGTTTTGACCACACTGCAATTTTTTTGACAAAACACTGCACCAGGCATGAAACAGGGCAGTGTGAGTTGCCAAGGTCAGCAGGCTGTTGTCTCAAGGGAAAGCAAAGAAAAACCGAGTCAGAATTCACTTAACAAGCCTCCAGTTCCTGGCCCTGTGTACTTATTTTCACACACACCAAGCAGAAGCCTCCTTCTGTACCCAAAGCGGGATAGAAAAGTCTTTCCTTCTCACCTGCTTGGTGCCACAAGCCACAAACTTCCCAGCAAGTGTTTTTGCTGCTTTTTGAAGATTTTTTTTTTTTGAAACATGACCAGTTATACTATTATTTTTTCTTCTGGGTGCTCTATGCTTAGGGTTACCAGACACCCAGTAAAAGGAAGACATGTCCTCATGTCCTCAATCAAGCAGGCATCGCTTTTAAATCCAATGCTGCCCAGCCTTTTGAGTGTGTTGTTTATTTTTTATTTTGGACTGTTTTCATAACAGTAGTCATCAAAACGTTTGTGTATTGTGACCTTGTAAATTGTCTTTCTCTTGTCCAGCAGCAGACTCGACAGCCTCGATTTACGTGCTTTAATTTATTCCACAATTCCAGTAATTGGCTTCAATCCAACCCCCTCCTATCTATGATCACTGCGGTCTGGAGACCACACAACCCATCCTAAATGAAATTCAGAAAGTGTCTTTGTTGATTCTATATTATCGCTAGCATGTTTTTGAAGATAAAGACTTGTTGGAAAAGTAATTGCGATTGAAAAACCAGCCTTTCTGCTGCTAGAAAAAGTAATTTCATATACATGTGGGCCTAAGTTCATTCTTCGGCAGTTTCTCGCTGTTATCTTTGTTGTGGACGCCAAGAAGGTTAAACTGTTAGTGCCTCCTCCTTTCCAATGGTCCGTGTCCTCCTCTGCCTGAAATCTGGCAAGCCTAAGGGTGGGCCGCCTCGTGTGTGCAGGGATTGCAACAAGCCTTGGCTGCGCGGAGGACAGCAACTGGCCAAGCCCCGCCCCTTTCTGGAACACAAGGGGCGCCAACTCCAGCTGCGAAGGGACAGCCGGGGGCCAGACAACCCTGGGAGGGGGCACCGCACGCCGTCCTGAGGCTGGATTCCCGAACGGCCTCTCTCGCCACGGAGGAAGCCCGGTCGGGAAAGGCGAGACTCCGTCCCAGCGGCCAGAGGGACGCCCGGACCCGCCTCTCCCTCCTTCCCCTTGCAAATGCAAAACCCGCCATGCTGCCTCCGGGAGCACCCGAAAGGTCCCGCGCCAAAAGCGCAAACCACGCCCCGAAGGAGAGGACGACCAATCAGGTGGGAGCCCGACGGAGGGAGGGAGCCCGCACAGCCAATCCGCTTCCAGAACTGAAAGAGCGCGAGAAGGCCCACTTGACACTCAGCGGCCTCGCCCCCCGAGCTTCCCGCCACGGCGCGCGAACGGGGCTGGCCGTGACGTCACAGAGGGGCGACCGGCGCCGTTGTCCCGGCAGCCGCGGTTCCCGCCTCCCTTAGCTCCTGAGGCGAATTCGCGCCTTCCCCCCCGCCCCCGCCGCGCTCGCTCGGCCGCTACCTGATGAGGTTGACGCCCATGGCGATGTTGCGGTCGCAGCGATACGTGTCGAAGCCCTCCGAGCGCATGGTGAGCTGCACCAGCGAGACGTGCGAGGAGTCCATGCTCTGCAGGCTGATGCCCCCCGAGCCCAGGTCCCAGCAGGCCTCGGTGATGAGGTCCTTCAGCGCCTCCAGGACCTTCTTCAGCAGCGAGCCCTGGATCAGCCGCGCCTCAAACATCCTGCCGGCGAGAGCGAGAAACGCCTGCGCGCAGCCCGCCGTCCGCGCCTCTTATAGCGCCCGAAGAGCGACGCCCCGCCTCGGCCGACGGAGACTCAGGGCGCATGCGCGCGCGGTGGAGGTCTCCCTCTTCCTCCGCCCCCGGAGAGGGTGGACCGCAACCTACTAGTGGAAGAGCCAATCAAAATGGAGGTCCGCTCCTGTCTCCGCCCCCTGGGGGGTCTCGGCTGTCCTGCCGGCCAATCAGAGTGCGAAGAAGGAATGTGCTTTTTCCCCGCGTCTGCGATGGCTTCGCCCGGACTTGTTCGCTTGGCGGGAGATGCAGCGTCCTTTTCCAACCTGGCGCCCCCTGGAGAGGATGGGAAAGAAACCCCATTAGCCTCCCCAGTCACAACCAGAGGCTGCGAGAAGGGATGTACAATCCACTGTGTCTGCACAGGTGTGGACGTTTCTTCCCAAACGCAGATTTTTTTTCACCTGCGCTGGATGGCCTTTCAGCTGAGGATTATAGGAATTGAAGTCCAGCTCGGTGGGAGGGGGTCGGGTTGGAAAAGACTGCGAAGCGCTGTCCACGGATATATTCCTGCGGGACTGACTTATGTGCTTGTTCATTTTATTGATGTAGCTTTTTTAAAAAAAAAAAGCAAGCAAATGTATTTATTTTACAAATAAATAAATGTATTTGCCCTTTTTTACAAAAAGCTACATTGATTTTATAAATTACATACATTTATTTTATAAATAAATAAAAGTAAATTTCCCATAAGCATGAAAGCCAGTTGGGTGACTTTGGGCCAGTCCCTCTCTCTCAGCCCACCTTGCAGGGTTGTTGTAGGGAAAATAAGAGGTATGTTGAGCTAAAAATCTTCATCTAGTAAGATGTTGGCTAGGAATTATGTGGTTCTGATCTATCCCTGGTTAGAATGGGGGCTGAAAAGTAGCTGTGAATTAAGTGTCCAGTGGCAATGGAAAAAAGCCTGCCTATTCTGGAGGCCATTAAGAAAGTAGTCAAAACTAATTGCTCGTATTATTATGTTATTAAACCAGCGTTTTATGACTGGGTGCTCATCAGGTGACATGCTTACTTGGCAGTGATGGGAAAGGTTGCATTTACCTAACATTGATCTCATACGTAGTTAACTATGATCAATGGCCCAAATTTAAGAAAAACATACACAATAATCAGGGATAAAGTACGTTTTAATGGTACGTTTTAACCCTATCAACCCAGAGCCGAGCCACAGTGCTGGTAATGCTAGTATTAGAAGTTAGAAGCTTTATGTAGTGAAATCCTGCACAAAAGTGGCAAAATAAGTGAATTCTGAACATTTCTATAGAAATTGCAGTACAGCAGTACATGGACAATAGTTACGGTCCCTTCCAAACCACAGGGGCAAATGTGTTTGGATAAGGGGATTTTGGAATACCTGTCCACTAGCAGGGCTCGATGGTAACACATCACGCCATGCCCAGAAGAAAGTCCTTCCTTAGCCTGGTGAACATGAGAGAAGTTGACTGTTTGGCTGACATCCGAGATCCCCTTGCAATCCAGGCTCTGCTGCTCTGTGGCATCCAACTGACCTCTGAGTGGCACCGTACGTCGTCTGGCCTTCGAAGAACACATCTCTGGCCTTTTCATAACGCAGGACAAGAAGGAACCTGGCTGAGAGTCCAAACGATGCTTACCTGAACTCTGCCCATCCCTCCAGCTCGGAGAATGGTCTTCTGCCAAGGCCGGTGGGGAAGACAGTTCATCATCAGCCCCGGGTCATAACCACTGTCTTACGCATTCCTGCCTGAGGTCTAAGAGCGGTGTTGGCGCTGCATCTTGGGGCAGCAGGAATAGCTCTCAAAACGTCCATTTGCATCACTTCTGTTGTATCCTTTGCGGCACAGATTCCCACCTGTGCTCTGTACGAGATCGGAGCTCATGTTTTGGTGCTTGAAAAGCTGAAGAGCTGCAGGAGCTAACTCCCCACCTGTGGAGAAGAAGAAGTGCCTAATGGCAGCAGAAGGCTAATGCCACCAGAGAGGCATAATCGGGATGCCCATTCGGTGATGTTTTGCCATCTAAGACCTCTCCAGGGTATTTACAGGTGTGAACCTGCCCAGTCTTGTTCCCCTCTATAATCCAGGTTTTCTCTTTGGCTGTTTCCCAAAGGCCACGATTTTGGAATTTTTGATAGTTGAGCATGAGCCTGTTTTGCCCGCTAAAGAGAATGCCAGATTTCACTACAATACAATGGCAGCCTCCCCTATTTCTGAGATTGGGGTCTATGTTTCAAGTTCTAAAAAAAGTTCACAAAAAGGCTGAGCAGGGCTAGAGCTGGTAGGATGGGAGACACCAGGAGCACCCAGGGCTGGAGGCTAGAGTGGGAAGGAAAGGCATCCTGGGGGAAGGTCGTGGGAAACCACTTCCACATGGCTGCCTAGAAGACAACAGGAACCCTTCCACGAAGTGCCAAGAAGTCAAACGCACATCAAGGGAAATGATACCTTTATTGCACAGCTGCTCTTCTTATGCTGATTGCTGCATCTCAGAGATAATACGTGTCATGACCTCGTTGCAAGGCACAAAGAGCCTCACAACGTGGATCATGATCATTAAGGAAAAGGGGGAAGAAGATAATCAAACCAGGGATTAACACAAGCACCCAAAGACACCCACACCCATGATCCCATAAACAACTGAAAGGAGAGACGTCAGAGGAGTGAAGATAAGGAGCACATGGTGCCCCGGAGGACACAACCGTTGCAGGGAGACAAAGAGGACACCGGGGAAAACGCCCAAGCAGCCATCAAGGGTCCCATCAAGAGGGATCGGGGCATCGAGGGGTGGGGAAGCCCGGGGCAATACAGGAGGGTATAAAAGGGGCACCCCCACACTACCTACCCCGTTCCCGTTTTTCGTTCTGTCAGCTATCATTCCAATAAACCAGAAATCCTTAATATCCATTAAGTGAGTCTGTGTCTTATTGCGAAGCGAGGCTGGCCCTGACAATACGGCAGGGCTGGAAAGGTGAATGAAAATGTCATGATACCAGCAGGGTTTTTAAATGTAAAGAAAGCAAGATGCAAAGGATTGATTGTGTTAAATTAACACATTTGGGGGAGAAATTGTATGGGGTGAAATTTCTCCATAATGCTAGAACACAGTCATCAGAATAGCATCAGGTCAGGGTCAACAAAATGACACTACTGAGTAGATTCACATATCAGTTGTTTTCTTAATGATTTAATAAATAAACCCCAATTGGCAGGCTTTGTGCAATACACTAAGCCAGGGTTTCTCAACCTTGGCAGCTTGAAGATGTGTGGACTTCAACTCCCAGAATTCACCTATGCTGGCTGGGGAATTCTGTGAGTTGAAGTCCACACATCTTCAAGTTGCTAAGGTTGAGAAGCCCTGTGTTAAGCCATAAGCCATGGTTTGCCAAAATAAATGTGGCTTTTCTGGAAAGTTTGAATCAGAAAATTTTTCTAAGCAAATGAGTAAGATTTGAGTTTGGATATTCATCTCAATGTTCATTGACTATGGAGATATTTGGAGTAAGCCATGATTTTGTCAGAATGATAAGATGAGCCCTACGATGCCATGAGGCAAGCTGCTCCCCTTCTGTGTTGTGTGCAGTGTTGTGATGCACGTATAAAATGGCAGTATTTGCATTGCAAGGTTGCAATGCACCTTTCATCATTTCCCCCAACACATGATGGATGGTCACAATAGACTGCACACATATGGACAACATTATTCGATGTGGGGGGGAGGTGGTTCTTTTATGAGTTTTGAGCATAGCATGCAAAAGAAACTAAATGCTCTGATATGTGGGAAAATTATTTTTTGAAAGATGGAAATAATGTTGGGCAATAGGAAATAAACTTAGGTGCCATTACCGGATACTTTAGCTTGTCAAATTTAGGACCACCACCTGAAAAACAGATTATAGAAATTTCCCAAACCACAACGGACAACATACCATGCCAAAATGTGGCAGGTGTTGGTGCCTTGTACAAACCCAGCCAGTGTGATATTTGAAGGTATCCATATGTTGTGCAAACCCAGGTCATTTGCTGGGCTGCCAAATCACTCAGCAGATTGGTTGAACCAGAAACGAGCCAGTATATTCAGCACAGCTTATTTTCAAATCTTTCTATGGTTGTATTTCAAGTTAGTTGGGATAATTACGGGAGTATTTCTCGACCTTGGCAACTTTAAGGTGTCCGGACTTCAACTCCCAGAATTCCTCAGCCAGCACGTGTATTGTGTACAGTACTGTGGCTTGCAAATCATGGTTTATGCTGCGCGTGTAATGCAAACCCAGCTAAGTTTGGACCATTCAATAAACCTCGGTTAACAATCAGCCTCAACCATCGTGCGCAACTGAAAAGAAGCAGGGTCTCAACTGCGCAATTGCAGGAACAACTGAAGATCCGGCTCAAGATCCAGACTAAAATAGATCGGGATAGCAGCTGAGGCGGCACACACATTTTTCCAATATCTTCAGGCAGCTCCTCTGCTCAGAAACGAACGAAACGAGCCCGAAGGCGGCGCGGAAGAGAATAACCGCGGAGGCAACCTCCTCCGCGAGCTTGCCCTAGGAATATAGACTTAAACGCGAAGAGGCGCAGAGCGGCGTTTCCCCGCCTTGCGAGTCGCGCAGGCTGCAGGGGCGCCCAGAAGCGCGGGCTGCGTTTCGACTTGCCGGGGAGTGCAGGAGGGTGGCGGCTGCGGGCTGCGGGCTCCGGGCGGGGCACCGGGAGGCGTCGTCTGCGCGGCCAACCTCCGCTGCGACTCCAGAGGTATTGGCACGGGGGGAAAGGGGCTGGAACAGCCCACCGGCCTCGGTCCCGCCGCCTCCATTGTGCCGACGGGATCGCAAGGCAAAAGAATCAGTAACTTCTGGTGAGCTTCGTGGGGCTTTTCCCAAGCACGGAGAGGTCCAAACCCGGTCGCTGCTTTGCCCGCTGAGCAGGCCATGCCGTAGCCCTGCGTTTCTCAAGCTCGGCCCCTTTAAGACACGTGGACTTCAACTCCCAGAATTCTCCAGCCAGCAGAGCTGGCTGGGGAATTCTGAGAGTTGAAGTCCACGTGTCTTAAAGGGGCCGAGCTTGAGAAACGCTGCTTTTGCTGCCTTCCCCGCTGGCCTGGCGCGATCCAAATGCTCAGACGGCTGCTGGATTCCCACAACGGCTTGACCCGGGGAGGGCGCCGCAGCCCACCCCCCAGTCAGCAAATCCACCCGGAGGGGAGCCCTTGTTCCTCGCCCGAATCATCCCGGGAGCGCTGCTCCCTCCCTGAGCAGCGGCCCCGCCCCCTGGGCCGCTCCGCTCCGGCGATTGGCTCCTCCCCCAAGCCCCGCCCCGATTCCCGGGCCCGGCGGTCCAGCTGGGCGGCGCTGCTGCTGCGGCGCTGCAGAGCCGAGCCGAGCCTTGCCGGAGGTGCGCTCGGGCGGGCGGGCGGAGCAGCGGCGGCCCAGGATGAGCGAGCTCAGGCAGCGACTGGCCCGCGAGGCTGACGGGCAGCGGGGCGGCGAGGGAAAGGTGAGGCAGCCGGCCGCGTGCAGCGGCCGCGGGAGGGATGCGCGTCGTACGGAAGGCCGGCCAGCGGGCAAGCGGGCGGCGGCGTCTGCGGGCGGCGACGCGTGTCTCGCGTGGGGACGAGAAGGGGGGATGGCGGGGAGGGGGCCTCCCGGGCGAGCGGGGCTTGGCCTCCCGGGGGCTCCGGCGAGGCGGCGGGGGCAGCCTGTCAGACGCCGCGCAGCCGGAAGAGCGGAGGGTCGCGGGGGGCACCGCGCGCCCGGCTGCGCGGCTCCGGCCCTGCAAGCCGCAGCGCCTCGGGCTTCCTTCCTTCCCCGTTCGCGTTGGGCGGCCTCCCCGCTTCGGCTCCGTGCAGAGCGACGGGGCCCCCCGCCGGGCGCTGAGCCGTTGCGTGCGGGCATTCCTCGGAGATCCGAGCCGTCGAGCAGCCGCGCGGAACGGAGCGGGGCGCCGCGCACGTGCGCACCTGGCGGAGGCGGCCGGGGGGAGAGGCGGGCGCGAGGGCGAGGCCGCTTCCCCGTGCACCGCGAAACCCCGTTGTTCGAGCGAGTAAAGGGGTCAGGCCTGATTCTCGCCCAGCCCTTGGGGCGCTGCAGTGTGTTTCCGATCTGCCCTGGTTTTAGTGCCAGCAGGAAGGTCGTCTGTCATCATCAGATTGCTCACCCAATTCTTGGCTCAGAATTGACTACGGCAGGGTTTGTCAACCGTGGCTGCTTGAAGATGTGTGGACTGCCACTCCCAGAATCCCCCAGCCAGCATGCTTTAAGGTGTGACTTCAACTCCCAGAATCCCCCAGCCAGAACTGAAGTCCACACAGCTTCAAGTTGCTGAGGTTGAGAAACACTGGTCTACCCCTGGCCTTGATGGGATAAATTGGGATCTGTTCCTGCAGGAGTGGGCGACCTGCCCCTTGTTTGCAACCCAGAGTGGATGGGGATGGACCCTCAAGTGGGAAGTGCTCTCTGTGAAATTCTTAGAAAGAAGAAGCGCCTTCTCCACAAATATTTGTAAGCCTGA
Organism: Candoia aspera; assembly: GCF_035149785.1. Taxonomy (NCBI): domain Eukaryota; kingdom Metazoa; phylum Chordata; class Lepidosauria; order Squamata; family Candoiidae; genus Candoia; species Candoia aspera. Next base: position 23,728,759 of record NC_086161.1, on the reverse strand, counting down.
GGGTGCATCCTGGTTGGCCACCTGAATTGGGATTTGGGAAGAAAACAGCAGCAGCAGAAGTTGGCTACTGAATAATAGTATGGAGCAAAGTTTCAGGTCTTCCGATACAAGATCACACGTGGGCACTTTGCCTTCATGCTGGAGCCGCTGTGCTGGTTCCGGTCCAAACCCAATTCAAGATGGTCCATGTACTTGCCATCTGGACTTTGGCACCACGTTGGAGGTTTACGATGCTTATAGGCTTTAGTTTTAAATGAATTGTGATGTTATTGGTTGTGGATTTGTGAACCACCGAGTGGCCTTCAGGACCATGTCAAGATAGAAATTGTAGAATGAATGAATGAATGAATGGCTTTTCACTGTTTTCACTGAAGTTCCTCATCAGTGGTTGCTTCACCCCAGATTTGGGATGTCCCTTTCTCATGGGCATCCTTTGAACAAGGTAGAGGAACTTTGGGCACAGGTTGGTTTGCATCGAGGTGGTAGGGCCACAAATGTCGTACTGACTGGGCCTTCTTAGTGCAAGTGGTTTGCTTCCCCACGGGTGATCTGCAGAGAGAAAATCCTTGCGTATAGAAATTAAGTCAGAGGAAGCCTTTCAGCTAAGTGGTACAGTCCAATAAATTGTCTACTGCTTGACTGTAAGACTTTTACCCAGCTCTCCCCAACCCCCCTTCCCCCCAGCCAAATTTCTCCCACCACCATGGCCATGGATGAGAATTCTCCGTGTTGATGTCCACCCATCTGGAATATCCCTGGGCTGAGGAAGGTTGAACAAAGCTGGTCCTTCGGGGTGAGAGAGAACCGCAGTATTTAATCCTCTATCGCTGCTGACTGAAGCTCTGAAGTATATGCGTGTATAATTCCTAAGCTGTGATTCTGAGAACCATCGGGGCTAGCAAAATGATGATTGCTTGTCTTGGGTGCATGTACTTGGAAGCAAGTCATACTGAGTTCAGCAGGGTGTAAAACATTACATCATCTGGCAATTAATAGCAATTTTTTGGAAAGGACTGATTACAAACAGCTTTGGTGTTATGGCAGCTCATTTAAATAATGATTCAACCTTTGCCGTGTGAAGCTTATTCCGGCATTTCTGTTCTTTAGAGCAGCCTTCTCGAGCTTGGTGCCCTCCAAATGCACTCAAGAGCCCAAGTTGGCTGGGGACTATGAGAATTGAACTCTAGTGCATTCAGAGGTTTGGAAAGGCTGCTTTAAACGAGGAAGACACAGAAACCCCCCCACAGATTTTAAATAGTAGAAATTGGGGAAGATGGTGGAGGAACATTAAGATGTGCCAATGCTGGCGGAGAAGTGGTGGATCGTATGAAGATTGATAGTATGGATGTTTGTTGAAAGAAGTGAAATGGCTGTGTATGAGAGCATTCTTCCTCCTGCCTTGTTATTTGGAAGGAGAAAGTTAAACGCATGGAAATGGGGTACTTGTAAAGTGGGTGTGGTCAGACAAAGAGAGAGAGCCCAAAAATGGGTGCCGAAGGAATGGGGATTAAATAGAAAAGTGAGGGACCAGTACCAGAGAAGTACGCTGAAGTGGTTTGGTCATAATGATGGAGGACTGGATTGCAGGGAAGAGTGAATGGGTCAAGAGGAAGGGGAAGCTGAGAAGCTTGCGCTTGGAGGGAGGTGATGAGATCCTCAGAAAGAGGAAGGTTAGTAGTTTAAGGACCACAGGACAGTGTGTGCAACAGTGCGTGGCAAGGTGGAAGCAGTGGTGGCTTGGAAGGACAGAAACACCTGGAGAAGCATGCTAAATGATGTGCAAACCAGATTTAGTTAGATTTTCTTTTGTTTTCTCTTATCCCTGGCCTTTGTTTTGTCCCAACCTTGTTTTCAGTGCTTGGCCTAACATTGGTTACCCTGAAAGACATAAGTATGATGGGTGTGTGCATGTGTGTGTGAGAGAGACAGAGAGAGAATGCAATTCCATCAATTGGTGATGGAGACGAAAAGACCAGGAGCTGAAAACCTTTGGCAAAATGCATTTTTACACTCTAGTATAGGTTGATCTAAGTTGGTATGGTTTCTTTTTTAAAAAAATTCTACAGCTTTCTGTATTCAGTTTTATTTCAAGGAAATTGCTTGCAATTACGTCTGTGTGGTAAGCATGAGTTTCTGCCTTACTGTTAGGAAAAACTGAGTTGTGTAGAGTACCACTTCCGCCCGAATAGCTCACAATAAAAGAAGGCTGTTTGCTGAACAAAACTTTGCTTATGCTAAAGTACTATCAATTAGTTGTTTGATCTTCAGTGGTCCCTTTCTGGATTATTCCAGGGAAAATCTGTGTACCTGCCCTATGACAAGGTTTGAGCAGGTTCTGGAGTATCTCCTAAGGCCACGTCCTGCTGTCAAGACTTGTGGTGCATCACCAATGTTGTGGTTGAGCTGGATGATAGTGTGCCTAGAATGCAGCTGGTACCCTTTAGGAACTGAATGTGGAAAGGAACAGTTAGTCATGGTAGATAATCTTTCTTCCAGGAAGCCCGTGTGACTTGTCTGATTGAAGGACTCTGTTTTCCTGAAACCACAGCTATGCAATATTGCAGAATAACTATGTGGTTTATTCTTGTTTCACTCTCTGATTTGTAACTTCAGGTTTACAGCCTTGTGGGCAGTCTCCCAAATAGAGTCAAAATTCCTGAACTTAAGATGAAATGTGGTTCTTTGGTAGGTCAGTCAACACTAATGTTTTACCCCAGTTTGGTAATACATGCTTTATGTGGATTGCACACGACATCTAGGCAAGTTCTCATCAGTGTTCTGCTTCACTGACTATTGAGAAGGATCCAGTGCTGGGTGCTTAATCTCTGTGCTACCATGTTGAGAATTCCAGGGTGTCATGTAAATAAAATGTTTACATTGGTGGGACTGATTTTAAGACAGTTCAGTCGTTTTGCAAGATTTCCCTCTTCTTTCCGATTGACTTCAAGTGCGAGGGAACATATTTGTGGACAGGAAATTCATGGTTACTCATTACCACAGATCAACTGTTAATTACAGTTTTTTAAAACTTTTATCCTTGCATAGGTATATGCAGCTTCCAGATTTTGAACAAGCATCTTGAAATAGCAGCCGCACGACATCAATTTTGCACGATTCTGAGTAAAACGCATGAGTTTTCAGACACTGCTTACGTTTCCTGTAGTTGCAATTCTGTGAGTCGACGTGGGTACTTCTCATGTTGTAAGGACATTGCACCGGGCGCAGTTGTCATTCCTGTGCGTCTATCAAACACCATTGGCTTCTTGGACATCATTGCAATGGATTTTATGTGCAACAGACCAGAATACCATTGAGATTGATGCCATTTATATATTGATGCACTGACACATATGATGTAATTTGTGTAATGACATACTCGCGAAACGGCATAAAGGAGGTCATGGGCCCAGTTTTTACTGCTGTGCTGTTTTTTGCTTTACCAAACTTTGGGGGACTATGGACCCCATCCCATCCCTGATTTATCCAATAAAAAGAGGTTTCACTATATTTGAAATGAGGTCAGGTATGCATTCTACTTCTTGTTGTTTTTTTAATGTTCTTGTCTTGAAGATGCTGTCTGCACAGGATTTAACAATCTTCTCATGCTCTAAAACCGACTTAACTCAAATTCTGTTATAATCTGCTTGGTGATCGACTAAAATTAGCTAGATTTAAACAGAAATAAAGATAATGATAATGGCACTAAATGCCAGTAGAGATTGCTGTGTTTCTTGATTGTGAAGGTACACAAAATGTTTGGAACGAGGCCCTGGATCAGGGTCTGTTGCCATTCCGGTTCCCCCCAGATGAATTGGAACAAACGCGGGTTTTTAAGTCAGCCTTCCCGCAGGAGAGGTGAAGTGCCTGATGCCTGGATGAGAGCAGACGTTGCCCTCAAAACAGGGGAAAGAGAAGAATCCCAGGAGCAACAGCTCTTCAGTCTGGCTCAGTATTTTGCAAGAGGCTAGAGCAGATCATAAAGAGATTGATTCGTAAGCATCTTGGAAACAAATCCATTTTGACTGAGTTGTTTCCAAGATGCTTATAAATCAATCTCTTTATGATCTGCTCTAGCATCTTCCTATTGCGTCAGGAATAAGTCTTGCAAGAATAATCCTCTCCTTTTTTACTAAGTAACCTGGAAAGTTAAGGGAATGCTATGCATGTAATATGACTTCAGCAAGGCATTTCCTGCAATATCCAGGAAGAACAACATTCCATAGCTTGGATAATTGGAAATAAATATTGCATTTATTTGCTTCGCCTCGTCATGCCACAAATCTTCTAGCTCATTATTTTACCTGCATCCAGGTACCTAAATTAGTCATTTATGGAAGAACAGATGTGGGCAGATGGGCTCACCTATGATCAGATTTGGCTTCAGATGATCATTTAGCAAAAAACGTTCCTGCAGGGTCCCCTGAAGTCCCATCTGACCATAGGTGAGCCCATCTGGGCAAATCGGTTCTTCCTGGGTGTGCATGTTTTCTGTTTCTGGCACTCAGTTCCAAGGACCAGAGAGAAACAACAGGCACACGTTTTGGCAATTCTCCTGAAACCTCTTCCGGCGAGAACGCCTGGGACTTCCTCAGATAATTTCCACTCATTTCCAAACTGCCTCATTCTCAAGGCTTAAGAAGCTCAATTCCCAGAAGATAGTCCTGTGGGTTTGATACCAAGTTCCATTAATGCTTGGTGTGATTATGAAGCATCTGGGCTGCCTCAGAAGATAAGAGAGAGTGCTTAAGTGGGCAAACTTTCTGTCTACTTTCTGGGGTGTCACTGAGTCTTACTGCTCAATTCCACTCCCCTGCTTCAAACTCAGGTCCAAGGAAGGCCTGTTCATAATCTAGCTGCCCTGAATTGTGCCCTTATTTATTTATTTAATTAGGGCAGCAACTCAGGGCATCTAGATGTGGCACAACATCTGGATGCGACAAACGTTTTTATTTATTTAAGAAGAGCAGCAACTTGGGGCATCTGGAATACCTGTAAAATCTGGATGCAACCAACTTGTTTGTTAGTTTGTTTGTTTGTTTAATGAGAGCAGCAATTCAGGGCATCTGGATTATGTGCAGTGTTGGATACAACCCACGTTCTTGGCTTCTGCGCTTCAGTTATTGGAAGCCTCAATTTGCCAGGTGGGCCGTGGTCTACAGCATCCTGGGAGGAATCTGGTGTTTGGGTTCTGCTTTTCCGTGGACTGCAGGCAAAGAGGGCTTGTTTTTCTGATTCAAGATGGAAAATGCTTGGCAGGTTCATTTAGCTTAGAAGAAAGGAAGCCAAGAGGAGGAGGTATTTGAAATTCAGAAAGAAGGCTGAAGGTCGAATAAACCTGAGTGGCAACAGATTGGCCACTAAATACTAGGTTGGAATAACTGAAAAGGCAGGAAAGAGCTCAGGTGGTGCCCTAGAAGGTACCATCTCCCCCCGGAAAAAAAAATTCCTTGAGGTTCTCTTCCTTGCAGGTAGTGTTCTCCAGATACATGACTGCATTTTTTGAGAGTCTTCCAAACCAAGATATCCTTGCCTATTCTATTATTATTTCGCTCTGGGAAGACTTGTGGCTTTGCTGTATGTCTGGAAATCTGATAGGGTTGATGTTCCAAGTAAGATCAGATGAGTTGAACATTTGGAAATGGGACAGAATTCAGCTCTGGCCTGGAGCAGAACTTTCCCCCCAAACAGCTGCCTAGATCTGATGCTGAAACAAAGAGGGATAGGAAATATTTTATTCCAATATTTCTGTTTTTTCAGTCCTGCAAGAAGGGGCCTCTTATTAATCTTATGGTGACATATGTCAGCTATGCCACGAGGCTACCTGTTCAGCAGACCCTGAGAAGTCCGTGTCTCGAGAGGTTTGCGATCCCAAAATAGACCAAGAAGGGAAAGTCACAGCCAGCAAGGAACAAATATGAGCAAACATCCTGAGGCTTTATTTCCTGTGACTTTATAATAGGATAGATTTAGCCTGTATTTATTTGCAAGGCTTTTAGAGAAAAAGCTTTGATCATTAAAAATAGGGGGATCATCATTTTCCTTTGATTTTCCTCTTACTTTTTACAGTGCCCAATAAAACCCCGTTGTAGGTTTTTGCTGTTGACTTAGGCAGTTAGGATCATGTAGTCTACCGAGTGCGTTCTAAGGAATGCTTTTCCTTTTACGGGATTCTGCTTCAGCTTCTTACCCTGTGTGTGTGTGTGTGTGTGCGCGCACACACGCGCACACACACTTCTGCATGTATTACTAAAATAAACCCAGGAACTGAAGCTTTTTCCTTTCCCTGAGCCACATACACCATGAGATTTACACTCAATGAATGCCTGCTAGTCAGACAGGATGCAGCAGGAATGGAAGATGGGCTGAAACACGTCTTTCCTTCCTTTGCTTAGAAAATCATCAGTAAGAGAGACAGGGTGTTTGGAAACCAAGGGTATCGGTCCCTGGGCCATGCAGTTAATGGATGCATTTCGGTGGTTTTCTCCTAATGGGCTGCTTGAGACCGGCGTTCTGCAAACATCACGACCTTCTTTGCAAATTCCTCTCCTGAGTATGAGTAGCTGTTTGGATTACAGAAGGGTGCGTAGAAGGAACAAATAAACCACTTGACGGAGGAGGTGTCTCAATCTGCTAGTCCTTGTTAAGCAATAATTCCCTGTGATCTCGTAAGGCTTGAGAGTTTGTTATTTACACTGCCCACTGGTCTTTCTATTTAGCTGCTCAGCACCTTGATATTTTAGGATGCAGCAGTTTACCTGGAGCCCCGCTTCTTCTCCCCCAAACCAGGACATCTCAGTAGCCGTCCCTCAGTAGATGGAAATGGGCTGTCTGGACAGGACCAGATGGTGATGTGTCGGCGGGCTGTGGATGGAGAGTGCATCAAGGGTGTGCATCAAGGGTGTGGATGGAGTGTGCATCAAGAATTGGTGGATTTTGCCTTGCTGTATACGTGCAGTTGTATCTCCAACCCACAAGTAACATCAAAGCATCAATACCTCGTTATTGCTTCGGAAATGATAAGCTCTCATTCCATCCTGGAGGAAGACAGTGGGAATTCCAGGAAAGGTTATGCCGTGTATCAGTAGAGCACCAGATTGGGAAAGCCTGGGTTACAACGGGAGAAGCCTTGGCTCCACAGATGCTGCCCTTTGTTTGCATTCTCTGCAGCTGACTGACCGATGAATATAGCCCAGGAATGCGAATCGAGGTCACTCCGCTGTTTTGAATCTGAAATAGATGGGAGGGAAGTGGACAATCCTTGGAGCAAGGCCGTGGGCCCTGATGAAATGTCTGATAATCTCATGTGATGGCAGGGAATGGTGCAGAATGACATTTTTGATGTGGCTGCGTCCCAGTGTGTTTTGCTGTCCAGCATGTCCATATCTGGGTAACTCTTGTCAAAGGTCTCCATGCGGTTGGCTCCTGGGTTGATGCAGACATGTCTCTGATAAGACAGAGATTCGTTGTCTCTTGGGTTCTTCCCACTTGCCTGAAAGCAACCCCTTGTTCTCTCTTAGCCTGTCTATCTTTAGGATTTTTCTGGAGACAAGGGTTCATTTTTAAGATGACACATTTTAAAGACATGCAACTGGTGAGCAACTTTATGGCATCCGGATAATTTAGAAACAGCTTATAGCTTGAAAAGTGTACGTAAGCGAGTTGGTGAATTATTGGAATGGAACTGTCAGAGGGAAGCTTATAGGGCTTTTGATAAGGTTACTTTGATGTTGAATTGCTCATAATGCAGAATAATATATTAAAAATGAGCTTTCCCTCCCCCTAGCAATGCCTAGTAGCTTCTGTATTAAATGGCAGGCTTGAAAAGCAACAGGAAGCGTTTATTAGTCAAACAGGCTAAGTTTAGATTAGTCAGCTGTACAAGTCACATCCATCCAATTGGTGGGAAGTGTCACCGCCAATTCTTTTGCGCTGTGTCTAGGCTGTACAGGCAGTCCTTGCTTAACGTCTGTTCAGTGACTGTTTGAAGTTGCGACGGTGCTGAACAAAGGGACTTACGACTGGTCCTTGAAGTCCCCACTGGGCACAAATGGAGGCCCTGGCTGGAGTGTGAACAGAGGACCTGAGCAGGGCATGAGACAAGCCCTGGCATGAGAGAAGGCCCCGGCCAGTACAGTGGTGGCGCATGATGCGGCAACAGGCAGGGCTGGGCAGTCACAAGGGCAGAGATGGGGGGAGATAGGCGGAAGGGGTGAGTTGAAGAGGAGGCAGCCCCTTACCTTATCAAGGCTCAGAGCTGGGAGGGACCAAGCTGGGAATGGCTTGATCAGGGTGGGTCCTCACCTAATAATAACTGGTGGGATTCGGTTAATGATGGCAACAGGGACTGCCAGGATTGCCGTCACTAAGTGATGCGGTCACATGACATCACGCTTTACGGTGGCATCACTTAGTGATGGAAATTCCAGTCCTTATTGCCGTCATTAACCGAGGACTACCTGCAGTAGATGTTAATTTTCTACAGCCCCAGCAATTACAGTACTGCCCCTGCCAACGGTCCAGCTCCAAATTCCAGATTTCACAAGGTCTGCTGGAATTTGGATATTCTACCTCCTGGCTCATGGGACCGCAGCTGTAATTCCTGCATCAAGAGGTGGTATTTGGGGCAAGGCCTTTATCCCTTTGAGGTTGGCGTTGCCTGCGCTAGCTTTCTGCCAGTTGGTGAGCAGGCTGGGCTCCCTAATACGCGGAAACACAATGATGTACATCCACAGGGTTCATCCTTGCTGGAGGACGTGTTTTTGGGTGTCAAACTTGGAAATGCTTTTAATTTTTTTTAATTAACTAAAAACAAACATGAAGAAAAAGAGTTCACACAATTATAAAAAGAGAGCCGAAAAAGAAGCAAAAATATTCTTCTCTTTCCTTCCACCTTTCCCGGCATTATAGACTTCTCAATGGAGCTTGATATGCAGATTGATTGATTGGTTGGTTATATGCCAGCATGTTGGTGGTGATTCTTAGAGGCCACATAGGTAGACCTTCTCCAGGATGATCAGTCCCTTCAGGTCTTGCTATGAGTGTCAGATGATGGATTCCTACAGTGGGAGGAGGTTGGGCAAGAGGAACTTTCCAGCCTTTACATTGTATGGTTCTATAACTGAGTCCCTCCCCCTGGCTGCTGGTTGTCCTCTTCTTCTCTCTTTCCTCCCACCTTTCCCAGCATCAGAGCCTTCTCCAGAGAGCTGCTAGGTCTTCACATAATGTGTCCGAAGTAGGAAAACTTGAGCCTGGTCATTTGTGCCCTGGGTGAGAATTCTGTGTTGATTTGTTTGATGATTCCTTTATTTGTTCTCTTGGCCATCCACGGTGTTCTCAGGATCTTCTCCAACAAACGTACATTTACAGACATACATGCATCACATCTATATCAATGACTTCAAACATGGACATTTTCATGTTCAAAGCCTATTCTTCACCTTGAGCAGTTTTTTTACTTCCAGCAAGTTGCTGATGAAAACACTGTGCCTCAATGTAATTTTAATCCATTTTTTAAAATCCTACCTTGCTTAGATTGTCATGACTGCTAGTACTGGTGAGCCTGACTTAGCCCACTAGGGCTTGAGGGTGGTTATTTTTTTGGCGGGGGTGGAGGGGAGAGTATAGGAAGTTATCCTGCTTCATACTTGTCTGTTAACCCAGTTGTGTAACAAGCGCCTGGAACATCAGAAGCCTTGTGCATCATTGTATGTGAGAGAGCAGGAAGCAGTTGCCATAGAAACATCTGGGGTGGACCATTGTGGAGCATCTCAGTTGCCTTTCTAGTCAGCTGCACGAACCAGTGATTTGCAGAAGAGATGGAAGGAGTGCCAATTAGCTGGCCTTGTGGCTTCTGGACTGTTTATTTATTCATTTATTTTCTTCCAACTCTCTCCCCTGTCCTATATTAAGCACGTCCCTGTATAATTAACCGCGCTGTAAAAACAAATCCATCCAGGAGATGCTCTCATCCTTGCACCCCCCCTTTGAGGCCAGCCCTATTCAGACATCATGAGCCCAAGTAAAGTAAATAAACTGCGTAGACAAGGCTGTGCTTGGCCTTTCTGGCCGCACAAAGTTCCTGCCCAAACCAGGATTGTTACTTATTTATTGTTTTTCTTTTCTGTTATTTCTCTATATCACTTTCTAAGAAATATTTAAGCTTGTTTTGATTGCAGATGAATTAAAAATGCAATATTTGTGATTGTGTTTATACTGGTAAACAAGCAAAACCAAAATTGTATTTGTAATGTGGCCCCCACCGGGGCCAACCTCAGTCAGAACTGAGAAATAAAAATTAAGCCACAATTAAAATGACACAAAAGCAATAAAATCAAGGTACACTGTGATGTATTTGCAGTCATGGTAAAAAAAATAGGATAGAACTGAGTAACTCCTTGCTTTGCACATTCAGTTTCCCCAGCCCACTTCTCAGGGGTGGAAATGGTCTGTTTGGCCTTCTGAACAATTTGGCCCTGACCTATTTTTTGCTCCCATTTTTGTTCTTATTTACCTACTCTTCAGTAAAATTCCCAGGGGGCTAGTGAGTCCATGAGCAGACAGACTTTTAACTCTACAGTTTTCAGTATCATCCTGACTACCTTGCATGGTCTTGGGCAGAAGAATTAAGGCCAAGTGAACAAATGAATTGATGGCCAGGAGAGGGAGGCACTCTGTTCTCATTAGTGGTAGCAAGCATTCATACATTGTGCTAAGCCACCTTTGGTTTAACCATAGTTTATTAAATCAGCCATGGTTGGCTGATTTGCAGAGTCATAAAGCGGTGAACCCGGGTTCATAAACTGCAGTGGCTGGGTTCATGCAGCACACTGTCAAAACTAAGCCAACCGTCTTGCGGGTTACTGTGCTGTGTGAATCTGGGCCCAGGGCACTAATGGATGGTTCAGTCATTGCCAGAGTTGGAGTCCCAGTTGAACTGATCAGGTACATCTTCCTTCTGGCCCAGGTGATTTGATTTTCTGTGCCTGCCCAGAACTAGGGGTAGGCATGTCATGTACTTCATGGGATATGGGATTTTGATTTTATTGTAATTTCTTTGTTTAATTTTGTGAGCTGCCCAGAGTCATTGAAGTTTGGCAGGGTATAACTTTAATTTATTATCATGGTTAATCACACAGTCAGCCAGATGTTCAGACTGGATTTGGCATTTTTGTCCACCTATTGAGTCCTTCCCAAGGGCCTGGGATAGGCAGATGTGGTTGTTTGATGGTGTTAAAGGTATCGTCGCAGGATGAAAACTGTTCGAAGTAAAGCTGCCTTTTGCAATTGACTGGTGGAGATTTTGTCAATGCTGATGGTGCTCAAGGGGTGCTCCCGATGTTTTGGAATTGCACCCAAGGCGCCTGTTACTATTGGTACCACCTGTGCTTTCTTTGGCCACAGTCGTTCTACTTCTGTTTGCAGGTCTTTGTATTTTGTGATTCTCTCCAGTTCTTTCTCTTCTCTTCTGCTGTCTCCAGGGATTGCAGTGTCCACTATCCAGACTGTTTTGTCTTTCTTGATAGTAACATTATATAGTAATAGTATGATAGCAATGGGAGCCAGTTTGGTATAGTGGTTAAGGCATCAAGCTGGAAACTGGGAGACCGTGAGTTCTAGTCCCCCCTTAGGCACAAACCCAGCTAGGTGACTTTGGGCCAGTCACTGTCTCTCAGCCCTAGGAAGGAGGCAATGGCAAACTACTTCTGAAAAACCTTGCCAAGAAAACTGTGGGGATTTGTCCAGGCAGTCTCCAGGAATCAGACACAATTGAACGGATTAAAAAAAAAGCAATAGTAATTATTACTGTTATTGTTGTTGTTATTATGGCCTTTATTACTGCACTGCAAATTTTATTGTGTCCTGGATTATATGCCTTTTTCTCAAAGCAGAAAAGTGATTAAACAAGTTTAAAAGAAAAGCCACAGCCTTGACTTCTGAGTTAGACATTGGGCTGGTTTTTCAGATCTGGGCACACGGGTTAGAGGTAGGATCCAGGCCTGTGGAAATTGTGAGGCTCAGAACTGATGGTGTATTTGCACGCGTGTGTGGTTTATGTTTCCCTTTGTAAAGTTAGTTCAGTTGAAATAGCTCCCTGTCTCTCCCTCTCTCTTTTAAATTAGGGAGGCAATTGAAACTGCTAACAATGCATCTGGGAATGTTGCCCGTGTTTGTCGTAGCGAGATCTGATTTCCGCCTTTGCCCTTGTGAATTGGGGAGGTCCTTTCTTTCTCAACTGATGATACCAAGGAATGTTGCCGTTTTAGTAAATAAAGGGAGTTGGGTGTGGCGAATACTTTAATTATTTTAATCCACATTCTCCGTTTTAGCTATGGATTTCCTACTTGGCAACACAGAAAGTGGGTGCATTTAAATTAGCAATTTCAAAATGGAAAGGACTGCCAGGTTGAGCAGCTGATGTTTTGTAAGAGGTCCACTAACATTCCTACTATTTTTTATAAATTTTATTAAAAGTTTTAAAAAGAAGATTAAAAACTAACAAACACTAATACAGAATAAAGGAACAAACATAGATAGAAACAGAGAGAGAGAAAAGAGTAGAGAGAAAGACAAAGACAAAAGTGCAGGAAAAAAAGAGATAAAAAGAAATGGAAAGAAACAGCTTCCGATCTCCTTTGCAGCAAATACAAGTATGAATACAAAGTTAACTCTTCCTCCATGGTTATTAAAAAAAAAAGCTCACTTTTTTCTATTATCTAATTTTTTTCTAATCATCCAAACCACAAATCGTAAGTGCATTTTTTTTTTGTTTCATGCAAAACGTCCATAAGGGGTTTCCAGTCAGCCATAAAGATAGATCTTGTCTTTTCTCTAATCAAGGAAGTCAATTTAGCCATCTCATGCCTGCTAGTCTATCCATGGTTAGGATTGTGCTGTGTCCTCCCATTTTTGTCTTCCACCTTCTCCTCTTCTTTGCTGCATCCTTGACCCATGAAAGCCCATCCTTCCAGCTATAATCGGTCTCACAAGCAGAATTTGAAAACAAAGTCTTAGCAGGATTTACCAGCCTGGCTACAAGAGTACTTGGTTAGGATCCCCTGGATTCAGGGAAAGCACCATTATGGCTAAAGCAAGCCAAGAAGGCAGGGATTTCAAGGTTTGGAGGAAATGGCTGTGTTCCCACCTCACAGTCAGGCCTGGTTGGTCTACCCTCATTTCTTTTAAATTGTGCCAGAGCTTTGAACGCTCCAAACACTTGGTAGTAGTTGGCAACTATGCCAAATACATGTTTTTAATTCCGTTCTTCCCCCACAAATGCTTTAAAACTGTCCTGTTCAACTTTATACCTCCTTTCTTTCAGCTGACCATCCTGAAGTTGCCTCCCTCGTTTTCTTTGTGCTGATGATCAGCTTTGTTGGATGGGCAAACAAGTTCTGCTAAAGCCATAATGCAGTTTCTTTGCTTGATTTTGGCTTCTCACCTTGTGTTCTTTGTGGCCCTGGCAATTGCAACGCTCTCAACAGAGTCTGTTTCGAAGGGTGTGAAAGTGTTGCTGGTCAGTACACGTTACAAGCCGGTCACCAAGCCACCTTGAGAAGCTGTGGCTACACATCGTTTGCTCAGAGTCGGATGGAGGCAGGCTTGACTGCCTGGATGGTGGGCGACCTTGAGCTGCTTGAGCTGCCCATGCTGAGCGGCTGGAAATCCCTTGCTTGTCTTGCCTTGCAGGAGTCGGAGCTGGAGAACAAGCTCGATGGAGAAACTGCATCGGACAGCGAGAACAAGTCGGAGGCCGCCCAGCCCTCTTTGGCTGATGACACCCCTGAGGTCCTCCACAGAGCACTCTCCCGCATGTCCTCAAGGTACTGCCATGCCAAAACACTCTTGAGCATTTGGGGGTTTTCTCTTGTGGGCAGCCATGAAATGGCTTAGCCTGGTGGGTCATCCTGCTGCGGAGGACTGGCACTAAGGTGGTGGTAGCGGGCGACCCCTCTTTTCCTTTTTCTGTAAGTACCAGTTTGCCATGCTGGGTTTCAACAATTCTCCCAGTTGAGTCCTGGCTCGGGAATACATTTTGTGCCTCTTCACCACATGCTAAGGTCAGGATGGGGGACCTCTGACCTTCATGGCCTCATCCGGGCATGGACAGAAAACTGTCTCCTCTCTATCAACCCAGTGTTGAAGATGTAATATGCTTGGTTTGGTTTATGGCTTAACATGTGCTGCAAATGCAGCCAATTGTGGTTTATTTAGTAACCATAATTAAGCAAACCATGGTTTAGCATAGTTGGGGTCTGCATTAAGGAAAAACAAGCAACTGGTGCCTTTGGATTATTTGAATCACAATCCCATGTTCCTAGTTGACATTCAGTATATCTGGGGTTATCTGGCTGTCATACCATGACTTACAGGTTTGTTCCTCAACAAAGTGTGCCCCAAGTTCTAAGGCAGAGCTCCCGACCTGGCTCTACTCTAGATGTTGGGACTTTGGGATTCTCAGCAGTGGCAGATGGGTTGCCCATCAGGAGGAACCTCAGGTTGGGGAAGGCTGGAACTGGGGACTAGAACAGGCCAAGCAAATATTGCTTGGATGTAAGCCAGCCATGTCCAGCCTAATTTAGGAAAGGGGAGTCAGAATCTCTTGCTAATGTGCAGCTCATCACCTACAGATCTCCTTCAGCCTTTCCTGGATTACAAGCTTGGACTGCGTGTCCTTCATTTATGAGGATATCTGTGTCCTCATAAATATTTATGAAGGCATAAAGATAATTTAAACACAGTTCAAATTGTATTTAAAGGGTGCTTGCTGGGTGGATTAGCTGTATCTGCTGGGCTCAGAAGCTCATATTCTCTTATCCTTCCGCTCTCCAGCAGCCTTTGGTGTGTGACCTTCTGCAGGTGGACCCTCAGGGGACCCTCATGTTCTGGCAGGAGCTGCTGGTGCTAGAAATAGCCGTTACATCTTGCCTTTGCTGAAATGTAACAAAACCTACGAAGCTGGTTTCTGCCTTTGATGGGAAGTGTTATTCAAAATGTGTGCCTTCCACCACAGAGTTTCTTTTTTTCTCTGCAGATCCTCAGGGCGGTTCATGGAGTGGGTCTGAAAGTATTGGGGCATTGGGTTTTATAAATCTGGTCCCTGGGTCTTCCAAGCCAAAAGGAATCTATTCTGTGTCTTCCAGCCTTTTCCCAGAGTGATTTATTGCTCTAGGAAGAAGAGGGTCATGGTAACCCTCGTTAGAATCTTAACTGAACTTTCCCAACCCGGCATGGGCCCTTCTAGCTGGCAATCTTGGGAGCTGGCATTCTAACACATCTGGAAAGCAGCTGGCTGGGAAGGGCTGTTTTTTGGGCTGCTGTATGAAGGCACAAAAGTGTTCAAAGAATGCTCTCAGCCAAGCTTTGAACCAAGAAGAGCCCCACCGTGATGCCTACCTCCGGTTGCATGAGGTGACACCAAGGCGGGTTGATCTAGCCCTGGTAGAAGCTGTTTGTCCAGATGTTGGAAGTGTCTCTCCAGATGTTGAACTACCTCTTACAGCATCACTCGGAAACTGGCTGGGGTGAGGGATGTCGATAGCAATTGTTCAGCAGGTCACAACTTGCTAACCTTTTTCTTTGGTCTTAATTCTCTCTAGACTGGATTCAGGACCCAGAAGGTATTATTGAAAGCATGGGCATTGGTCCTCAGTAATAGAATCTTGTTCCCCAAGTATTTCTGACATGGATTGGCTTGATCGATACCTTTTTAAAATTGCTTATGTCCTGACTTAAGCGGAAAACCATGCTGAGACAAGAAATTCAGTCTCTAGTGTTTATTATCTGCTCTAGTAGACAGAAAATCCTACCAAACTGAAGGAGCATGGGAAACCCAGACAGATAAACCCCGGAACTCAAGCGGGATCTGCTCTGAGTTTCTTTGAAGGACAGTTCAAAGCCTCTAAACTACGCATGCGTTTTCCCCCCTGGATAGGGGCCCCCTCCTGCTCACCATCAGTACTCATAACAGCTTTAATGTTCAAAAAGAAAGGGAGAAGGGAGAAAAGAACTAAGGACAATCCTTTAAGGGGGTGCTTACTGCTCACACACACTATTTAGCAGCCAGAGACCATACAGGGATGCATAAGGCAGCTTTCTCTGAGATAGGCTGATCTGTTGAGGAATTATGGACTAGTCTCCCAGCCAGTCCTGACTGCAGAGAGGCCAGGCTGGAATATATCAGTCAGAGATGCTGTGGGCACCCTCTTTGTATGTTGCTTCAACTGCATACAGCCCCTACCTGTTCAATCAGGCAATTAATTAATTGATTGATTGATTGATTGATTAATTAATTCAGCACATCATCTTAGGTGTTCTGGATTCAGGCGATAGATTGTATTCTCCCCCCCCCAAAGTAATTGTTTCACTGTATTATAAAGTGTGAGTAATACATTAGAATCCAAATATTAGCTGGGTACAGTGGTATTTACACAACATAAACTAGAAATAATAAAGTTAACAAATGCTATGATAGTTTAGGTAATTTCGACCTTTAAAGAACAGAAGAAAAAAGTTTGTATCAATGTGACATACAGTTTCTAAAACGCCAGTAAACATGGGGCTACTTGAATTGTACAATGGAAGCTGAGCGTGGCATTGATAGACAGTTGTGAAATGCATTGAATTATTTTATAGTGTAAAAAAGGTGTCTGTCTTTGAGCTTAATGCTCCGTACTAAGAACTCCACTGTGTTGTTTTCGATTACTGTTTATAAATGTTGAAGGGAAAAAAACAAAGAAAAAGAAAAGGAGGGACAGATTGTATTATTCCTGTGCTGTAGAAATCGAAGCTCGCTCGAGTTTAAGCCTGACTCTTCCTCTGTTGCAGATGGAAGAACTGGTGGGTGAGAGGCATCCTTACTCTGGCCATGATTGTCTTTTTCTTCATCATAATCTACCTGGGACCCATGGTGTTAATGATGATTGTAAGTTCTTGTGTGTGCGAAAAGATCTTGTCTCTTTGGGAACTGGAGGGCATGGTAAGCTTTGGAGAAGTCCCATCCTCCAGATGGATGGATGGATGGAAGGCTTGGATCTCAGTTTTGAAATTAACCCAAACAGAGTTTTTTTGTTGTTGCTGGAGGGCGGGGGGCTGCACCCGTTTCAGAAGGAGCCACGTGGGAGGAACCAAAGGGGACGTCCTATCTCACGAGTTCTGTTACGCTTCTCCTTAACGTGGCTTGGAAACTAGGTCGATGTTCAAGATCCAGGTGATGGTACTGAAAGCGTGGGAATAGGCTTTCAATGATGTAATCCAATTCCCCAGATTATTTCTTTTTTTAAAAAATTGTTTTATTATATTGTTATAAGACAATAGTATTACATTACATTATTTCAGTACAGTGTTACTTATACAGGATTGACCAGAGATTATTAACACTCCAGTGGTTAGATAACTTGGAAAAACAAGGTTAATAGAAGTGTTAACTGTGATTTGAAATGTCAGTGTTCATAAGCATAAGATTGTCCCCAGAATATTTCTAGCATAGATGGGATTGATCAATGCATTTTAAAAAATGGCTTTCATATGCAGAAGAGAATGAGCGAAAGACAAGCAGTGGTATGTAATACCTACTCAGTTTCTTTGGATCAGCATGAGTGTCGTGTTCTCCAAAGTTACCTGGGAATAAATTCTGTGAAACTGAAGAGAAGTTAAGTCCAGCTTGTAAAACACATGGAGCTTTAGCAAAAGATCCTCACAATTGCAGTATTTTATTTTCAAAGCTAGAAATACCCCGTTTTTGCTTGATTATTTGCTACAGACAATGACAACACCTGGAAACCTTGTTTATTTCTTCATGAATCAAATTGGTATGCCGCCCAATTCCCAAAGACTCCAAGTGGCTCACAATTAAAACAAGGAAAATACAATAAAAACCAGTTTAAAAATAATACTAATAATACTAATAAATGCTAATAATACTAAATACTAAAAAATAATACTAATAAATAAATGGTGGCAAGAACGGTAGACCAGACAAGAGTGAAGTCAAGGGTTTCCTTCTCCCTTGCCAAAGGCTGGGCCAGGTCTTCAAGGCTCTCAAAATACCAGCAGATCTTCTGGATCTTGGGGGACCTCATTCCAGAGAGCAGGTGCTATCACAGAGAAGGTGTGGTTCTGAGGTCCTGTTTTCAGCTTTGTCAATCCAAAGGTTCCTGATAGCTAAATCCTAAAAAGCATTTAACAAGCAATTTCCGAAAGTGATCGGAAAAGGAAGTATGCAACCCAATGTCCTTTTGAAGGCACTGGCCGCAGTTTGAGCAAGATGGATATTCCATCATCTCCCAGAGCTCTGAACCCGCTGGAGACCGCTGTCTTGCTGTCTCCTCATGAGGAGCAACCGTTTGGAGCACTTGTGGGCGATCCCAAGTCCTCTCCTCTCCACTTTTAGCGGAGCCGTCTTCAGTTTGCCATTTCTTCCCCAGAAGTCTGGAGTTGTTAGGGTTTCAACTCCCACCTTCCGCAGTTAAGAGAAGCTGGTCCCGTAACTGAACTGAGCCCCATCGCTTTTATGACTGTGCTATCATCAGGCTGCTATCTCTGGCTTAAAGGTCCCCACCCACCTGTCTGCAGAAATTATTATTGCCATGAAAACGCTTTCCAGTGCTTGGCCTGAGACAGTGTAAAATGGAAGGCCATGTCTTGCAGGTGATGTGTGTCCAGATCAAATGCTTCCATGAGATCATCACCATTGGCTACAACGTGTACCATTCCTATGAGCTGCCCTGGTTCAGGACGCTTAGTTGGTAAGTGCGGGCAGAGTTATTTATTGGTTTGTCTGTACGGTCTGGAGAAGTTCAAGGGGAGTTTCATTTCCGTTTTCCTTGAGGAGATCTCTGTGGAGAGCCTTCCCACACTTGGACATCATCCTCTTCCTTCCTTGAACTAGAGCAGGATGGGGTTGCAGGTTGCAAGATCTTCTGGGCCATTATGAATGGCATCTGCCATTGCCAACTACGGGGACACTTCATCGCCGAGTTCTCCTTCCAACTGTCCTCAGCTTGAGGCTTCCTTGAACTGTTGCCTTCCAGATATCCTGGGCTACAACTTCTATCTTCTCCAGCTATCCTGATAGGAATAACCCAATATTACCATCTTTATATGGAGGGCAGCAGATTGAGGGAGGATGTTCTGTGGACACATCTCTAGTGAGAATGCCCCACCTGCCTTTATTGAATTCTGTTCACTTGGAGTTCTGAATGCAGGTGGTCCTCAACCAGTGCAAGGATCAAGCTTGAATTGGGTTGGAGCAGCCACAGAAGAGTTCGCAAAAGACACACTTCTAAACTTCAGTTTTGAGAATGCACCTGCATTTTACTCGATTAGAAATAAGCAGTCAGAACAAGTTAATATTAGTCATATTTTATTGTGCAGGAAACATCAGTTGTTGGAATGTCCAGTTTTCTACATGACCGTTTTTACCTTCCTGCACCACCATCCATTAATTACTGTTGCTAGGAACTATTTGCTGATAGATGTATCCTTCATAGCACCCTTTTAGATTTTACTCTGTTTTTATACAAGAATTAACATTAGTCTAATCTCCAGCATCAACCTGTTCATCATTGCTTAAAACATATAATTTAAGAAACAACTGCGAACTTTGCAATTTATCTTCTGTGGACCCAAGAAGGTTGTTAACCTTGGTGAGATGCTCCCAGAGTTCTTTTTGTGTGACTACATAGTTGGAAGGAGCCTCTAAAAGAGTCTCGTGTGGCGCAGAGTGGCGGGCGGCAGCATTGCAGCCGAAACTCTCCCCACGACCCGAGTTCAATCCCAGCGGAAGCTGGATTCTCTCTGGGCAGCCAGCTCAGGTCGACTCAGCCTCCCATCCTTCCGAGGTCGGTAAAAGGAGCACCCGGCTTGCTGGGGAAGGTGACGGCTGGGGAAGGCAATGGCAAACCATCCCTCTCTATAGTCTGTCAAGGAAACGTCGCGAAAGCAGCATCCCCCCAAGGGGTCAGACGTGACTCAGTGCTTGCACAGGGGACCTTTCACCTTTCACCTCTAAAAGAAAGCTACGTGGGATGGCCTGCTAATCTGTTCTCACCTCCAAATCTATGGCAGGGTTTTGCTCTGTCATCAATGGCAGGGTTTTTCCTGCCATTGAAGAATCCCAATTATCCCTTGGGAAAAGATGCTTGTAAGGCTCAGTAAAACTCTGGATATGTCTTTTGCAGGTACTTTCTGCTCTGTGTGAACTATTTCTTCTACGGTGAGACAGTAACAGATTATTTTTTCACTCTGGTCCAGAGGGAGGAGCCCTTACGGATTCTTAGCAAATATCACCGCTTCATTTCCTTTGCCCTCTATTTAACAGGTAAGCACAGCCACGCTGGGATTTCTTGCTTGGGTCCTCTAGCATAGTGATTCTCAACCTCAGCAACTTTAAGAAGTGAGAATTCCCCAGCCAGCCATGCTGGGGAAAATTGCTGAGGTTGAGAAGCTCTGCTTTGGCCCATCATAACTTGCTGAGGGGAGTCAAAATGGAGAGGATTGCAAGAAGAGTTCTTTCCTCTCAGACAGGATGGGGTGGGGGGATTGTTCGTGGACCCCAGAATGGAAAGGGGGTCTCAGGAGCCATCCAGTTCCACCCCTGGTGGATTTTAGTGGTGCCCCTGACGGAAAGGGTCTTCAGAAGGTGGTTTGAGGTAGCTGTGGAGTTGGAGAAGGCGCTTTCGAGGGATGGGCTAAAGAGGCATGGAGATGAAGGGTTCTTTATGTCTGCAAAAGGCTGTATCAACATCTGTTTAGGAACAGGTTGCAAGCATTTCTGAAGGGGACCTCAGCCCATTCTGTTCTGGCAGGGAGAGCAAATGAATGTCACCCTGTGTCATAGGCTTGGCGGTCTGTGAAACCTCCAGACCTTGGGTTCTCCCGGAGCAGGGATCCCACAGCAGGAAGGAGAGTTCCTTCCTCCAGCTGATTGCAAGCTTCCCGTGCAGAGCTCTGTAGTCTGAGATCCTGGTGGAGCAGAATCCAGTGCTGTGCCTCCTGCCACCGTGATTCTGATCCTTCACGAGCAGCGTGAAGAGTGGCTGAGCCCAGACAGAGCTTGTGGCAGAACTCATGACTGATTCTGCTCAGGAGAGGCTAGTCAGGAGAATGTGAGCTGAATCCAAGAAAATGTAAAACAAAAAGAAAAGGCTGCAGGGTGGTTCTTCTCCCTCCTCAAAGCTACCCGCCCTCAAATTTCCCTGCCTCCATATTCACCGCCCTCCATCCCGTCTTATATCTAGAGCAGCAATATCCATAATTCTGATACCTTCCTAGTCTTCACGTGATAGGGCAGGGGGCCCTTTCCAATTGAGGGCTATGTAGTTTTCATTATTTTCAGCCCCAGGGCATACATGCATGATGGTGGTTTCATCCGAGTGGCTTATTAATTTTTAGGAGTTTCCTGGATTTTTTTTTTTTATCCGTTCAGTCACGTCCGACTCTCGGAGACTACTTGGACCAGTCCCTGCAATTTCCTTGGCAAGGTTTTTCGGAAGTGGTTTGTCTTTCCCTCCTTCCCAGGGCAGAGAGGGAGGGACTGACCCAAGGTGACCCAGCTGGCTTCGTGCCCAAGGCGGGACTAGAACTCAGGGCCTCTCGGTTTCTAGCCTGATGCCTTAACCAAACTGGCTCTCATTCCTGGATTAGGGGATGTCAAAAAATAGATGCAATAAATTGTAGAGGGAATAAGGAATGGTCTTAAAGGACAGGAAGAACAGCTGCTACGAAAGCAACAGTCAGATCAGGGGGGCTTGAGTCCATTCAGAGAAAGTAACGTGAGAAAACAACTCTGTTACTATAGCCGTTCCAATAAAAGTTCTAGACCCATATGGCATAGGTTTCTTAGTCCGATCTTCCTTACAGGGCTGACCCAAGCCTTCTGAATGTTGAACATACCTAGTTTGCAACTTTATCCCCCCTCCCCACACACACACCAAAAGAGAGAGAAAAGTTTAGAAGCAAAATCACCATTTTGCTTCTAAATTTCAACAGTCCCTAGTTTGGACAGTGTGGTTTGGGGTTATGTGCATGGAGCCCACAGGGAGGCCGTGCGTTATGAGGTAGAACTGGCCCAGAGGCAAAGATTTGGGTTGTGTTCTGGTGCAAGCTGCGGCATGCTCAGCATGATGGTGTTGCCCCCTATGTAAGGGGAAAGGATGGGGTCTCTGTGTCTTCTCTCCAACCTCATTGGGATTAGAAGCGCTAATCGGCCTTGGACAACTCCCGCATGCATGAGCGGAGAGTGTGCGGAGAGCCCGCGCCCCATTAAGTTCCTTTTTCCTTCTTCCACTGCAGGTTTTTGCATGTTCGTGTTGAGCCTGGTCAAAAAGCATTATCGCCTTCAGTTCTACATGGTAAGATTGAGTAAATGGATTGCGTGCTTTCAGAGTTAATAGCCGGGGAAGGGGGACTGAGAGCGAGAGAGAGATGGGAATGAACACAAAATTGGCACCGGGGCAGAACAACAAACCCCAAGCTTAGAGGTTCTGCCTGAGTGGAGGAATGCACAGCTCCTGGTTTCTAAATATTCTGAAAGCTTCCTTGGCATTTTCTGATTCTAAGGCATCTGAACAATCATCCCTCAGACATAACACTTCTTTTTTCCTTTATTTGCACTGCATTTCTGGGAGGTCTCGTTTATAGTATGTCAGTCTGTTAAACATGGATATCCAGTAAACATGCTAACTGATGGGTTACTTGAATGGAGGGTTTGAGAATTAAATTCTTCTACTCTCCTGGATCAGTGTTTCTCAACCCTGGCAACTTTAAGATGTGTGGACTTCTGGCTGGGGAATTCTGGAAGTTGAAGTCCGCACATCTTAAAGTTGCCAGGGTTGAGAAACACTGATCCAGGGTCTCCCCATCCCTGCTTTACTCCGCAATGAGAACCAGTCAACAAGAGAGCTCAAGACATCCTTGAGAAAGGGACTGTGTAGTTACGGGGCCACCACCGAGAAGGCCTGAAGAACTGTGCTCCATCCCTGTGAGTCTTTAATGTCTGGGAAAGGGACATGGATGAAGATCACCCTGCAGACAATCTGGTCTCCTGCCCTTCAGGACCTTTATGGCAAGAACTTATAAGCGTGTGGAAGGTCCTTGTTCACCGCAGCACTTTCGATGGATTTGTGCACACTGTGAGGTCACGCCTCTTCCACAAGCAGCCAGTCAGTCGCTTTCTCCTGCAGCTTGGACAGACCCCTCACTTCCATGCTCACTCCTGCACATAACTAAGAGAGCATGGAGATGCAAAATTGTAAACACACACGCACACACTCACTCTCTCTCTCAGGGATTTGCCCTCAATGTTCTCCCTCCTATCTAAATTAACAGGTACTTGGTGCAGTCCCAGAGTCGTCCTGGGTGTGTGTGTGTGTCAAAGAAGATAGTGGTGGTGCCTGTGCGGTTGAGTGGTGAGGCCTCTTTTTGACATGAATCATGTGCACAACCCATGTTAAAAAGGGCAAGGCTTTGATCACACAGGCACAGCTGCCATCTTTGCTGTTTTGACCCCTCTTTGCAGACACCCCTGTGGCCTTGAAGCCAATGGTCCTGGTACGTTTACAAACAGGGAACCACCAACACCCCCAAGGGACTCCAACAGCCAGGGGAATCCACAGGTGCGGTAAGAAGTCAAGATGGCGGCTGCAAGGATGCCATCTTAACTTTTTGACCCTGCTCTGTGGATACTCCCGTCGATAGCGCGGTTGCTATAGGAGTAGGTAGTTTTAAGGTCACGTGTCTTTAATTGCCAGCACCCCGCCCTGCTGCTTTCCTCCAATTTTCTCTTCCAAGCCATTTCATCGAATCCACGGCCAGGCAGGAACCAAAGTTCGTATGCATTATCCTTGCTTGTTAAAGATCCCCCCCCACCCCCGTGAGCCACATGAGCCAACCACCCACTAATGAATTAGCTACAATCAGGATGGAGAGCCGGAATGGAGACACACACACACACACACAAACGCTCTTCATTGTGTTAGTTGGCTTTGAAGATTGGGACACCTTGTTCCCAGCCTCTCTGTGGTAGGTTTCATTTAACGGCTGTAAGAAAGGATGGAGAAACATCCAGAAATGGAGTCTGCCGTTCTGAAGATAGGAAAATTAAGGGAAGACTATTTTGAAATCCACAGTGTAGCTGGTGTGCTTCCCTCTGGATTCGAAGTTGAGAAACATCATCTCCCTGTGTTCTCCTCCCCTCCCCTACTAAAAGCTGCCGTTGTCATTTATGCAGAAATGAAACGTCATCATCTGGGGGGGGGGTAAAAGTCCAGCTGCTGATAAGACGTATTGCATCGTTAGCTGGGAAGTTTTAAAAGATGCTCAGTGCGGGAGGATTGGCATCAAGGGGATGCATTAGGGCAGCCTTTCTCAACCTTTTGACCCTGGGGGAACCTTGAAATATTTTTCCAGGCCTCGGGGAGCCCCTGAACATTCAGACTCAAATGTAGGTCAGAAGTTACAAAATCATGATACTAGTTTTTTGTGTAGGCCTGTATAGATGCATTAACAGTGTGCTTAAACTGAAAATGAAGAATGAAACTTACCTCTTTAATGTGAAGTTGCCTGAATTTGAAATAACTTTTTTAAATAAATCATGATCTCCCAGGGAACCTCTAATGATCTCCTGGGTGACCTTAGTGACCGCTTGCAGAACCCAAGGGTGCCACCGAACCCTGGCTGAGAAACCCTGGATTAGGGAGTAACTCACTACTCTTGAATACCCTGACACAACAAGGCTGGAAAAGTCATGGATCTCCTTTAAATCTCCTTGGAGACTAAATTTTCTTGGTCATTGACTCCCTTCCAAACTAAGGGCATAACTTTTTGGTTTTGCTCACCAACATGACAGGTTTTTGTCTATAGAATAAGAAAAGCCAAATCATCCAGAGGGGGTTGGCTGTACCCACGGTCCCTCTCTCTCTCTCCCTACCACCCTTTCTTTTTCATATATATGTGCATATATATGTCTCCTTAGTCTGCATTTTGGCTTGTCTCTGAGAAATGTTTTCCTCTCCAAACTGGACTGCATGTTCTCTCTTTCTAGTTTGGCTGGACCCATGTGACTTTGCTAATAATTGTTACCCAGTCGCACCTCATCATTCACAACCTGTTTGAAGGAATGATCTGGTGAGTTGGCACAGCGGGCAGGGTACGGTGCCCCCCTGCTGGGGAGAATGGGCTTGGCGGCACCCTGCAGGAAGGACCTTTCGCATGTAGCTGCTGCGCGATGGGTTTTACGGGGAGTAAGACTTTGCGGGTTGCTGGCCCAAGTCCTGGTGAAGGAAGGTGGGGCCTGGGGGGCGTCAGTGCGATGGAGTCTCTGTGGCACTTCCTTTCTCCGCAAAGCAGAAGGCCTTGCTAACCACAAAGCTTCCGTAGGCTGCTGTGCCTGGGTGCGTGCGCTCTTCCCTACTAAAGACGGGGGAATCACCCCCTTGGGGGTCTGGAGCGGCAGCAGCTGCCCATCAAGCAAGGAGCATGTTTGCCTCGAGCGTTTTCCGGCAGGAATTCTTAAAGCTTCCATCTGGCTTGAGCATGGTGTGAAACGCCCGCATCAAATCTTTGCTTGGCAAAAGGCTTCTGAGCGTCGCTCCGGCCTGTTCCACAGTCTAGCTCTGATCATTAGGAGCTCAAAGCTGACTGGCGTTTCTTGTTTCAGTTCTGAACCAAGGTTGCAAGAATTCTGGGCTAAAGGAATAGCCGGTTTGGGCAGTTTTTCTAACTGTTCTGAAATTACAAGCAGGTGGTCCTTTATCAGACCACCCACGGCTTAGGAACCTGCAAGGCGCTTTTGCAGCCCACGGGTCCAGCTGGAAGAGGCCCAGCACAGCAGATACTCCAGGCTAATGTTTGGCCAGGTCTGGGCAAACATCCACGCTTTGACAGTTCTCATTCAGGGATAGTATAGCTTGGCAGAACTCCCTCCCCCCCAAAACCCCACCATTCTCCACCATTGGTGTGCAGGGACACTCTTGATCCATCCATCCATCGGTGGACCTGACCTCTGTCCCCCATAGACTGACCAGTCTGTTTTTATTTGGCCAAATGGGGCCATTAATGACCCGTGAAAGCAAGGCCTGCTACAAAATGAGGCTTTTTTGTGGCTTTAGAACGGCAATGGCCAGCCAGAGTCCCAGGGCTGCACATGGCACCTGAACGTCTTGTATATTTATCCTAATAAAGATGCATTTACTTTATAAATGTACTTTATTCAGTGGATCTGGTTTGCTAGGTTTCCATAGCAGGTGCATTTTAAATCAGTGTTTCTCAAACTTGGCAACTTTAAGACATGTGGAGTTCAACTCCCAGAATTCATCAGCCAGCATATTGGCTGGGGAATTCTGGGAGTTGAAGTCCACATGTCTTAAAATTATAATATTAGGTGACATCACTGTACAAGCCCCTCCTCTCTGTACGTGCATTGGGGGGCTGCTGTGGGGCTGGGCTTGCACAATTACTGTTGCATCTGCTCAGATGCCACAAAAGTGCAACTTGTTCCTTGCTTACTGGCACAAAACAGGCCAGCTGGTTCAGCCGGCTTGTTTTCTGCTGGTGTTTGCAGTAGTCAGCCAAGAGCAGACCGGCTGCAGCTGTCCTGTTTTTTGCCAGCAAGGAATAATTAAACACAATTTTTAATTTTTTGCTGCCCTCTGCTTGGATTTTTTTGTCAATTGACTGCATGGGCTGTATACCCAATGCTGGAATAGGACTGGCTAGTGGTACGATGGGAAAACTGCCTTGGTTAGGGTTCTACCTGATACAGTGGAGTGAATTGTGTAGATTTCACCAAGACTTCACATCCACGATTGCTGAAGGCATTTTTAAGATGTTAACGTTTTACTATTAAGTTTTAATAGAAGGAGTTTCTTCAGGTTGTCCAGTTATTTTTCAAAAGCACCTTGCAGTTTTTGCGATGGAATTCCCAATAAATAAATATGCCTCCTTCATTCTGAGTTCATTTTTTGGTACCCTGAAAACAGTTAATAGGAGAAATGTTTTTTACAGTTGTTTTTGAAAAATAAAAGACAAGAGATCCATTTATCAAAGTAGACCTTGACCTTTTTTAAGAGGAAGAGCATAATGATGATGACGTAGTTTCCAAGTTTAAGCTAAGCTTCAGCCTTTGATTCTCAGCAGCAGTAGAATCATTTCAAACTGACTGGAATCATGAAAACAATATTAAAACTGGGACTTTTACAGGTGAAATGCAGGGGCTCCTCCATAGCTATTTAAGATACAAAAAAATGCATGCACAAAGTAGGGCAGGTTGGGAAACTTTTATTTTGTTAGGGTTTTGGCCCCGGGGGATGTGTGGTGGTGGGGCTGTCATGAGAGGGAGGGGGCTGGATATTTCTGCCTGTTTTTGAGGGTTGGTGGGGGATGTTAATGGAAATAGGCACCAGTAACACGCTGATACTCAGCCTTATTCTGATAAAAAAGGTGAAGCGTGTCCCAGGTGAGAGCTGCCGAATTTCAGATCTGCTCTCTTCAAGGTTATAAAAACATTTATTTATATGAAGTAAAATGTTAACATATCTTTATAAAATAAAAATAGGGCTGGGGAGATAATAGGGAGTATCTTCCAAGCTCTTCCAAGAAAGGGGCGGGGGGTAAAGCTCTTTAAGGAGCATCACTGGCTGTTTCGGGTGAATGATCGCTCCTTCCAGGACTGCCTTCCCTGGTCCGGCATCCTCCAGGGGTGTTCGGTTCCTCAGTTTCCCAACCAGCATTGTTAACGCTAACAGCCCTCTCGGCAGTTCTGCGGCCACCTGGCAGGTCTGGAAGAGGCTGCCTGGGGACGCCGGCCTGTGTATGTTCATTTTAGCCTGACTAACACTGAGGCGAACTCTCCATTCTCTCTCACCCACCTTGGTTGCTGTTTAGGTTTATCGTCCCGATTTCCTGTGTCATCTGCAACGACATCATGGCATATATGTTCGGATTCTTCTTTGGACGCACCCCGCTGATCAAGGTCTGTTCGTATCTTGGGATGCTTTGGATGTCTGCAGAAGACCCTTTGGCCAGGGATGACTTTGGTTAAGGCCAAAGTCGTCCACGATCCATTCTGGCTGACAGTGGGGATAGGTTAGGGATGGTGTTGGTTTTCTGTTTTAGTTTTGGACATCCTGCGTGTTTTGGTCTTTGAGTTTCTTTCTCTCTCTTTTTCTGCTCATTGATTCATTCATTCTTTCTTTTGAACCTGCAGTTGTCCCCAAAGAAAACCTGGGAAGGGTTCATTGGAGGTTTCTTCGCCACTGTCGTATTTGGCCTTTTAGTAAGTGTTTGTATCGTTTTAATAAAAATAACACAGTTGAGAAGGGAAAACAGGACGAGTCTGTTGGTAATGAATAGACAGATCTGATCCATAGGGTACAGAATCTGCCAGGAAATTCACACGGAGAGGCTTATACAAACTGGGAAAGTTATGAGCAAACAACACACTTTTTGAATTAGGATAGTTTGAACACTAAGAGAGATTGCAGGGACTGGGTCTGTTCTTTGACAAGAGAAGAAAGAGGTGGGATGAAATAGGTTTCTTGTTCTCCATTGTTCCAGGGTGGAGAAAACAGAATAATAGATTTAAGTCTCAGGAAAGCAGATTCCAGTTAAACGTTAGGAAAATCTTCCCAACGTTAAGAGTTTGGCAATGGACTGGATGACCCAGACGGATGGTGGGCTTCCATTCACTGGATGGTGAGACACTAGAAGACCATCTGTCTGGGATACTTGAATTTGGATTCCTGTCCAGAGTTCCAGGGCCGTTTGCTAGATTGGAAGGTCAACGCAACGTCCTGAAAGAAAGCAGTGGCAAAACTCTTCCATGTTGCTGCCAAGAAAATTCCATGGATGTGTCCAGTTGAGGTTGACTTGAAGGAGATTCTACCTTTATTGAGCAAAAGGTTGGATTTAATGCCCTCTTCCAACCTGAGAATGCTATAGAGATGGTCCTCAGTTAATGACCACTTGTTCAGCGACAGTTCAAAGTTATGACAGTGCTGAATGAGGGGGACTTACAACCGGTCCATGGAGTTCCAGCATCCCTGTGGCCACGTGATTGCCATTTGCAGCCTTCCCTGCCACCTTCACACAAGTGAAGTCAATGGGGAAACTGTAAGGGAAGGTCACAGGTCGCTCAACTGTGCCGGACCCTTGCGTGCCCTCCCCCACCCCCAGCAGCCACTTACCTGCCCACCAGCCTGCTGGTGAGCCACCTGGGACTTGCAATTTCCTGCTGGCTTCCCCACTGACCTTGGTTGTTGGAAGCCGGCAGGAAATCAATAGGCTTAATGACCCACGATCCTCACTTAACGGCAACTGCTGGGATTGCTGTCACTAAGCAATGTGGTCATACGACGTTGTGCTTTACGACTGCATCACTTAGCGATGGAAATACCAGTCCCGATTACCATTGTTAACTGAGGACTACTTATAGTTAAGCTTGAGAATAAATGTTAGGTTTATCCCTTCTGGTTTTCAAGTGTTCTGATTGTTTGATCTGTCTATTTCTACGTACCATGGCAGAAATTAACTATTTGATTCTTCTGTTCCTCCAACAAGCTGTCGTATTTGATGTCTGGATACAGATGTTTCACGTGTCCAGTTGAGTTCAACAATGACACCAACAGCTTCACTGTGGACTGCGAGCCTTCAGAGCTTTTCCAGCTGCAAGAATATAACATCCCCCTGGTGCTTCAGTCCGTTATTGGCTGGGTAGGCATTCAGGAATTCAGTTTGCCCTGACAATGTCCAAAAAAAATGTTAAAATGCATGGTCCTTTTCACCCGCTGAATGGGTGGGGCAAAATTGTGGCCATCGTTGTGTATTTCTGGGGTGGGATAAGGGGTGAAAAGGGTATCGTCTCCATTTTTCTCCCTTAAAAAACCCCTTTGGGACCATTTTTCTTTTTGGGAGGGAGCTAAGTGGCCAAATGAGACCTCAAGCCTTTGCAAGGCTTACAACAGCCGTTTAACTCTTCAAATCCCCAACATCTGGATGGAAATTTTGCTTCCCCTGCCCCTGGCCTCACGCCCTTGGCCCCTAAGCAGGTGGCAGAAGGAAATGTGGATCTTGTCCAAAGGTTGCCCACCATTGTTGTGTTGCATAAAGTGAGGTTTGCCTTTTGTGGTGCCAAAAACAACATTCAGTTGATCGGTGGCTTACGGCTGACGTCCGAGGCTGGGTCAGGATGGTGCCGGGCACCAAATCTCATTGTGGTTGGAATCCAAGTTCAGAGGATCAGCCAAAACTGAACTCACATAAGGGGGAAATGCAAAGAGAAGGCCCTAGGCATCCAGCAAAACCTAGGGGAGAGTTCCCAGACCACATCAGATTCTTCTTTTAATTTCTCTTAAAAGTGAGCCTTTGGCCTTTAATTTGACTTCAGATGAAGATGGTCAAAAACCGTGGGTGTGATAATAAAAGCACATCTCCTGTTGGCAGCTCAAGAGCCCCAGTTGGGAAAAAAAGTTGCTAATCATGGGTGGACTAATGAACGGGCCCAGAGACTGGGTCCTGTTGGGCAAGAAGATTGGCATCCCTGTTTTCCTGTTCCCGTAGGTGGGAGGCATGCCACTAGCCTGGCCCGTTTTCCCTTATTTCCCTCTTCCCCCTGCAGAAGACCGTCCGGATGTTTCCCTTCCAGATCCACAGCATTGCCCTGTCCACCTTTGCATCCCTGATTGGACCTTTTGGGGGTTTCTTTGCCAGCGGTTTCAAAAGAGCTTTCAAAATCAAGGTACGCCACAGCTGGACAGCAGCAGCAGAGATCTCGAACGGTTTTTAGAAAAAGGTCTAGTCAAGTTCCCCTACTGCATTTCTTGGAAGAGGTGATGCTTTATTATTTATTAGATTGATATCCTGCCTTGATTGTGCACAGTCATTGTGGTGGACATCAGTGCTCCCTTCTCAACAACAACCCGTTGCGGTGGGTTGGGCAGAGAGAGAGGGACTGGCCCCAAGTCACCCAGCAGCTGCTTCTGCCTAAATGAGTATGACTGGAACACATAGTCTTCCCATTTCTAATCTGGTACAGGCTGTCCTCGTTTAGCGACCACAATTGGGACCGGCAACTTGGTCGTTCAGCGAAGTGGTTGTTAAGTGAAACTGACTATTTACAGTCTTCCTTCTGCTTTGCTTTGCTTTGCTTTGCACACCTGCAATGGACATAAATGCGAGGATTGGTTGTAAAGTTACTTTTTCATCACCGTCGTACCTGCGAACGGTTGCTGTCCGAGGCAGTCGCTAAACAAGGACTACCTGTACCGTAATGCCAACACCAAACTGGCTTTGTGAAATTATGCCGAATTTGAAATGTTCAAAGGACCAGGAAAGTTTGATTTTTAACTTTACTGTGCCATCTGTTTCTCTAGCCAGGGATTGACCAGCCACTGGTGAAAAACAATTCAATTCGATAAAAGTATTTACTGAAGGCAAGTGCAGTCTGTGAACTTAGCCAGTAAATAAATAAAATAACTTCTGCTAGCACAGTGTTTCTCAACCTCAGCAACTTCAAGACGGGTGGACTTCAACTCCCAGAATTCCCCAGCCAGATTGGGGGGTTGAAGTCCACCCATCTTAAAGCTGCTAAGGTTGAAAAACACTGTGCTAGGGAGTGAACAAATAGGATACTTATTTGAGACTGGAGGAATGGGGCAGCAGTTACAACCTCTGCTTCTTGCTCACACAAATGAGCTGCCGGTCCCAATTGTGTTCACTAAATGAGGACTACCTGTACAAGTTACAGGAAGGCAGATTCTGGTTGAACGTTAGGAAAAAGCAGTTACTGAGGCCCATGGCCCCAAGAGATGGGGGCTCCCCCGCACTGGATATCTTCAGTGGCAAGTTTAAGATGTGTGGACTTCAGCTCCCAGAATTCCAGCCAGGGCTGGTTGGGGAATTTTGGGAGTTGAAGTCCAGTTGCCAAGGTAGAGAAACCCTGGACTAGATAGCCTTTATTTGGTTATTTGTGGTCCAAGACCAAGTCACAGAATTTAAAAATACAGCACACCATTAATACATACATGTGTAACAATCTGTACATATATAAAAGGAAGAAACCCTATAGAGTCAACAATTCACTGAAGGCACCAAATGGTTTCTATAAGCTAAGGCTATCAGTAAAAAATCTGCAACTGCCTTCGAAACACCCGGGCATCGATCGTTGAGTAAGAATACCTCCGTGTCCTCCTCATGAGTGGAGCTGATCAGACTCAAGAGTAGGTGCGTTAGCTCTGATCACCAGTCAGAGTACGGTGGGCACTTGAAAAGGGTGTGCATCGGACTCTGTGCTTGAGCAAGTACGTACTTGATCTTTGTGGGGAAGGTTGGCATATTGACCAGCTCTCACCCTAGGAGGGAGCGCATCGATACAGGCTAGGGAGAAGAGGGAGCTTTCAACTTACAATCACGACTGGGGCTGGAACTTCCATTGCTAAGCGAGGAGGTTGTTAAGTGAGTCACGCCTGATTTTACGACCTTTTTTGCCATGGTCGCTCAGTGCATCACTGTGGTTGATAAGTGAATCACTGCGGTCATTAACCGAATCTGGCTTCCCCTGTTGACTTTGCTTGTCGGGACTGGCTGGAAAAGTTGCAAATAGCATCACATGACCCAGGAATGCTGCAGTGGTTGTAAGTGTGAGCCGGCTGTCAAGCACCTGAATTTTGATCATGTGACTGCAGGTCGTAAGTGTGAGGACCGGTCGCAAGTCACTTTTCCCAGCACCATTGTAACTTTGAACGGTCGCTAAACGAATGGCCGTAAGTTGAGGGCTGCTGCTGTGTGTTGCGTATAGACTCTTATAGAAGCAATTGTGGGACATCCAGGGAGCCATTCGTCTGTAAGACAGATGGCAACGTTTGGCTCTGTCCACCTGGATGTCTAAGTCCCAGACCCCCTGCTTAAGTTCTACCAGGGTTTTTCTAGGCCTAAAGCAAGTAGTCCACGCTGTCTCTGACCTTGTTCTAATTGTTTTTTCAGAGTAGGTTGGTGTATATCATACGGAATGAGATGTGCCCATGAAGTTCCCCACATGATTTGTTTTGCCCAGAATCTTAGCCAACCTAATCTTGCTCGGGCCTCAAAAGAAATGCAGCCCAGCTGGAATCTGGCAATGGCAATAGAAGCCGAGTCAGGAGTAAAGCTAGATAGTCATGGGAAAGGGATGCTTTATTTTGCATTCTTACACTGAGCAGGGGGTTGGACTGGATGTCCTCGAGGGCCCCGTCCAACTCTAGGTTTCGGTGCTATGATTGCCAAAGCTATCCTTACTCTGTTTTTTCTAGTTTCCTCATGGATCAAAAATTGAAATTCAGGGAGGCTCAGTAAAACGGCATTTGCTCTTAATTGGCAGGACTTTGCAAACACCATTCCAGGGCATGGCGGCATCATGGATCGATTTGACTGTCAATACCTGATGGCCACCTTTGTAAATGTATATATCGCCAGCTTTATCAGGTGAGGGTTGTGAAAGTTGTCTTTTTTCTATTTCTGCCTGGCTTTTCCTTTGAAGAAAACGGTGTTCAGAGTGTGCGCCAGCAAACCAAAATGTAACGCAAAACACAATGCAGAACTCCCATTTGGCAGAGTTAGGAAAGTATCAGAGGCGGCTGCAGCTTCATGCCATCGAGCCCTGGGTCCTGAAAGTGGGGAAGTGGAACTGGAACCCCAGTTAGCTGCACGAGGGTTTCTTTGAAAGGGAAGCAAGGGGAGCGAGCCTCCCATTGTTCTTGTAGTTATAGTCTGCAGGTAGTCCTTGATTTATGACACAGCGGGACTGGAATGTCTGTCATAAGTTGAGTCACCACAGGAACAGACCCAACTCTATGACCATGTTTACAATGGTCGTTAAGCGAATCACATCATTAAGCAAATCACATGGTGGTTAAGCAAATCCGGCTTCGACAATTTTTGCTAGAAACCGGCAAAAAAGCTCACAAATTGCAATCGCATGACCGCAGGATGCTCCAACTGGTCATAAATGTGAGCCGGTTGCCAAGTGCCCAAATTGCAACCACGTGACCGTGGGAGTGGTGCAATGGTCATAAGTGCGAGTACAGGTCATAAAGCATTTTTTCTGAAGCTGTTGTAACTTTGAACTGCCGTTAAACAAACGGTCGTAAGTCGAGGACTACCTGTATCTGACCATCCCTGAACGTTTTCGTTTTCCTCTTTCCAGGGGCCCCAATCCGAGCAAGCTGATCCAGCAGCTCTTAACGCTGCGGCCCGATCAACAGCTGAGCATCTTCAACACGCTGAAGGCTCACCTCACCGATAAGGGGATGCTTCCCGGATCCGAGGATGCGTAGGCAGCTTGGCCGCCGGGCTGGGACTGAATAAGGGCGAGCCCCCCACCTGCCATAGGACCCCTGCCCCCCCCCCCACCTTGTCTGGCCTAGCACAATAACCAAGCCTCGCCTCTCTCGCTTTCTCCTTTTTTCCATATAAAAAGGGTCGTACTGGTGGCTTTTCGGAGGATGATTTCTGTCTGCTTCCAAGCAAACAGGAGAGAGGGCTTAGCTTGGAGGAAATGAGGGCCTAGAGGGACAAGCCTGGCTGAGTGTTTTAGAAACCATCCTTCCCCTTCAGAGCCGTGTTTCAGTTTTTCTCCTCCTGGGGGTGCCGTGGGGGACTCGTTTATTTTTTTCCTGGGTGAGGTGGGCAGAGAGGTGGGAAAAAGGAAGAGGCCTGGGGGTGGGTGGGAAATATCCTCTGTAGCACAGAACATGGACGGGGTCTGGTGGTGCACTGAAGTTCCTTCATGAACGTGGGGGCGGCATTTGGCCAAACTGTCCGGAGGCCAGACTGCAGCCCAGCTTGTGGGTGGCATGAGCAGGACGCCTCCCTCGTTTGCCTCCCCGTGAGCTGCCCTGCAATTCCTTTTGCCAGGCAGCAGTTTGCCATCTGGATAGGTGGGATGCCTGTGTGTGTGCGCGCATTGGCCATTTCCCCTCATGAAAACAGTTGGGTGGGGGTTGCTCTGCACGGGCCAGCTTGGAAAGTGGGAATGCTGAAAAGCTGCAAGGTCGCAGAACCTCCCAGACTAGATGGTTGCAAAAAAGAAACTTCTTCTCCCTTTAAACAGTCAGTCTTAACACTGTTTTGTGCCACGGGGTGGGCTTGCTCCCTACTCCAACCCACTCATGCAAGCGTATTGCGTATCATTTCTGGGTTTTGTGATACTGTGAGATCACCAGTTCTTCCTTGTGTCACAGAAATGCAGCTAGCAAAGAGAGGCAGATTCAAATTGTGACGGGATTCCTCCTAAAAATAAGAAAATTTGACAGAACTTTTCTTCCAAATTGAAGGGGGATTTATTGGATCTTTACCTTACTGAAACAGAGCAAAGGGACTGCAGCCAGAAAGAACCCCAAGTGGCTGTTGGTTTTTTAAAAACTATTGCATAAATCTTACTCAATTTAAAAATAAAATTTAAAAAAGAATTCCATTTTGGCAAGAAAGAAAGTACAAAGTGCAGAAAGATGCGACTACTGAAACAGAAGACTCAGCCTCCTGAAAATTTAAAAGCAAGCTTGCCCAACTTGATGCTTCTGGATAAGCTAGACTAAAACTTCCATAATCCCCAGGTAACAGAACTACTGATCATGCTAGTTAGGGATAACAGAAACAGTAATTCAGCCCATCATAAAAGGCTCCAGGTTGGGTGAGGCTGCTTTGAAGAGCAGAGACAGGCCCAAACATGGCGGTCATGCACAGAGTTGGCTTCAGTCTTCGTTTTCATGCGCAGTTAAGGAAGTTCTTCATCTGCTTTTTTGTCTGATAGACCCTTCGTTGACAAGCACTAGAACCTGCATTTGGACGGAGCCATTTCAGACCGCAGAGAGGAGTGTTCAAGTGACTGAATGCTGTTCTACAGAAAAATCTGTGCAGAGTTGAACATTCTGACTGTAACATGCTTGTTTTTTCAAGCGTTGGAAGATAGTGAATATCTGCCAACAGGGAGCTTTCAGTCAGGTTGGCGTCCTCTCTGGCCTGAACTGGCCGGTTTTTTTGGCCCAGAGGTGTGTTCGAAGAAGTTCACTGGATTTGAAGTTGTGCTTCTGGAACATCACTGTAGCTTTCCGCTGGTTCTAGTCTTCTCCAGACTTGGCCCCCTACAGATGTGTGGACTTCAGTTCCCAGAATTCTTAGCGCTGGCTGGCTGGCTGGCTGGCTGGGGAACCCTTGGAGGTTGGAGGTGGCCCATCTTGGCCACCAATGCAAAAGATCCTATCTGGAAATAACTTTGTAAAAGGCAGTCCCTTCTGAACATGCTTTTTAGGAGGAAGTGAAGCAAAGCCTCTTCTCCTAACAGCATAGAAATGCCTACGGTTGAAAGTTGTGAGTGTCCCATCAGCCTTATCCGTTCTGGTTCCCTCTAGAGCAGTGTTTCTCAACCGTGGCAACTTTCAGATGTGTGGACTTCAGCTCCTTGCTGGCTGAGGAATTCTGGGAGTTGTAGTCCACACATCTGAAAGTTGCCAAGGTTGAGAAACACTGCTCTTGATGTATGGTAATTTCAACTCCCAGAATCCCTCAGCCAGTATGGCCAGAGATTGGTGGAGAATTCTGGGAACTATAGCCATAGTCTATACGGAGGATACAATCTGGGGAAAATCGCATTATGCTCAGGACTGAAACAGAACTGGAACAGTGACGCGGCTGGGGTTGTTCCTCCGTCCTGTTCGCTCCCTGTAGTCTAGAGCCTTTAGGACAGGTGGCAGAATCAAGAAACACACCTGGAGATTGCAGGGGCACTGAGAGCGTTCTGGGTTGGGACACCTCTCCTGGAAAGGGGCAGAAGAGAGAGGGCTGGTGGCTGGGAAGAGGATCGGCTGGAATCTCGCATCGCTCCCATCCCTGCTCGTCCCCATGCACGTGGAGGAGGAGAGGACTTTTTTATTTATTTATTTTATTTATCAAATTTGTCACCGCCCATCTCCTCTGACCAGAGGGACTCTGGGCAGTTTACAGCACAGAATAAATATACAATAAAAACTCAAATAAAAACACAGTAAAATTCCAATAAAATCCCATTAAAAACCAAAACAATTTCTTAACTACCCCAGCTCATAAAATCCAGATGGCTATGATCTCTTCAACCATCGTGTAGGAGGGGCTTCCCCATCCGTTGTGGGTTTCCTTCCCAGCTCTAACTATGCAAAGGAAGACCGAAACCCTGCCTACTTTAGGATGTGTGAAGGGCTGCATGCATCGCTGCTTGCAGGGAAGGGAGGCAGAATCACTCCTGGGGACACCAAACCACTTGCTGCCCAGAAAATCACCCAAATTAGTTTATGCTCAAAGGAAGCCAACTGATGTCTGCAGGAGCAGCAAGGTAGCTTCGTCTTCTGTCCTGTTGCTCTCTAGACCCCCTAATCTAGATGGAGGCTTGTTACAATCTCTATGCAGGGAAAGGGATGGCAGGAAGGAAGTGAGCTGGCGTGTGTACGTACCGAATCTGGTGTATCTTGATCAAGGCGAAAAGAACTCAGCTAGCTAGGAGACCAGCTACAGTGGGAATCCCCAGTGAGCAGAAAAGGGGACTGTTGGCGTTGTCAACATCCATCTACCAAGCTCCAGAAAAACCATTGTTTAATTTGGGGGCTTTTGCCATTGTGCAGTGAGGTGCTCTCCCCGCCTCCACCCCACATCATGGCCTGATACCTAAAATGCAAGAGGAAAATCGGGACAGGAAATAAAGGGTGTGTGTTGTTTTACTCTTTTTAAAAAAGGCTGACAAATGTCTTCTGAAAAGGAGTGGGCTTAGACCAAACAGGTCTAAATTCATACATGTAGGTGAACCCTCTGGGCCTT
This sequence comes from Candoia aspera, assembly GCF_035149785.1. NCBI lineage: Eukaryota > Metazoa > Chordata > Lepidosauria > Squamata > Candoiidae > Candoia > Candoia aspera. The sequence continues at coordinate 23,690,950 of NC_086161.1, read as the reverse complement.
GAACTGAATCCTTGATAAGGAGAGGAGATTGGACTGTCTGTTCTGCATGGGCTCCTTCGCATGCAGTCGTAATAATCAACACCCGCCTAGTTTTGCTCTGGGGCTGGAACTATGGTTTGGCACAGGTGCTGCCAATGAATTAGGACAACATCAAGGGAACTTCAGAACGGGGCCACTCAGTGCAGGAGGTCCCAAGATGGTGTGTGGCATCTTTTTAGAAGGCCTTGTAGGAGCTGGACCCAAGACCCTCTTCCTCATTTCCACAGCAACCATCATGTGATGGTGTTTGAGAGGTCTCTCTGGAGCCAGACATAAGGGTTGGTGGTGATACTGCAGATAGTTTCGGAAAGTGGACTGGGTGGTGTGGGAGGGGTGCGTGTGAAGCTCCTTCATTCCACCCTATCACACAACCGAAGCTTTGGGAGGGAAAGGGGGGTATTTTAAAACAGTTCCTCAACCTCGGCACGTTGAAGTCCACACCTCTTAAAATTGCTGAGGTTGAGAAGCTCTGTTTTAAAGGGTTGGATAATGTCCTCATGAGCTTACACGGGATGCTTGCTAGAAGACCTCCAGACCTCGGGATGCCTCTTTGAGGAGAAGCAAGATTCTGTGGAGCACTGGAGAAATACCTCCATCCCATAGCTGGAAAAGCCAGAGAGTCTCCTAGACGTGTTCCCCTTTTCCAACCCCCCTCCCCCCTCCTCGCATTTCCTTCTGCTAAACAACTCCAAATGTTGGCAGAGGTCGTCTGCTGCACCACCAGCCTCCTCTAGGCAGTATTTAAAGCTGGCAATATTAGTTCTGCCAGCATTTCTATGTGAGCACCTGTGAATCCTCCTTGCCTTTAGCTCCATTCAGAAGTTACTTTTCCTATTGCAGCAGATTTTTTCTCTTTCCCCCCTTCCATTCTGTGTTCCCATTTTGTGTCTGAACTCTGCCCGTGCCATGTGCTTATTTCTCTGTGCAGTGTCCTTTTGAGGAAGGGGTGTTGATGGCTGTGTTGTTTCTTTGCAAATGCATATAAGGCAGGGGGGTCCACAGGGCAGGGTCAGTAAGGTCAAGATGGTGGCCACACCTGTGTAATCAAAACCTCCCTGTTTTTTTATGTGCATTGCAAAACAGGTGGAGTGTCCATTGCGGCCACCATCTTGATTCTTTCGACCATACTCAGCAGACACCCTTGCCCGTAGGCTAATCTTTCAGTTATCTGGGTTTTAGTTTTTATTTTTGTTTTGTTCTGACTGTCAGAATGTGAAATACTGTACAAAGGCATTTTACCCTATTTATATACTGTAACGTTATTAAATAAAATGTATCTAAAATAATTGTTTGTCTATGCAGTCCTCAAGCATTGGAAGAATGGTGAATTTTCTTGGCCAGTTGAAACAGCTGGCTGACAGCTGGAAGAGAATCTCCCAGAAGAGCATTTAATGTGATCACCTTTACAAACTGCACAATCTGCACCATCCTTGATCTGCACGCAGAGCTGGGTGAACCACATTTCTTTCAGAATATATATGCGTGACACACTCCCCAAGTTCATAAAACATTGGTGCAAAGAGATGGGGTTTCCAAACTCAACACTGCTGCAAATCAAATCAAACCTTTATTACGGCCTAAGGGCCAGAAAGCACAATAGAATTCATAGACCTGTAATTACTCATAAAACTTTTTAAAAATGCAACCAACTTAGGTAAAATACATTATTATAGTAACTGCAGTACAAATAGCAGTGGCAATCACCAAAATTTGTGCTAAATGTCAACTGTAGATAAGATGGATACACCAAATGATAGCACAAAATCAGGCAACCTGGAAAGACATGCCAGGGTCCTGGTCAGATGGAAGCAGTGACAGACATTGTGCTCTCCACCAGGGTACTTCTTTAAAATGGGATATATCCATCCATCCATCCATCCTCCTTGATTGTTGAAAGAGCAACAAAGGAGCGTATGACTGTAAAATTCCATTGGATTGATAAAGGCTTGCAGTGTCTGTCTACCTCTAACCTCTTAAAGCATGCTGGCTGGGGAATTCTGGGAGTTGATGTCCACGCCTCTTAAAGTTGGCAGAATTGGGAAACACTGCTCTGGAGAATGGGTGTTTTGGGACTGGTCATCTCCCCTGTGTCTGCGGTCTTGGGAAGGTTCCCCATGGTGAGCATTGGTGAATGCTTACCTGTTCTTGAGTTTCCAAGGAGCCCACCAGCCCACCAAGGTTTGCCCTGCTCTTGAACTGATGGACTGTGCTGAGTTCTTTGCCTTGCAGTGAGGCTGAAAGCTCTACAGCCTACACCGTCAGTTTTTCTACCCGACAACCAAGTGAGATCAGGGAAAGATGGAGGTGGTGGTAACTTGGCCCAGCGCTTCACCGCCTTTTAGTCATTTCCCAAGATTGCAGGCTGAGATGAGCACACAAAACACTCCAAAGACTTTCTGTCTGTTCTCTCCCCCGCCCACTTTAGTTCACCAGCTTCAGATGCAGAAGGCTCACTTCCTCAAAGGTGGTGAGACAGCAGCACCCATCCAGTTCAGCTGCCCAGCCAGGGTGCTTTGCTGGCCCCATCTGTGGTTTTGCAGAGGAACGCTCTAGAAAGCATGGAGCTAAATGCAACTGAGGACCTACCAAGAGTGAGGGCCTCCCCACCAAGTTCTTCTGGGCTGTGGAGGTGAGCTGAGGCCAGAATAACATCTGGAAAGTGAGCGAGCTAACTTTGCACCACGAAAAACCGAGCGCGAAGCACTCGTATGGTTGTCTCTCAGAGGATCACACTCTGGGCAGGCGGAAGTTGTTGGCAAACCAACGAGACTTCACTTTTCTCAAGAAAGCCCAGACGGTGATTTTAAAGTGTCTGTCTGTAGCTCACAATCTGGAGTGGGAAAACGGACCTCCGCTGCAGACACCTGTGTGGACGCAAACCTTGCCCCTGGAGCTGGAATGTCGCTCAAGTTTCCTCGGCACTGGGATTTCCATCTGAAAATGGACATGTCCAAAATAGGTATTCTTTTTTCTTTTAATTGAGTCGAGGAGGAGTCCGTGGTCACCCTGGCTGTTGTTCTCTGGGTGACTGTGTACAGGCTGCGAAGGGTGTGCCTGGCTCCCTTTTCTGGCTGTGGGGAGATTCAAACCTAGATGGCCACCCAAGGCCGCCTCTCTCCCTCCCTCAACCCGTCTCCTACAGCTGTCAAGTCTGGTTTGGGTTTTGAAATAATTCATCTGAGATCTAACCCTCCTCCCAGCAATAGGCAAATGTGGACCCCTGAGACAAAGAGCTATATTTAGCCGTAGGCCATTTTAGGCTCTGATTACGCATCGCCCAGATGAGCAGTTTCCCTGTGGTTCTGTATTGCAGGCAGGTTCTTTTATTCTTTCAAGATCTTGCTCTGGCTTTTGACTTGATGCAGATTTGGAATCGGTGAGATTTCAGTGTTTCGTTCTCACAAGCCAGAAGAAGCCATTTCCCTCTCTCCTGTAATGCCCGCTTGGCAGAAAAACAGCCAGAGGGCTCTGAACTGATGCTTTGACCCCCCTCTGTTGTGCCATCCAAGCCTACAGAGTCATTCTTCTCTTCTTTTTGCCAAGAAAGAGCCCTGTTTCCCCCCAAGGTTGACTGCATTCATTTCTTCTTTTTTTTCAATCACTTCGCAGATTATGTCAAAAGGGGGGCGGGTATATCGAAACAGGAGGGAGAATCTGCAGTTAGGCTGATGTGAGTTGGAGACCAAAGCATGCCGGTGGATTGATCATTGTGCCAAACATCTCCGTTTAATTAGGGTTTCAGTTGGGCATGCACATCTCCATTTTCAGGGAGTAGACATCAGGTGCATAGTTTGCTTGTTTCTTTTGCTGGAAACATTCTAAAAGCGCTGTTCTTACCTCTTGCTTCCCCCAAGGGCAGGGTTCCTCAACCCTGGCAAATCCAAGCTGTGCGGACTTCAACTCCCAGAATTCCCCAGCCAGCAAAGCAAAGCTGGCTGGGGAATCCTGGGAGTTGAAGTCCGCACAGCTTAGAGTTGCCACGGTCGAGGAACCCTGAGCTAGGGGATCTAAGTTTATGTAGAACTTGGAATATTGTGGTTCCTTAAATCAAAAGTGGGTAGTTTTCAGGCCTGTGGCCTTTGGACTAATGTCCATTTCAGATCTATGATGAAATCCCTTCTCAGTTCTCAGTTGCCTGATGCTTGGGTCCGAATGGGGGAAGTGTTTTCAGAGCGGGATCTGTCTCCTTGACCAGTCTGGGCTCCAGGTCCGGTGTTATTTCCTTCAGTCCCCCCACCCCAGCAGGTGGCCCCAACAGGTTGTGGGAAGGTAGCCCTGAGCAGGAGAAAAAGAGTGCCCACCACTTCCTTACTCAAAACGGGGCCCGTGGGGTATTGAAAAAACTGGAAGAGTCTTGCGGAACTGAATTAATTTAAATAAAAGTGGAAGTAAAGTTATAATATTTGTTCAGCATCTCAGAAGTCACAGATGGACCTTGGATAACCCTCTAGTTTCTATTTTATTTTAGTCTGTCTGTTTTGGATGCCAGTTTCTATTTTATTTGGATATGTATTTTTTTAGATCTGCATTTTTGGATATACATTCTTTTAAGACCGATTAAGGCTCAAAATCAGACAGTAAAATTCACTGCCTGTAAGACATTTTTGAGACTATAGGGGGCAATTAAAAATCTGTAAAGGGACTATTTCGGCCCAAATCCTTCAGAGACCTGGAACTTTTTTCCTTATGAATTTTTTAAAAAGTTTTAAAAAGAAGATTAAAAACTAACAAACTAATATAAAGTAAGGAAAGAAAACAAAGGAAAAGAGAAAACAGAAAAGACAAGAGTGCAGAAAGAAAAGATAAAAAGAAAAAAGGGGTTTCTTTTTTTCTTTAATCATTTCTTGGAACTTCTTTTTTTAAGGGCTGGAGGTTATCCATAAGGGAAGTAAGATTAATTTTAGCTCTTCTTCCTAGTATATTGGTTCTTCTCAGCGGACAGTTTATTATCAGTTTCTGTTTGATTGAATAAGGGAACCGTGAGAGATAGATCTCGACTTGAACATGATGATGATCTCTTCCCCATGTGTGTTGGCCTTCTCAGTTCTCCAGATGTGTTAAACTTTAATTCTCAGCGTGTCCAGCTAGTTTAATAATTGGTCTTCTAGGAATTACAAGCTGTTACCTCTGGAGGGTACTATGGTAGGGAAGGGAGATTGGGAGGATTCAACCATTTCGGAGGCTCAGTCATGCCATTAAAGACCGGGCTCAATTTTCTTTCTCTGGGCATTTTTTTAATTTAAGTGATTCTAAGGTCAAGATCTGAGATTGCTTTTATTCCCAGGATGCTGATAATTTTTTAAAATTATTCAGTGACCCGTATTTAGAAGATGATAACATTACTGTGTTATAAGTACTAGAATGGCCATGTTGTTATGTTTTAAATTCCTCGGGGGGGGGGGGGGTTTATAGGCAAGGCAACCATTGGGGATTATGTTACAGAAAAGTGGGTTAAACAGAATTTTAAGACTGATGTGTTATTTCAAATGGATATTTGAATGTTGGTCTCGGGAAAGACCTCTGGCACTTTTGTTGAAAGGAAGGTCTGATAGTCCCTTGCTTGCAAATGGGAGTGGATACCAGTCCTAATGAAACATATGAGCTAGCTTGGCTATGGCATCGGGGTAAAATAGAGCAAAGATTTTAAAAGCTATATGTGGTGCTGTCAGCCTTGTGAGGTAGTCCAGACAAGAAGCACACCCCGAAATACTATTGTAAGGTCACATTACCAGAATCTTGCAAGTCTGGAAGTACATCTCTCCCCCCTGACCTTTACTGCCCAAGAAACTAGGGAGGGTCCCTTCTGAGACATTTGCCATGTCCCCATTCCTTCTGTGGGCTCAGCTGCCTCTTATCTGACCGTTCCCTTGGCTCTTCCCCCCGTCTTCCAAGGTCATTCCCCCAGACCATTACAGGTGCACGGGATTAATTTAAACTAATCACATTTTCCTTCTTAAGAACACAACGTATAATATACTAGGATGTCATAATTATATGTTTCATAGGGGGGGAGGACTTAATTTAAGTAAAAATATAGAGGATTAAAAAGCAAGGCATTTTTCCTTTCCCCGATGGGTGAACATCGGCGGAAGAATTACATGAACAGAATTTTCACAGGAGCTGTGTTGCTGGACCTGACTAGGAACTCTTTTGCGGGAGTGTCTGAGGAACCGAGGGCTTCCTTGGGCATTGCTTGCTCTGTCTTGTTTTTGGAAATGTGCAACAGGAAGCGATAAGTAAGTAGCTAGCAGAAGGTTTTCTTCATCGTGGGAGAGCCCTTTCTGATTTCAAAAATGCCCAGTCAACATACTTTTGCGTGCAACCCGTAGACCCCTCGAAGATAACATGCTTTGCAAACTCTTGTAAAAGCTCCAGGTTTTAAACACAGAAGGTATGTATCTGAGCCTTCTTTGCAAGCATTTGGTTTCCTTCACCTTTCTAGAGCAGGACAGGGAAATCCACATGCAACGTAGCCCTACAAGTTTAAGCCCTCTCAACATGGGTGCTCTGTTTGGAATCAGCGGTACAGATTTTGGCACATTGAGTGACATGCCCTTGAACTACATGTTTAAGGACGAAGTGAAAGCGAAAGCAAACCAACCCTATCCAGAAATATAAGACCACAGCCGGAAGCCTCTAACTCTGCTTCTGTGTGCGATGCAGCTCCGCCTGTTCTGGAATGTCCTCCCGTTGATTGCGGCCTAAATCCAGAACACTTGTGCTGTGGCCTCCAGTCCTCAAAAGACCGGCAGGTCAGTCCTAGGCAAATGTAAGTTATATGTGGCGACCTCAGTCCAAAAAGAAATCGTTCACCTCTGTTTTGGCAATCTTGTTTATTTATTTATTTGAGTTTTTGAATACAATAAAAACATAATAGAATTAAAGATGAGAAAAAGAAAGAAAAGTGAAAGAAAAAATAGGATTCTGACTTCTGCCCTTCTTTCCATCTAGTAGTTGCCATCTTAACTCTTTCCCCTCCTCCCTCTTTGACCCTTTCTAGTCCCCAAATCCAAACATAATCAATTCTGTCTTCTCTTCTTCCAACGATATAAGTAACAATATATTCAATCCATACAAGGTTTCCAGTCTTTCAAAAGAGTCTTTATCATTTTTTCCCTGACTTTGTTTTGGCAGTCTTGCGTGATTTGGGGCCATAGTTTGCAAGGGTGAGACCCCCAGAATCAGGAAAGGTGGACAACCTTTGTCATAAGAAAACTGGATGAGCTAAAGGAAATTCTTCAACTCATGTTGACTTTGTGGAGACTCCCACATAGAACTCGCCAGCAATACAGAAGTGGGAAGCGACGGCCTTCTTTCAGAATATTTTTTTGACCTCCCAGTCTGGTGATCCCCATTTTCAATGAGTGTGCTGCTTGCGCTAACTCCTAAAAAAACGAGATGAAATGAAATGGAAAGAGGCTAAATCTGATACTAAATTCACACCTTCAACTTCCTCCTGCCTCACCCATGAGCAGCCAGCAGAGAGCGCTCAGGAGCAAATTCTAATTTGTGGATTCAGAGGCCATCTGAACTTCTGTGGTTGAGAAGAGCTGCAGAGGTTCAGAAGGGGACTTTGTGGCTGGAACGGAACAGAACTGCACGGGAGCAAAATGACGGTTTGGGGGCAAAGTTGAACTCCTCTGTGTGGACAGCTGATGTTGTGAGCTGCGAAGTTCCCCAGAAGTTTCATTTCCACTTAATCTCCTCTTGTAACAACAGTTGGTCTGCCAATCTATATGTAGAGCAAAAGTCAATGAGTTTAAATTAGCAATGGAAACTTTAGGTGGGGTGTGGGGAATGTGGCTTTAGCCCAACTGAGTGAGCCCAGTTTAGTGAGTGTGGAAGACTTCTCTTCCTTTTGCTGGATGCCAGCTGAGAAATCTGCAAGTGGGATAAAAACTGATGGTGTGGCTGTGTCTAATGTGGAGGCTTCCCTTGCATCAAAAGTGGGGAAACAGCTTTCCAGATGTTACTGACTGATAATCTCCAGCAGCAGCCAGATGATGGTTACAGTGGCAAAATTAAAGCCATTCCTCTTTTGAACTTAATGCATATAAACCAAGGTGGGGCTTTGATTGTGGAGTCATGGCTGCTTTCCTGAATATTTTGACCCCCCCCCCCAATCCTCCATGGATGTCCTGATGGCTCTCCCAATCTGTGAGCAAAGATGTCGTAGAACTGAACATCCGCAGATGGGCAAAAGCTTTTGGCCAGATAAAGGGCTCCATGATCTCTGCCGGGGGGGCGGGGGTCAAAGAATGTGTGTGTCTGACTGATGACATCACCACACAAGCTCTTCTTCTTTTACGAGTGTCAGAGGGGGTGGAGCTTACGGCACAAGCCTGCTTTTGTCACTGTGATGAAAGAAAGAGGCTGCAGACACCCCTGGCTACATGAAAGGCTTCTGTGCGAGCATAAACACACCCCTCAGAAGTGGGCACTTCAAAACAAACCATAATAAAAACAATATAATACAATACATAAAATGGCACGAGAGAAAAGCTGCAATTGTTCATGTCCATCGCTTGGCAACCAAACCAGGATTCTCACAAAGCCGCCTTTACTCAGATTTCGTGCAAGGAACGGGGGTTAAGTTGCAGAAACTGCAACGGCTAGATACTTCCATTTTAGCCTTTAATTCATCTCTATTGGCTAGGGTGGGGATGTCTGAATCCTCTTGCCCACTGTTTCATGGACGTTGGAGGCGGCTTAGGTGCTGATCATCCAAGCTAATCATATTCTGCAAACCGTGACTCACCTTTTCAGGTTCAAGGAAGGCCATAGTAACATGCAAAGAGCCTAGGAAAGGGGTGGGACTGACTGACAGGAGGCCTCTGTTCCAAGCAATAATCAACTTTGGTTCTAGCACCGAGATGTCCTTGGGTCGTTGGAACTCTTTGAGAATGGTAATTAAATGTCTGCTGGATGAAAAGCAAGCTCAGAGGACCCCAGGACCCCAACAGTTCAACCCTGAGCTACATGCAGTCTCCTCTATTGCAACTGAGGTTTTGCACAGTTGGAAGGCCCCAAAACTCCGCCCTTTCTTCCTCTCCTAAATTGGTGGACTAAAATAGCCTTCGGAGTTGGACGGATAAAGTCCCTACCCATAGTCTTTAGGTCAATGTTTCTCAACATTGCTGGCTGGGGAATTCTGGGAGCTGAAGTCCACACAGCTTAAACGTGTCACGGTTGAGAAACACTGCTTCAGGTGACCTGGCCACCTTTTCATCCTTCCCCTGCAGTTCAGATTTTTGCTCTTGTTGAATTTCTGTGTCTTTTCCTGCTATTTGATGTGTATTTTCACCAAGACAGTCTATTGCTCTATGAAAACGAACCCCACCGTGTAGAAGATCTAAAACAGGTGAAGAATCCTCTCTGTTCCTTGAGCACAGCTGACAAATGCAGCATGAACGGTCCAGGCGTTTTTGGTGGACTCCACCCCCGCAATAATGTGCTCTTTCCTCTGGCTCTGCTGCAACGTAGGTCCTCTGGGTTCCTCTGCACATTTAATAACAAAAAGATGATGCCTTGGAAGCTTTCTAAAAAAATGTTCTTATTTGTAAAGCATGCCGCCTACGCAGGAAAAAGGAAGTCCACTCAGAGAAATAGCTTCCTCTCGAGCAAGCTCCTTGCCACAGGCAGTGGGCTTAGCAAAGAAAAGATCGGCTTTTCTCTCTGGGTCCAGTTCTGGAGACCCAATGGGGGACTCTCCTCCTGAGGAAGCCCCATGTGCTTCTGGTCCAGAAGTCCCCCCTTGATTGTCCTCTGCTTGTTCCTCGTGTGGGACTCCTGTCCCCAGGCTCACATTTGCTTCTCTCTCTAGTCCGCTCGCAGAGCATGATGGCAGTTGATGCGAAAGGCTCTGGCACTTGGCTGCAGTGCCCCAACCCTCTGGAGCGCCCCTTGAAGACTGGCTGGCTGAAGAAGCAGCGATCTATCGTCAAGAACTGGCAGCAGAGGTTCTTCGTACTGAAGGGGCAACACCTGTATTATTATAAGGAAGAGGAGGACCTGAAGCCCCAGGTAATGTCAGGGCTGAGGAGGAAGAGGGGGATTCTTGGGGTCAGATGCATATTTATGCTGTTGGGGTGATGGGGGAGATGGAAAGGCTGATGGGGCAGGGGTGGGAAGGGATTTGGAACAATCTAAGTGGGTATAAACACACCTTCTACCTTCTGTAGTCCTACAAAAGAGAAGGTCAATAAAGTTCTCCTGAGCCAGGAAAAGAATATAGGGAGGGACTTTGAATTGCAACCCCCAACTTCAGTTCTACTTCTCTTCAGTTCAGCCTGAAATCCGAGCTAGAGAAGAGTTGCTGGTTTTTAGCATTGTGCAATGCCAAATGACTTCAATGCTAAATGAATGAGTTGAAGAAGTAATATTTCCGAAGCCTTGGATCAGTCTGGAAAAAGTCATCTAATTTTTCTATTTTCTGGAGGCAACTTCTGGTCAAAGGCGAGCTTCAGAGAGTGGGACCATCTCTTTACAAAAGAGCTCCTTAAATGTTACGAACCATGGATGGTGTTTGTAGAGGGTGATTTGTCTAAAATAAAGTTTCAGAGTCTTCTCCTTCTGCCTAAGAGGGCTCTGGAGTATATCCAGGGTGCAGTATTTAGTCAGATTTTCAGAATGGAGATGCATGATTGTGCCATCAATTCTCAGTTGATGTCCTCCATGCTGGTGGTTGATTCTAGGTTTGGCCCAACTCGGACAACCAACTAAGCAAGCTCTATTGCCAAGGTCTCTTCCTGCAGGACATGCCGGGCATTTGGGCTTCTGAGGTGGAGTTCTGATCAGGAAATTTAATGAATAAAGTTTCAATGTTCGAAGATCTATTTCTTTCATGTTGATTGGCAGAAGCTTGAGACAAGGGATGGGAAGTGGAGTGTCCACCCTCTCATAAGGAAATACACCTTTAAAAAACCATTGAAACAGGCACAGATACATGTTATTTGTCATAAAAAGGGCTTATACTTTTTCTGTCCGCATCCTGCCATCTCTTTTGACATTTATTAGAGCTTTTTGCATTCCCACAGTTTCAAGACAAGATCTGTACCCCTTCCCAATATTTGCTTGGCCAAGATCCTACCTAGTTTACCCAACCTTCATGAAAAGATTTAGTAACCCTAAATATTCTTAGCAATACAGCAGTAGAGTATTGCTAGGGCAGGTTCAATTGATACCAGGTTAAGGGGGACCCTCCCCCACTTCCATAGCTATGGAAATCAATTATATCCATCGTTAAACATGTGATTTATGCTGCACAGAGACCCATAAGTACCGTTTGATAGTTTAAAATGAGTTTATCTGAGTATTATGCATGGGGCTGGGTTCTGTCCATGCACATGCCCGTTATTTTTAATAATTGGCAAATTTAATATTTATTTTCATTTGCAAATAAAAGTATCATTGAGTCAGTAAAGTATCAATAGTTTTATCTGAGAGTCAGCCTTCCCCCATGTACATGTTTATCAGATTTGGTGTATTTTTCCTCATGTTCAGATGATAACAATGAAATTGAAAATGAATGTGGTACTTTGGGCACCATTTGAAAACCTGTGTAAATTATATATGGGTTTTAACTGCTGGCTCCCTTTCCATCTTTTATGCTTCACAGAATTACATATAAATGCATTCGAGTGGAAATGCCTCTGCTTTAGAATTGTGATAGAATTTATACGAAGATTCGTATTTATAAGTAATTGTAACACGATCCCAGTGAAAATAAAAATAGTAGTATTTGCACGTTATTTCCTGAATTTCAGCGCTTCCTCCGAATGGAACATTTCCAGCTGAAAGAACTCGGACTGTCTTTCCTTCTAAATGGTTTTTTTCTTTCTTTCTTGGAAAAAAGGATAATTTGAGAAGTAGCAGAAATTCCAGGAGGACTGCAGAATGCATCAGCGAGGTGAAGGTATAGGCCAGTGTTTCTCAACCTTGGCAGCTTGAAGATTCAGCATGGCTGGCTGGGGAATTCTGGCAATTGAAGTCCACACATCTTCAGGTTGCCGAGGGTGAGAAACCCTGGTATAGGCTAAGAGGGGAAAACCCTGGTTTTATATCCCCATTCAGCCATGCAGATTCCCTGGGTGGCTATAGGTCAGTCACCCTCTCTCAGCCGCGTTTGCCTCACGGGGGCTTTTATCGGGGGGCTAAAACGAAGGGAGAAACCAGGGCAAGCTGCTTTGAGGCCCTGGAGAAGAAACGGGCTATATCTTATATATGAACTCAATAAATAAATAAATGGGCTATAAGTTACATATAAAAAAGGTGGGATTATTATTATTATTCGAATTTGAATGCGTGTGGACAAAGAAATCCACTGTTACACCAATCATTATGGGAGTTCTTGGGGAAATAGCTAAAGGACTCCCTTGATTTTTGGAAATTTTGAGTTTATCGGACCTGAACACCCCAATTTTACAAAAATACCCCCAAAGCCCTGCTTGGAAGTGCTTTTATTCTCAGATGCTGCCTTAATAATTTTTAGGTCATTGGTTAGGACTTGAATTATTAGGCTTCCACCAGTCTTAGACTGTGAATCTAATTGTAGATTACCAATACCAATAATAATAATAATTCAAACCCTAGATAAATGAAAGGGGTAGACGGCCTGCATTGCATGCAGCTCCTGAACCATTTTTCTGCAGCTCCTAGGCTCTTTGCAAATAGAACACAAAATTTCAGTTGACACGATAGCTGAACTTTGGCCTTAAATCCCAGATTTAACCCTAAGTGGTGCTATATAACTGATTGGTTAAAAACGGGCATCCATAACTTCATTTTGTTCCATGAACAAGTCCTTCAAATGGCACCTTTCCTGAAATCTTGGTAAAACTTCCTTTCTGAGAGAAGCCCCATGCTGGCATCTCTGGGCTGCAGATCTCTTGCACCTACTAGAGAGTAGCAAAGAGATACAGAAATCTTTGACTCTTGGATGCCCTCAGGGTTGCTTGGATCTTGCATAATAATCTTTTGCATAATTAGGTGAACTCATTTGGAATCCAGCAGGATTACTGATCCTTATCTTCTTATCTAATGACCTACAACCTTTCTGAGTGGAGGACAGGATCCCAATTCCAGAATCTTTACCCAAAGCTGCTCTTCTTTGATGGCATCCTTACTCCCCTATGCTCCTGGCCCACACGCGGTAACCTCCTGTCTCAGGAGAGCCACTCTGCCGCCAAGTGCCGAAGAACAGAGCCTGCTCAACAGCTGGCACTTCTAAGCCACGCGTGGTGGTGGTGGTGGGCTGCTTCTCTGCTCTGCTTGAGGCATCCTGTTCTCCATCTTCCTCCACCTCAATTTGCTTCCTGTCTGCAAATTTCCCTTCTCAGAAGTTCACCCACGTGCTTGCCTTCTCACCGCAGCCCTGCCCATCAGCTGCGCCACTCACCCCTGCCCGTTTCTGGTTTCCTATAGCAGGAAGGGCTCAACCCATGTTGCTTTCCCCCCTTCTCTACTCCAGGGTCAAAAGCACAAGAACTTGCAAGCCCAAGTCACGAGGCACCTCTCTGGCTTCGCCCCATGACTGGCCTGACTCATCGTGTTTGGGGTGGGCAAGCTCCTTTGTGGCTCAATAGGAAGGGCTGTTTCTGTTTTCAGAAGCATTTGGAGATTTCGCTAGCAATGGAGTAAGCCACCATTTTTAGCTGGGGTGTACTATGCCGAGATAGGTTTTTGTTCAGTTTGCCTGCCTCCAAATGGACCTGCTCTAATTTTGCATTTTTGAACCAAACTGAACTCCAGTTACTGCTTGAAATTCACGTGGTTCAGAATTTTGCAGTGCAGTTTATTAATACCCAAAAAAGATATAAAAGGAAATCTGCAAGGCATGGTCAAAAAAGTCAAGATGTAGCCATGATGGTGCAATCAAAGCTCTGCCTGTTTTATATGTGCCCTATTTCTAGGACATGAAGCATCTTGCCTACACCACATGCTTGCGAAGTCCAGATGTTTGCATGTTCACATGGTTATACAGTTTTGTCTAAAACAACACCCAGAACGCCTGGGTGTCCCAAAAGTGAATTTTTCTGGGTATCATCCTGCCTCTGTCTTTGTTCAAGTGAGTCTAGTCCTAGTCCTAGTCCTAGTCCTAGTCCTAGTCCTAGTCTAGTCTAGTCTAGTCTAGTCTAGTCTAGTCTAGTCTAGTCTAGTCAAGCTTTGGTCATGAGAGTTCCATAAGTTTCTTCCATGTTTGCTGTTACGTTATTCATAGAATCCTGGAGGCCCTCAAATCCAGTCTTTTCCCCATGCCTGCCTAGTCTCTTCTTGAACCCTCAAAGTCTACCTTGTCCCCTCTGTGATGATGCAGAAAATCTCTTAACTTTCTTCCATGTGATGTCCCTCTATACCGAGGAAAAATGACATCACAAATCCACTCACTCATCTTTCCCCAAAGCTAAACAGCCACAGTCCTTCATTTTCTCCTTCGTATGCAGTCCCGTACTATCTTTGCTGCTTTTAACTAGCCTGCTCCAGTCCTGGAAACATCTATTTTTGGTTTGGAGAAAGTTGAGAAGAAGGTTATCAAGAACTGGAGTAAAAGGTCAAATTGGTTTGGACTGACGTGGTATGAGTCAGTGGAAGTCACTGAGGTTTTGAAGGTGTGAAGGTTTAAACTGGAGCCATAATTTGATTTGAACTGTTTTCCATGGCCACAGAATCTAGGGTCAGAAATAACAGGCATGGGTTGCAGCTATCTAGATTTCATTTGAATATAAGGAAAAACTTCCTGACAGTGGGATCTGCCCAACAGTGAGCAGTTGACCTACAGAGGCTTTGGGTTCTCCATCTCTGGAGGTTTCTGAGAAGATGGGCAGCCACGTTTCCTGGATTGTGTAAATCAGTGTTTTTCAAACTGGGCCACTTTAAGATGGGTGGACTTCAAGCAGGCTAGGGAATTCTGGGAGTTGAAGTCCACCGATCTTAAAGTGGCCCAGTTTGAAAAACACTGGTGCAAATGGCTTCTTCTACGTTGCAACGGGTTGGACTAGATGATCCTCGCGGTACCCTCCACTTCCACAAGTCTGATCTGTGCCTTTGTTGCTAGATTTAAGTGGTACGTTAAGCAACTCGTCATCCTGTATCAACACTTGACCATTTTAAAGACTGATTTTGTAGGTTACACTCTTGTGCTGCTCTTAGATGAATGTGCATTGCAAAACTCTTAAAGTTGCATCGTGTGTGTAATGTCATGAAAATACGAAGCGTGAAAATATGAAGCCGAGTTCATGAAACAACAGAGAACACCTGACTTTTCCGTAATTGTGGGGCTTGTGTTTTTCTGATGTTCTGCAACTGCCCCAATTTCTGTTTGGCTTTAGGGTTCGTTGAGACTCCAGGGCTGCGTGATCAAGGAAGTGGCTTCTGGCTGTGATGAAGGTGGAAGGTTTATCTTTGAGATCATCCCAGGTCAGTAACAGGGAACTGAACTACAGGTTGGCCTGCTCCGAACGGGGTAGCAAACACATGCTTTGATGAACCATGGTTAATTGAATGAACATGGAAACTTTGCTGGCTGGGAGAGCTGACATACCTTTGCTCCTTGTTCTGATGACAAAAAGATGAAAAATGACCCTTGTCCTTAGGGTATAATTCAGCGAATTACAATGGTTTGCATTTGCATAATGTGGTTTGTCATGCTTTGTTTAACTATAATTTAACGGGCCAACCACAGCTGACTGACTGCACACGACCCACTTAGCTGTAAATCATGGCTTACAGACTACTGAGCCCTAACTAAGAGTTCTGGAGGACCGTGAAAGGCCAAGCGCGTTGTGGTTCGATCATTTGTCTTCCTAGCAGAAAGAGAGAAACCGGAATTTCTATGAGTAGAAATTACCGATCCGTTGCTGAGCATAAAATCAGAAGTGCTCATGCCTTTCCTCTAGATGGCTGTATCGGCTGATGCGTGGCTCGCATTTGCCTGCTCCTTAAGTTTTCTGGTCTTAACTTTGTTTTAATTGGGTTTTAATGTGGTTTTATTGTTTTTTTTTAATTGACTTTGTTTATTGGTTGTGTTGTTTGGCTGCTTTTAATTATGTGAGCCTCCCAGTCACAAATGGGAGATGGGCATCTATACAAATCAGGAGGAAGGAAGGAAGGAAGGAGAAAAGGAAGGGAAGGGAGGAAGGAAGGAAGGAAGGAAGGAAGGAGAAAAGGAAGGAAGGAAAGGGAAAGGGAAGGAAGGTATTCTTTTTAAAAATATTCCTGTAAAGTTCTGGAAGCATAACGTGCCATCTTAAGGCTGATCATCAAGTTAGAAGCATTAATCTAATTAAACATATTATGGAAACAAGGCTGTAACATGCCTATACCTACCTCACCCATTTCTGCACGAAGGAAGAAAAATGTTGATCAAACTCTGCTCAAAATAACTCAGATGTCTGGGGAGGGAGCTGCTGCGGAGCCAGGAAGGAGGCTGCTGATGCTCATCCCCGCCAGACCTGCCTATGCAAAGGTGCCTCTTTCTCTCCACGTCTGTCATCCCTTGCTCTGAAGGAGGGACGAACAGACAAGAGACTAATAAAGCACAGTCCGATGGCTGAAGGAGGACAGTGGCATAGAATCATCAAATCCAGAGTGTACATTTGGAAGGGATCTTGGAGATCGTCTGGTCCAACCCCACATCCGGTGCAGGCATCCTGGTTCAGCTTCTAATTAAACCCCTCCAAAGTCGGTTTATCATCTGCACGCTCCTTAAAAGAGCATTAATGAGTTGAACGTTAAATTGTCAGATGGGAAGCAAAAATGTAAAATAAAAATACAGTGGGCCGTGGCTGTAGGAAAAGTGGTGACTCTCCCAGGTCACTTGGAGGAGTTGCCACAGCATTTATTGATTTAAAAGATTTGTATGGCTGCCCATTTTAAAGCCCACAACAACAGTAAAACCACAAAACCATAACAAACATTTGTCTGTTAAGCATGTACACACTTCCTTCTGGTAATTTATTTGCAGTTGTTGGAGAGCAGGAATGGAAAGGGGTCTTTCTGGGTCATGTTCAGCCTTCCCCTGCAGCTACTGCGGGAAGAATGACTGGACTTGATCCAGACTAGAGTTTGGCCTGATCAAGCACAGCTGTTACATTCTTGCAGCCTGTGGAAACCCATGTTTCCTCATTCCAGAACTGTCAGGGGTGTCCTCAGGAAATGGTCAAAAAAGTCAAGATGGTGGCCATGACAGACCAATCAAAGCTCTGCTTGTTAAGTGTGTTGCAATGCACATAAACCAGCGGAACTTTGATCACACTGTTGTGGCTGCCATCTTGACTTTTCTGACCACACCCTAAGGATAGCCTTGGTGGAGGGACAGGTAGTCCTTGCTTAATGACCACAACTGGGACTGGAATTTCAGTTGCTAAGTGAAGCGGTCATTAAGCAACTCCAACCCAATTTTATGACCTTTTTGTCAGCGGCCATTAAGCAAATTGCTGCAGTCATTAAGCGAACCATTGGTCGTTAAGTGAATCACATGGCTCCCCACCTGATTTTGCTTGCCGGAAGCTGGCTGGGAAGGTTGAAAATGGTGATCATGTGACCGTGGGACTATGCGATAGTTGTAAATGCGAACTGGTTGCCAAATGTCTGAATTGAGATCATGTGACCAAGGGGATGCAGCGACGGTCGTTAAGTGTGAGGACCACTCGTAAGTGGGTTTTTTCAGCACTGTCGTAAGTCCGAACAGTTGCTAAACAAATGGTTGTTGAGCGAGGACTACCTGTAGCTGTAACTAGTCTTGGATTTGGGAGAGACCCAAAGCTCATCTTTGCAAACAGTCTGGGGTTGTCAGGATGCCAATTTGCTACAGGGGTAAAATTTGAAGAAGAAACCGGTGTGTTCCCTGCAGCAAGAACAATTGTGGCGCTTTTTAAAGGCAACTTCCAAGTTCATCACAGCAACACTGAGAATGTGGATGACAAAGCAAAGACCATTAGAAATTATAGGTTCTTGAAAAATACGTTTAGGTAGCATTAAATGGATCATGCCCAGGTTTTAAAATAAGAAGTTGGCTCTCTATAAATGTGGAATGGAATTTGTCTCTGGGGACAAACAGTGCTGTGCTTCCCAGCAAATTGCTGTCATATTTACCTACCAATAAAACCCTGTTGGAGCACTTAGCCGAAAACACAATCAATAGACCGCATTTTCTTTCTTTTTAAAATTGTTTTATTGTATTATAAAATGCAAGTAATACTGTACACTGTATTATTTGGGTACAGTGGTGCTTGTAAACTGAAGATTATTAATGCTATGAGGATTTAGGTAATTTAAAGCTTTAAAGAAGAAGAAGTTTATGTCATGAGTACTGATGGCGAGCAGGAGGGGGCCCCTATCCAGTGGGGAAAACGCATGCGTAGTACTGAGGAGTTAAGCAGCCATTCAAAGAGACACAGATCAGACCCGCCTTGACTTTGGGGTTCATCTGTCTGGGTTTTTCCCACGCTTCTTCAGTTTGTTAGGATTTTCTGTCTTATGTAGCAGTAATAAACACTAGAGACCTGCTCCTCGTCTCAGCGTGGTTCCTGACTGTTAGGACAGTTTATATCAATATTAATTGTGTTTTCTAAAATGTTAATGTTAATAGACATACAGTTTAGCCTAACCTACCTCACAGGGTTGTTGTTGTGGGGAAAATAAGAGGTAGGCGTATTAGTTATGTTTGCTACCTTGAGTTATAGATAAAAAAGGTGGGATAAAAATCTAATGATACAGAGCTGAGTGTAACATTGATAAGCGGTTGCAAAGTGCGTTAAATTGTTATGTTATGCAATAAAGATTTCTATCTTAAGGTTATGCTTAACACCAAGGTCTCCACTGTACGGTTACTTGTTGTTTATACATGTTAGAAAATAAAAAAAGAAAACCGAAAAAAGAAAAAAGGGGAAGAAAAGCTGCTCGAAAAAATAGAGAGGTATTTGTATTCTAACTTCCCCCTTCCTTATACCTCAAGCAATTTGCTGCATTTATAAACATATAGGGGCCTTAGAAACCATACTGTGTTTATGTTGCTTTGCTGCATAATACACCTTAAAAATAATTTGCGTTTCCCCCCTTACAGGGTTCTCAGGAGACCAAACTCGAACCGGACCGGACTCTTTTGTGCTGATGGCCACTTCCCAGGCTGACATGGAGGAGTGGGTCAAGCTGCTGCGGAGGGTGGTGGGCTCCCCCCTGGGAGGTAATTACCACCATAATGATCTAGGGTGGAGCCAGGATCTTCTGGTCTGTGTTCACACCATCCACACTGACCGGACAGGTCGGAGAATGGTCCTCTTTGGATTGGCAGGGCAAGAATTTACAGCAAAAATTTCCAGGGATGAAGTCAAGGGCAATGCTGAAAGTTAGGATCTGGTGCAGATGTTCAGGATGCGAGGGCATCTTTGCAGCACAACCGTAGTAAGCGCCAAACGTGCTGCTTTTGGAAATGTGTCTTCTATAAAATAGCAAGACAAGGTTAAAAGCACCTCTGTGGAAGAGGGCTTGGTATGACTTTTAACCTTTTTCAGGAAATGTGACTTCACTTATTTCTTAGATTTCTTATGAACTATGTGGTTCATTCCTGCTTTGGGGGAAAAGCCTGACAATTAATTTCTGCAACTGCTCTGGTTCATAAACAAGCCTGATAACATTGAGAGGACTGGAAAATTACGACTTTTCGTTTGTACCCAGCACAGTCCTTGTCAATCTCTATATCCATATCAGAGCCACTCACTTCGTCTAGCAATAAATACAGCCGGATGTTCACTTTGGGGGGCATCAGCAATCACCAAAACAGGTAAAATGGGAGGAGAGCAGGGACAGGGTGAGGCTGTCAGGCCTCCCAGGCAGACCAGACCGGAAACACGGCCAGATGAGCTAATTCTACTTTATTGTAAGGCTGCGTTAACAGAATCTGGCAGGTCTGAAAGGACAAATCTCCCACTGTCTCCTTTACAGCCCGAGAAACCAGGGAGGGTCCCTCCTGAGCCTCTTCCTCCACCCATTATGCAGCTGTGCGCTATGCCCTCTCCTATCTGACCATTCCCTAGGCAGCATCTATTCTTAGATTAAAGGACAGAGGACTGCATATCAACCATCTACATTCTCTAGCTATCAAAAGGACCCAGAACTTTCTGGAGCCACTGGAACTAAGTCTGTGTATAAGTAGCAGTCCCCAAAGGAGTGACCTCTGGCTATTCTGGCTTTAACCCTTTTATCTAGACAACGGCAGCAAAATAGAGATGGAAAGGGGGACACCAGGTGATCCTTCCTCTAATTTGTGAGAAACCATTTGGTGGATGACAATCATATAACCAAGAGAGAGACAAAGTTCAAACCCTCTTGTGCTTAGTTTTCCTTTCTGCCCTAATAGACTATGTGGGCTCTTCTGTTGGAGGGCTCACCTGTCTCCATTTGTCCTCTGTTTCTGGAATGGTCAAATACTCTATCAGCTGGCCTTTCATGAACAAGTGCCCGGTAGCACAACACGCTCTGCCTGGGGAATTGAAGTCCACACATCTTACGGTGGCTGAGGTTGGGAAACACTGCAGTCAATGGTCCTGGTCTGTCATCGACATTATAAGGCTGTTGTGAAGATTATAAGACTCTCTATTGACCCCCTTGTAGATAAGAGTTATTTACCTATGTTCAACTGTGGAACAGCCTGCTTGGGGAAGGGGCGGGTTCTCCATCTCTGGAGGCTTTTACGAAGAGACTGCACAGCCACCTCTCAAGCAGAGTTCGGTTGGTTTTCGGGCACAGGGTTGGACTAGAGGATTCCAAAATTTGATGATTTTTAACTACTTTTATTACCTCACTGTTAGTATACTTGTAATTTTTAGCAAACAAACTTCATATAAGAATTTCTGCTGCAGCATTGAAGAAGCATTTGAACTTCCTTCCTTCCTTCCTTCCTTCCTTCCTTCCTTCCTTCCTTCCTTCCTTCCTTCCTTCCTTCCTTCCTTCCTTCCTTCCTTCCTTCCAGTGGTCTTTGGACAACAGCTGGGGGACACCATGGTGTATGAACAGAGGTTTGGACAGCATCTGGTTCCCATATTAGTGGAGAAGTGTGCAGAATTCATCAGGAAGAATGGCCTGAATGAAGAGGGCATCTTCCGCCTTCCTGGCCAAGACAATCTGGTGAAGAAACTGCGGGATGCGTTTGATGCTGGCGAGAGGCCCTCCTTTGACCAGTAGGTGGCCCATCTCTCAAGTTTACAGTAATAAGACTGGTGTGCCTTCCACAACTAGAGAGCCTCCAGAGGTGTGGAGTTCAATTTCCAGAATTCCCCAGTCAGCATTGCTGAGACCACTGGGAGTTGAAATCCATGGTGGGAAAGGCTGGGCTGGAAGTTCTCTTTAGCCAATCAGATTGAGGTGGGTTTTAAAATCCCACAATCCCCAACTAGAATGGGGGCAGAGCAGTGTTTCTCAGCCTTGGCGACTTTGATGGGTGGACGTCAACTCCCAGAATTCCTCAGCCAGATCTGCTGGCTGGGGAATTGTGGGAGTTGACGTCCACCCACCTTAAAGTCACCAAGGTTGAGAAACCCTGGGGTAGAGACTTATGGCAGTTGCAGTCCATAAAGTTTCTGCGAAGAATCTTTCTGTGATTATAAGCTGTCCTTTTTTAAAAAAAACAACACCCATATTTTGGTCAGCGAGGGATGCACTGTAAGAGGCGTAGAATCATAGGCATAGAGTTGATCTTTAAATTTTAGGTAGGTTTTGTGGGTTTTCTTTAAACAACCAAGTAAATATTTTATTGCTCCATGCTCACTGGTTCTTGTGTTTGTTTACATGGAAAACCTCACATCATTGCTTGGAAGCAGGGTTGAGGGAGTCTTGGGGAACACGGGTGTGGCTTACTTATTAGTAAAAGACCCTTCCTTGCATTCTATGGGACTTGTCCTGTTTGTTCCAGCATCGTAGGTAGACCATGCCACTGTTCTACATTCTGGAAGTCAGGTCCGTCCAAAATAGATTAAAGTGGAAGCGTTACCGCCTGTGAAGTTTAACCCATCCTGTTGTTGTTTTTACAGAGACACAGATGTACACACTGTGGCTTCTTTGCTTAAACTTTACCTACGGGAACTACCCGAACCAGTCATTCCATGGCCCCAGTATGAGGGTTTCCTCTTGTGTGGCCAGCTTCTGACATCTGATGAAGACAAGGTATAACATCAAACGTACCTCTCGAAACCCTACTGAAAGTCCTACTGAAATGGTTCCTCCCACTCTGTTAACATCATGAGATCATCCACCGTGGGGTGGAAGTGGGAGGCCAGAAGTGCATCTCCCTCCTTGCCCCCCCTTGGCCCCAAGTTGAACTCCAACTTAGATAGGTTTGGCATTTTGCTGTTTGATCAATGTCTACTTTCCAGCAATTGTTTGCCTCTTTCTCTCTTTCCGTCCTTGATTAGCAAGGTGTTTTGGAGAACTTGAAGATATTTCAAGGTGGAAGGTTAGATCTGGCAAAGGGATCAAGAACCATGGAAATTCAAGGCAGGGGTACCAAATTCTTCTGCCCTCCCCCCCCCGAGTTCTCATTTGTTGAGGTTTTTTTGTTTTTTGTTTGTCTTCGAGTCAGTTTTTGACTCCCTGGACAAGTCCCTGCAGTTTTCTTGGTAAGATTTCTTGGAAGTGGTGTGCCATTGCCTCCTTCCTAGGGCTGAGAGGGAGTGACTGGCCCAAAGTCACCCAGCTGGCTTCGTGCCTAAGGCGGGACTAGAACTCACGGTCTCCCGGGTTCTAGCCTGGTGCCTTTACCACTACACCAAACTGGCTCTCAGAGATAGAGTTGTATGTTTGTGTACATGAAAACCTTCCTGGGGTTCCAGAAAATATGTATATGAAATATATATATATATATATATATATATATATATACAGAGAGAGAGAGAGAGAGATACCCCAAACTGGCTCTCTTTTTAAACCCATGCAGTACTCAGTGCAATATTTCTTCTATCTTCTGGTATAAGCCAATGTGTATTCCTCCAAGAGAAGCTGGCAAATTACAAATATTCGGTGGAATTTCATGGCAGCAATCAGTGCCTGTGTCAATTAAACGCCATGCTTGTGTTCTTCTAGGGTCACCCACAGCTAGTGAAGCAGCTGGCACATTTACCCCAGGACAACCATAATCTTCTCAGTTATATCTGCCGGTACGTTCTTCTTTCAAGTCTTTGCCATTTTCAACTGAAGAACAAAACATGTTTGTTTGTTTATATATCAGATTTAGTCACCCCCATCTCACTCATGCTGCTGCTCTGATCTTCTCCTGGGAATTGGTCCTCGATGGCTGATCTTGAGACATGTGATTCTAACTGGTAGTGCCTGAATTTTTCTGAATTCATATTGCTGCGTTTCCAGCGGGATGGTCCCTACTGCTAATAAGTCATTTTCTTGCCTTGTAAGGTACAAGGAGATTACAACTGATCTTCTACACTACTGGAAAATAGTCCTTTTTCCATGTGTATATTCTATTATATTCCACTCATTCTCTTAAACCAGTGTTCATATCAAGTTGGATTTCTGGTGACTCCATAGACATCTCTGTCTTGGCAGTACTTTGGAAGTGATTGGCCGCTGTCTTCTCCTGGGATTTTTTTTAACTTCCCAGTCTGTCTATATTCCATGGTCTATGTATTTGGTCACCTGTCCAAGGACTAATCAGGCCTGACCCTGCTTTTAATCTACTTTTAATGGCAATTTTCCCTTTTTTTCTGTCTTTTTACATACATTAAAATAATTTTGGAACAGCAGTTACATTTTAAGCCTTAGGTAGTGTCAAGAACTGTTTTCCTTTATCTTCTTCATTGCTAAACAATAATGCACAGGGGTGTCTGCAGGATATGGTCAGAAAAGTCAAGATGGCAGCCATGGTGGTGAAATCAAAGCCCCACCTCTTTTTGATATACAACAAAAACAGGCAGAGCTTTGATCGTGCCATCATGGCTGCCTTCTTTACTTTTTTCCTCTTATCCTGTGGACACCTCTAATAATGCTGTCTTCAGACATGTCATTTTTGTTCGAAATCTCACTGTTGAGAAACGGCCTATTGGATAGTTCATAATGGGATGTTGGTTTATGTTACATTTTGTGCTGCATGCCCCAGTTCCTATCCCTTTCTTATTTGTTCCCCTCTTGCAATTTATGAGCCACAGGTGATGACTTGGACTCTTGACTTCAATTCCAACAGGTTCCTGCACGAAGTTCAGCAGAATTCTGTCACCAACAAGATGAATGTGGAGAATCTGGCAACAGTGTTTGGTGTGAACCTCATCAGACCCAAGATGGAAGATCCAGTGACTATTATGAGAGGTGAAACTGGAACCTGCTCCTCAAACAAGGATTTTTGTCTCTATTATGGGTCTCAAAGGGGGCAGATGTCTGTAAGACTGCCATCACTCAACCAGAGCCACTGACTTGCCCTGTATCTAGTGACCTCCAGATATGTCTGACTATAGTTCATTTTCAGCCACTGTGTGTCAACACTTTGAGATAGACCAGACTAGGAAACCAAAGTGATGCTAATGCTAATGCTACTTTTATTATTATAAGGTTATAGTAATAGAATCTTGCAAGTCTGAATGCACCTCCTGCTCCTCCCTTTATCTACAAGAGAACTAGGGAAGGTCAAGCCTGAGACACTTTCTCAAATTACATTGCTACTCCAGACTCAAATTTCTTTTATCTGACCACTGTCTTGGTTGAAGCTCTTCCTCCTGCTGCTCAAGGTTATTCCTACAGCCTATTACACTGTGGCCATCGGCTGTGAATTATTGGAGTCATACCAATCTTGCAGTAATGAATATATGTAGCTCAGGGTTGAATTGGTGGGTCCTTGAAGGTCCTCTGAGCTTGCTTTCATCTTGGAGACGTTTCATTACCAGGCTAGGTACCATCATCGGGGCAGGGAGGAGTGAGGCTTGCTGGTGGCTTGTCCTCCTAGCCTTGATTGGGGTACAGGTAGTCCTTGTTGAAAGACCACTCATTCAGTGACCGTTCAAGGTTATGGTGGCACTGAACAAGGGGGACTTGTGATGGATCCTCGTAGTTGTGGCCGTAGAAGTGTCCTGCGGTCACATGAGTGTCATTTGCGACCTTCACTGCTGGCTTCCAACAAGCAAAGTCAATGGGCAGGCCAGCAGGAGGTTGCAAATGGCGATCATGTGACCGTGGGACGTGGCAACCGTGCAGGATTCAGAGCCATATTTACGCTGCCTTGTACCTGTCTTCATTGTGGCCCCTGAAAATTCCAGATAAGTCAACTAACCAATTCAATACAAAGAATTAAATCAGCACTGAGTCACGCCCCAACCCTACATCTCACAGCTGCCTCCAACAGACCAATAGAAATGGCGAGATCAGGATCTGGAGGGGGTCCTGTCCCCCACTGCATGTTTTTGCAGCAAGGAGGAGGAAGATCTCCCAGTCGCCCAATAATAATCACAATAAAAGTACAGAAAAAAATTGATGGAGAGACACTGGGGCATCTTGGCCTCAGCAGGGAGGGGGAACAGCCAAGGAGAAGGTAGAAAGAGGAAGTAGCCATTTTCCTTCATCTTTGCAAGTTAATCTGCTTAGCTGCAGAAGAGCTGCTGAAGAGCTCCAGAGAAGACAGGGCCACGGCACCAATCTAGGTTGGTCCAGATGCTGTGTCTACAAGTTGCACGGGTATAAATGTTGGTCATCTCTTGGTAGCTATGCAGAACAGTTGCATTTTCCTGCCCTGAGCAAGCTTTGGATTAGATGACCTGTAACGTACCTCCCAAACCATACATTCCATGATTCCCCCAGAAGAAGTGAACATTGCTCCTACATTTTGCCATAACCTGGAATTTTTGGTTACACAATCCCCATTTGGGAGATCTGCTTCCATAACAAGCCTCCTGTTTTGCCTAATGGGTGGCAGGAGTTGCTCCTAGCGATCAGCAGTCTGGTTATGGGAACTGAAACCGTGAACCTCTTCCATTTACAGTCCAGATCTGATGTGTGTTCAAAGTGTTGCCTGTTGGTGCTTTCCTTGTTTCTCCTGCAGGTACTCCCCAGATCCAGAAAGTGATGACGGCAATGATCAGTGACCACAAGACGCTCTTTCCAGTACCCGAAGATGCAACGCCTTCTCCACCTCCCCCAGAAAGCGATTCCAAGAAAGCTCCAGCGCTACGTAGCTCCGTCGGTTGGGATGCAGAACAAAGGCCCCAAAAGTCCTGGCGGGAGAACAGGAGCCTGTTCCAAATTGTGAGTGTCTGCTTGACTTTTTAATCCTGTGCTTTACCTGGAGGGACCCAGGAGCATGTATCTGCCCATGTAAGCAAAAACTTGATTTTGTGCACCCATTGAAACCCCATACAAATTATAAACCAGTCATTTATTGCTGAGATTTCTGTCCCTGCTTTGGCCAACAGGTGGCGCTCAAGGAGGCCAACAAAAATAAAAACAATGAGGTTAAGCTACTACAGTATTTTAAAGACTGCTTAAACCAGCCTTTCTCAACCTTTTGGCCCTGGAGGAACCCTGGAAATATTTTTCAGGCCTCGGGGGACCCCTGCACATTCAGGCTCAAATGTAGGCCAGGAGTTACAAAATTATTATAGTCGTTTCTTGGGTGGGCCTGTAGATATGCATGAACAGTGTTCTTAAACTGAAAATAAAGTTGAAGTCCACATATCTTAAAGTTGCCAAGTTGGAGAAACACTGGAATAGTGTCTCCTTATTTCAGAGGAGGCAAGGATTGCATGCATCGTTAAGAGTATCATTAGAGTTCACCTGTCTGTGATGCCTGATAGCAATCCTCTTTTTTTACTATCATCCTCACCTTTATGGTTTTGTTTTTGTTTTTTGCAAATCTCGGCAATTGTGTCATAAGACAGTTTGCTGCTTTTGGTGGAATGTTGGCACCGCTTGAGGAAAAGTTTGCTAACTCCCCTTTTCCCACCTGCACTTGCTTTTCACAGTCTCATCACATAGCCTGATGGATTGGCTGTACCTGCCCAGGTTGATTGAGCGCACGGCTCCCTGATTGGCTAGAAATCGCCCAGATGATTAGTGTGGGAAGGGCAAGGAGCAGCTGCTGAGCACCAAAGTGCTCCAGGAAGAATGCTAGACAAGGAGAAGCACGGGAGATATGCGCACACAAAGTTATTGGGAATGTTTGATTTCCTCAAATGTGCTGGTTTTGATACAGAAACTGGTGTGACAGTAGGTTTGATGCTGCAGGGAAGGGAGATCTGCAGCTGTAGCATCCCAGGTAGCCCTTGAGCTCATTCCAATACCACTCAGAAGGAGATCAATCCAGCCCTCCTGTAAGGACCATCTATCTATTCCCTGAAGCCTATTGCTTGGGAAGAGAGAGCGAAGAAGTCAGGAAGGAAAAAATAAGTGATTAATGGACTTAAGAGGATGGCCATGGTGATCATCTCCGTGGTACTAGCTCTCTAGTTGAGGAGGAGAAATAATTAATTAACAATTAATGACTGAATGGTAAGGACTTAAGAACTTCCAAGACTTGGGCCTGGCCATGTTTATTCATCAATCCGCCTTGTCAGTGTGGGCATTGCTGCGCATCAGGTAGCTTTCTACCCTTTGAACGGCACAGAATGGAGATTATCAGAGATAGCAGAGGACTGGGTGATAATGCAGGCGATGGCTGCCTGAATTTTTTACCTTGCGTGGTGCTCCACCTTGCAAGGTGTCAAGGTGAGGCTGACCTACCTACACAGAGTGCTACTGGAGTATGAGGAGGAGCGAACTCAGTCAAACATCAGCTACAGCTGCTATTGGAGCCTACCCCATGGCCAAACACGTACAAAACGTCAGTATTTCCCCATCCTTACTGCATTCAGGGATAGCCATTTAACAGACTTGTTTTATGTAACCTGAGCCCTTCCGGAAGGGAGTGATTCGAGGATCCATTTGTAGGGTTGTGAGGAATATGCCAGCCCTTTGTAGGGTAAAGTTGATCAGATCTGCTCTAAGTTAGGCTTTGGCCTTGGGCAGGACCTGTGGGAGCTGGGCTGGCTCAGTTATGGGGGGGGGGGAGTTTGATCCTGTGGAGTCCTTGGTGCTCTCTGAGCTTGGTTGTTTGCTTGCAGACCTTTCATTACTGCACAGTTCAACCCTGAGCTACATATATTCTCTTCCATTGGAAGTTTGATTCTGTTGGGCCTGAGGAAGTAGACAGGATTCTCGTGGTTGTTAATTCAGCCACCTCTATGTCACTCATGGCTGGTTAAGGCTGTCTGGGAGGGGATGTGTGGCTGGGTCTGGGTGGTGGTTAATTCCTCTTTTGGGGGGGGTGTCACCCTGTCTCTTAAGGAGGCAGTGGTGCATCCCCACCTCAAGAGGCCATTGCTGGATCCTACCATTCTGGAAGGTTGTAGAGAAGGTGGCTGCACTGCAACTTCAGGGCTCTGGAAGAAGTGGATTATCTGGATCTCTTTCAGTCAGGGTTCAGGCCTGGGTATGGGACTGAGAGTGGCCTTGAGACAGTGGCTTCTGTAATGCCCAGAAGCAATTTGGTCAGTCGAGGCAGAGAAGAGTTGGCTTTGCTTCAGGAAAGTATTTTTGACCGAAGCTTCATCAAAGGGAAGCATCTCTTCAAAGCTCAGCACGCCCTAGGTGGTCAGATGGGGGAGTGGTTAGCTCCCCTTGTGCTATTAAGGATATACAGCCTCTTCCATGCATATTAATTGGGGCATGAAAATCAGCAGGGCTGCTTTGTTATATCTAATATGGCCCTGTATTCTCTCATATACTTGGTTTTACTTTTAGAAAGATGATCTAGAAGCTTCTAGCTCCAAAATAAGTGACAGCTTGGTTCCATCAGCAGAAGATAAAGGAGAACCTCAGCCTAGAGATGCTCTGGGAATACGGACAACACGAAAGAGGACTCAGACGCTTCCAAACAGGAAATGTATTGAGAACATTTCTTCCAACAGGTGGAACCAAGACATAGACAGAACGGACATTTTCAGTAGCAGCTTTTGGTCGTCATCATCATCATCATCATCATCATCCATGGTCCAGCCCAGTCCTAGTTCTCCCTCAGGAGGTCACAAAAGAACATTGTCTCAGGGAATTTCTAAACTGTTTGGTTTCACACAAGCCTCAGACGCTGGCAATCCCTGCAGTTTGGGGCAGGGTGCTACGACTCAGCCTCACAACAGCTCTTCAAGCCAGCTTAGAGATGATTTTGGAAAGTGTTTGCAAAAGAATGACCCTCCCAGGTCGAGGCAAAATGGCACCGTCGTTCTGGAGCCCCCTGCTGAGGAAGACACCTTGTACCCAGAGGACCCGGCATTGCTTAGGAAGATGATTGTGGAGCTGAAAAAGGAGATGATGACACAAAAAAATAGCTATGAGGAGCAAATCAGAAGGTAAGGTAAACACCTTGGCTGACTCAGTTTCTCTCCCCAACCAACCAACTGTATGTTGACAATCAGTAAATCATATTCTGCCTCAGAGACAAACTGATTCTTCCTGCCACACCACCCATTCCTTTCTCTAAATCCTGCCAGAAAAAGATGTATTTATGAGAATTTGCTTACTGCCGTAAAGTTGGTTTCTTGCTTTGGTATTTATCAGTTGGGCAAGAATGGTTGGATTTATTTATTTACGGAGCTATAACTCACCTTTCTATCAGTCTGAGAACCAAGTGGGCATACAACAGCCATAAATAGATAGACTAAACACTGGCCGTTCATGCATCATTTTAGAGACTGGGAGAAAGCTATTTCTAAAAGTGGCTTATTGCATCCTTCCCCATTGTGAGCATGGGCCATGCTGGCCGGGAACTATAGGAGCTGGAGTCCAACTCCTCTGCAAGGTGCTGCGTTTTGGGATAGGCTCTGTTCAGCCAATCCTGAGTAACAGCTTGGATGCGGCCTTTGGACAGAGATTTTAGGGAACTGCTGCTTGTTTCAGCATAGAAGGAAGCAGTGATTTACATGGGCAACTAAGCTTGACTCATCAGTGTCACCCATGCTGCTGTTTCTATTAAGAAAGGGGTGGGACCAATGAAGAATTCAGACAGAACTGGTTCACACGTAACGCAAAGCCACAGTGTGCTTTGGTTTTGGCTTAGCCGAACCAGCAGCCCCACTTTCATTATAATTCAGTGTTACACATAAACCAGTCCCCTATGGGCTTGTTCAACAAACCATGGTTTAAAAATTCCAGTTTAACATTATGCGTGAACCGGATAATCCCTGTCACATTTGTTACCTAACGCAACGTGAGAGAGATGTCATTCATTTCACTGGGATGTTAAAGGGAGCTGAAATGAACGGGGGGAGGGGGCTGTGAGGAGGCATATTAAGACAGGAGTGCAAGGGAAATATGTTAAGCTTTGCAGAGGCAGCAAGAATGCATGCACTGACCATCAGAGATTTCATTGCCATGTTTTAGTCGTGCATTCTGTGGGTGCTGTCAGGATGGGTCACAGTTTGTCCAATTCCACTGGAGATTCAGTTGGCTTTCTAGGAGCGATGCCCAACAGGTGATGTTCTGTGAGTCAAACCTATCTGCTGCCTACCACAAGCTTCTCAAGCTTCAGGTGGCCCTGACCAAGGGTGGTGACCCCAGCTTTTCTCCCTCCCTCCCCACCATACACTGGTAGGTGACACTTGCTGCTTTGAATCCCATTTGACATCATTGCTGTTCCTTTTGCAGCCTTGAGAAGGAAAACTTTGAAGTCTGGACCAGAGTGGTACGGCTTAATAAGGAGGTTGAACAAGAACAGACTAAATCTGCAGAGCTGGAATTGGAGCTCCAGAAGCTTAAGCATTCCAGGGGGTTCAGTGAGGAGACCCAACACCTTGAAGACTTGTTGAAATCCAGAAGCCAGTTGCCCGCAAGAACTGAGCAGAGGACAGGGTGTGCAAGCCAGCTGTGACTCCTTTCTGTCAAAGGAGTGTTGCACTTGCTCTTGTGTAAGCTAGTAGATTCTGGTGGGTTCACCAAGACTGAGACCCATTCTCTTAAGTTGCTTCATTCTGGTGGCTCTATGTTTAAATGCTTTTTCATCTAGGGACATTTCTTCCAATTCTGAATGATTAAAACAAAAACAAAGGTGTCTAAAGTAACTAAACCTGCTATCTAGCTTTATGTTTTTCCCTCCTGGTCTTTGCATTCTGTGTGATGTCTATTTCTGTCAGTGCAGTGCAAGGTTCAGCTCTTGTTTAATCCCACCAAACTTTTTTGACTCTGTGGCCTGGCTTGATGGAACCAACCTTCTGGTGGGCTCACACAAAAAAAATATAATGAAGCTATTTTGGCATCTGAGTGGCCTGAGATTTGCAAGGGAGAAGCAGTGGTTGGGGGAACTGAAGCTCCAGTTCAGTTTTTAGATATTCCCCCATTTGAGATCATTTATGGCTGTGAACTTGTACTCCAAATTATTATCAACTTAGCATCCTCCCCATATTTCCCTAATATTGCTTGGGCACAAAGTACAAAGTTTAATAGTTTGTCCTTTATTATGACCAAAGTCTCTCTTGAACAGGTCCAAAGAAGAATAAACTTGAGGGTGTGAGTCAAGCTGACATTTTTGGTCTTTTGTGACTGAAGCTGGCCCTCACTAAGGTTTTGAAAGAGTGGCAAGTTATTGCTTTTCACAAACTAAGACCAGAAATAACAGGTGGAAGTTGAAGCTACCTAGATTTGATTTAAATGTAAATTCCTGAAGGTAAAATCTGTCTAATGGTGGAACAGTCAACCTGTGGAGATGGTGGTTTTCTATCTCTGGAGGCTTTGAAGAACATGATGAACAGCCACCTCTCACAGATGGCTTAATTTGTTTTCCTGCTCATTGTGGAGGGTTGGACTAGATGATCCTGGTGGTCCCTTCCACCTCCACAATTCTATCTACATTGGGAAGAGTATCCCATGGTTTTCCTGTCTCAGGAGCCAAAATGACAGTGCTGGTTTGGGCATTAGATATCCTGATGAGATTGTGATGGGGTCCCTTTTGCTGTCCCACCTCAGAAAGCAAGCTGTCTTGGACCGTCCCTGCTTATCCTGGCCTAATTTTGGATCATTGTTTGCAGTATGATGTGGATCTTTATAGCAGCCTCATGTGAAATGGAGCAGGAAAAAAAATCAAGAATAAAAGCACCTTAGTTATCTTAAACTGAAGCTGACTTTCTGTTCCTGTCGAAAAGCAATGTTCCTGCAAAGGAGAAATATACTGACCAAAACAAGTCCATGGTATGAGAAGCATTTTGTGTGGTTTCAAACTTGTCCTTTTTATGTGGAGCTGGAATTAAAAGAAAAAATTGTCCGGTTTTAAAATTAGGCAAATACGCAAGACTTGGAAAAAGTTCAAACCTTAAGGGTAACTTTAGGACTTTCACTTTTAAAAATGCATGTTTGAAAACATAAAATGTTGCTGCAGATATTTTGGATATTAGTTGGCACAAAACAATGAACCAAGGTTCTTTTTGGGTTGGAGTGTAACCCAGAGACAAAACAAAGTGATGGCCAGTTTTAACTGACATTAAAGTTATCTCCTCTTTGGAGAAATATTATTTCATCAAAAGATCAAAGTGTCATGGGGGATGCTAAAATTATCTCCCCTCGCCGCCCTCTCTGGAATGTGATCTGGGACTTCCTCTGTAAAATCTAAACTAGATGGTGCATTAATCTGCACTTGCTTGATCTGCGCTGCTTCTGCAACTTACTCATTTACTCTAATGGTATGATGTGGTCCAGATGGGGACTACTGCGTGCAAAGGGAGGAATGCAAGATTCAAACCCTGATCCGAGTCTGCTTAGCTTTTTTCAAAATCAGCCATGGTTTCTAATGTAGCTGGCCAGTGAAGTGTTAACATGGTTAAGTCTCCACTGTGTCAAGCTCCTCTTTGCTTCACGGACATGTCTGTGTATTTATCTTGGCAACAATACCAAAGTTCAGCATTAGCTGAACACCCCTCACAAGGATCAAACCCAAAAAAGCGCTGGAAAATATCAGCCTCCTGGCATGATGTAACAGATGCTTTCCCAGAATGATTTGAGAGGCAATAGAAATCTATAAACATCCAACAAATTCAAGTAGATTATCAATGGTCCTCTGAGTGAGCATTGGTTGTGGGCATTTGGTTCTAGTGAACACAGAAACAGCAGATTTGACATATGGATTGCCAAGTTTGGTTTCAGATCTACTCCAAGGAAGCTCTCTGAATGTCTAGCAAATTGTCAGCATATATTCACTGATTCAGGGCATTACCGAAAAGTCATTTTCACCAGTACTGAAGTGGTTGGCCAATTCATTCTTCTGAGATTTTTTGCTAATTCAATCTAAAGTCCTGCCATGATCTGATGGTGTCTCACCAAAGTACTAACCAGGTCTAATCTGGTTTTAGATCAGCCAGGGTTGTCTAGGTGCTGTTAGTTGATAGCATTTAGAATTGTGTGGGTAATTTCAATCCACAAGACTATTTATGCTTGACTTGCTGAGGGTCAGAGAATCTAGTGGCTGATGCAAGAACAAAGATCAGTGAGTCAGTGAGAATTTCTCTACCAGCAGCATACTTTTCACCAAGCCAAATAAAGCCAACTTTTAGATATTCATCAGGGATCAGTAAATTTGCCCAGTTTGGGTTTTTCACTTTTGCAAACTGCTAAATTTCAGTTTGTGTATTGGTTTGAAGGTGGACATGGCAGTTAAACTACTTTCTTTTTGTTTTATTTGTGCATGGAAGGAAATGTTTCTTTAGCAAGCCCTGATATCTTCCATCAATGTGTCCAGTGCTCTTTAAAGGGCACTGTGATGGTCCTGATCCTTTCTGCTATTAATTCAAAGACTCTCACTACAAGCCATCAAAGGATATGAAAGAGTTCTTTACTAATACAAGTGATCATCTCCAATGCGAAGACTAGACTGAGACAAGCCCACGCAAAATGGCAGTTACATCCTCCACATTCACACCAGTCCCCCACACCCTGGTAAGGAATTCTCTTCATGACAACCCCTCCTACGTTCTCACAGTTTCTCTCCTTCCCAGCTACAAATCTTTCAGTACCAAGCTGATAAAGCCATTCGAGCTGACCTCGGTGTCAGGCCATTCGACAAAACAATCCTATCAACATTCCTAACTGCCCTGCAGGCATGCCACAGTGCTACTTCAAAGCATTCCTAACGACCCTGCAGGTATACTGAACTAATTACTATATTACCCATGACATACTGGCAGGATATCCCATCCTGACAGGCACTTAAATGGCATGACAAATAAAACTGCACATCATGTCCTTGTCACTTCGCATATTCGGGCAGAACAATAGCTGAGTATAAACTTTTGGGAGGAACCATCCGTATCCCTGGGGAGGAGAAAAATCTCATACGCTGCTTTGCTGCCACTTCAAAAAAAAAAAAAAAACTCCTCAGATAGAGCCATACACATTTTTTATGACGTCGGTCAGCTTGGCTGAGCAGTAAAGACACTCTGAACCAGAGTCAGCGGGGTCAGTTTAGCATAAACTGAAGATTCCTCCACTTCCTTAGATAGGGGCTACATTGCACCACCCTGCTTTCTAGAAAGTGCGGTTAGCCTCTTCGGATGAGTCTCCACCGCCGAAAGTCCATGGGGCTTGATCGAAGCTGAAGGAAGGGAGGGCTCGCAGGCTTGAAGGTCAAGTCAGTGGGAAATTGAACTGCTAATGGTTATATTTTTGGAGAGGGCATTGACCTTCCTCAAGCATGACATCTGGAAACATCTGGTGCGAGATGGAAACATGCCCTCTGACTTCATGCGTTTGTATGGCCGATGCTTGCTTAGTGGACGGGAACAGCTGCTGATATGGGGACCAAGTTCTTTCTGAGCTACCTCCTGATCTGCTTTTCCTCCCCTCTGCCACCTTCCGATTTATTTATTTATTTATCAGATTGATGCTTCACCTTTCTGCCCCAAACTTCTATTCGTGGGGGAGGGGGAGGGGGGGAGGGAGGGAAGGAAGGAAGGAATTGTAGCTATCTTTATAAGCTAGATAGCTACACGGCCTCCTTTTAACGGTTAGAGGAAGACTGTTTCTTTGTGCCTCCTCAGACCTAATTTCTTGCCCTGGCAGCCAGTGTAGTTTTTCTCCGTTGCTTTTGCCCACCTAAGACAAGGGCCTGGTGTTACTTCATTTTGCTTCCACCACTCTTTCTCCCAAAGGGACACAGAGCTACAGTGTGTGAAAAATGATGGCGCTATTTCTCATAGTGAAGAAAGTCAAGATGGCAGCTG
This sequence comes from Candoia aspera, assembly GCF_035149785.1. Taxonomy (NCBI): domain Eukaryota; kingdom Metazoa; phylum Chordata; class Lepidosauria; order Squamata; family Candoiidae; genus Candoia; species Candoia aspera. Next base: position 23,655,698 of record NC_086161.1, on the reverse strand, counting down.
CGACACGTGACAGACATAAAAATGGGCCCAGCTTTGATCCCACTGTTGTGCTGCCATCTTGGTTTTTTTGACCATGCCCTGCAGGCATCCTTGCTATCTTCCCTGAAACAGTTTGATTAAAGCATTCAACCATAAGACTAACTCTCAGGAAAGAAAACTGTCAGGAAAGAACAATGGGAACCAACCATTTAAATTGATGCTCAATTAAAAGGCAGCATATTCTGGTATTCTGATTAATCTACTGATGTCCTGGTAGGTAGATATGGAGTTGGGAGACTGTGGCAAACAGTGTTTATGCTTGGCATAGTTTGAACCAGGGTTGGGCAATCCTTTGGTAGCAGGGTCCACAGTGGGAGGACTTGGAGTATCTGAAGAACTGTCATGGAGAAGTTGGGGTGGAATCGTTCCAGGACAAGGAACAGTGCGAGAAATTAAATTACAAGGGAGAAGATTTGGGTTAGACAACAGGAAAAAAATCTTAGCAGTAACAGCTGTTCAACAATGCAGTAAACTTCCTTGGGAGGTGATGGGTTCCCTTCTACGAGAGGACTTTAAACAGAAGCTGGAAGGCCACCTGTCAAGGCTGCTGTGGTATGGATTCAAGGTTCCCTTATTTATTAACTAGATTTTTATCCCTGCCTTTATTTTGGTCAACTCAAGGCAGCATATATACATACATACACATGTAATTCTCCTGTTCCTATTTCCCCCCCAACAACAACCGTCCTGTGAGATGGGTTGGGCTGAGATAGAGAGGGACTGGCCCAAAGTCGCCCAGTTGGCTTCATTCCTAAAAGAGGACTTGAACTCACTTTCTCCCACTTTCTAGCCCAGCACCTTCCCCACTACACCACACTGGCTTTCCAAGATCCTTTCTGTCTCTTACAGTCCATGATTCTATAATGCTGTGATTCTTGGGGAGTGTGGCTGGTGACATTATGGTATTGCTGGAGTGGGACAGCCCACATGTTTGTTCAGATTTTTGTTTTGTTTTGTCTGGAGATTAAGAGGCAAAATGGGAGGATGACTATACTGTAAAGCAGCATTTCTCAACCTTAGCAACTTTAAGGTGTGTGGACTTCAACTTCCAGAATTCTGGGGGTTGAAGTCCACACACCTTAAAGTTGCTAAGGTTGAGAAACTCTGCTGTAAAGGTTGGAAACTTCAGCCCAGATGGCCGTCTCCAGGGAACATGCCAATCCCTTAAGATTTAAGTGATGCATTTGAAGGAGAAACCTTGATCCATCCAGTCATTTCACACGCTCTTCCCCACTTCCCTGGAAAAGGCCCCACAGAGTTGTCCCCCTTCAAAAAGCCTGCACTGCTTCACTTCCAGTGTACATTTGTGCCTTGCAAAATAAGGTCAGCAAAAATGATGCTGTAGGCTGGGCAGCAAAGTTTTCGTAGACATCTCCCTCTGTGCAGCCCCCTTGCAGCCCATGGGGGAACCTGCTGCTTCATCCCTTGATTTTTCCTGCCTGCAGAAACTGGCCCATGTGGATCTCTCTGGGTGCGCATGCATGTGCTGTTTTACTCACCACCCTATCATCTACAGCAGCTGGTTGAGCTTGTGAAAATTTGACTTATCGCGCGTAAAAACATGATGTGATATTTAGGCCCTCTTGACAAAATGTACCGATAAGAGGGCCAGGAGGAAGGGAATGTGGTTTTAATCGCCTGTGCTGCCTGCCTGCAATTGTTGAATCTCCAGAGCTATTTTCAGCCCTGCGACTTTCTCAGGCTTAACTGCTGGGGGTGGGTTGGGGGGCAAGAGTGTGTGGATAGATGCAATGGACTAGTGGCTTATTAGTGAAATTACTACCCACCCAGGAGAGACCGGGTGGATGAACTGAATTCCCAACTGTATTTCAAGTTCCTTTTTCAAAAAGTATCTCCCCCTTTTGCTGTTGTCCATGTTCAGAACTTTTCTTCCTTTCATCCTTTTCACTCCCATTTTCTGTAAAAGGGATGGTGGGAGATTTGTACTTTCAGGCTTGCAAGATTGATGTCAGCCTGCTTCCCAGGTAGACCAGACAGGAAACACGACCAGATGAGCTAATTCTACTTTATTGTAAGGCTTCATTAATAGAATCTTGCAGGTCTGAAAGTACAAATCTCCCACTGTCTCCTTTACAGCCCGAGAAACCAGGGAGGGTCCCTCCTGAGCCTCTTTCTCCACCCATTATGCAGCTGTGCACTATGCCCTCTCCTATCTGACCATTCCCTAGGCAGCATCTCTTTGCCCCGTTTCTCAAGGTCTTTCCCATATCCCATTACACTCAGGCTGGTGCAGGTACATCCCCTCCTCTCTGCTCTCCAGTCAGCCTAGTCTGACCCCAACCTTTAAAGACTGGTCAAAATTGTTTTAACCACTGCTTCACTACCACACTGTGGCAAACAAGGATTTGGAAGCAGGAGCCTGCAAAGCAGGCCAGAGATTTGATTGTCCTGTCGCCAGCCAGACCCACCCTGTTCCTGCCGCAGTGTGGTGATTGGTGGGTGTTTTACCCACTGATTGGTGACGTGTTGAGGAGGGAGGGCAGCAAAGAATCAACCAATCGTTTTGCTTATCATGTGCTGCACTTCTAAAATCAGGACAGCCCGATTCAGAGTTGAGTCAGAATAGCTGAAACAGAGGCGGGCAGGGATCGGCAGTGGGGGCAGGAAAATCTGTGCCTGTATAGTTTTCTGCCCATTCAAGGATGGATGCAGAACACTTTCATTCAGCAGGGAGGAAAGACCCTAAGAATAATGGCACTTATCAGATAACTTGTTCTTATGTTCCATAGAAGCTAATGCCAGAATAACATTACATTTCAAGGAGGCGTACCACAGCTTCTTTACTGAAGTATTATAATGAAATATGCCAGGGATGGTCTTAATATGTGAGACCCTAATCCCCATTTCAGTGTGATTCCCACCCACCATCCACCATCCATTAAATAGATTTTCAGCAACTACATGAGGGAGAATTGAGAAAATACCTGTTGGCCACATCTGTACCTGAACACCTGCCCTTCAAAATAGCCCTGAAAGACATTTTTATAAGGACAACTTATTATTGATAGGACCTTTTCTTACAAGGAAAGTGTTTTATTTCAAAACAATATTTCAGTTTTGCTTTGTTAGCTGTGTTAGTTTCCTTACAGTTGTGATGGAGCAGCCATGTGTTCACAAAGTAGCCAAGGAGAGCTCAGAATACATTTTAAAGGTCTTTTAGCAACAACTGATACTTTCTAAAAGGTCCTTCTTCCTACCTGGAGAAGAATAGGCCCATGGAGATAAGATAGGGTTGACTATATCCAACGCTTCATTGTCCATCAACTGCTGTCATTGTCCTGAAGTAACAACTTTTGATAGAAAGGGAAACAAAGGTTTGGAAACTTGGGAAGAACAGAACTAGATGTTCCTACTCATGTGGCTGTGACCTTGGCATGAAGGCAAGAATGTTGCACACCAAGTTGTGGAAAAACACTATGAGGCAGGGATGTGAGTGTTGCTCACATCTTGGTTTTGACACGAAATGGAAAAAAGGCAGCAGAAAATGGTGAAAAGAATGAAATGAATTCAATCATTTCCATCAAGAAAAGGCATCATCTGAAATGTTCTCCCATGTGAGCACAACTCCCCGAAGTTTGAGAGTAGATTCCAGGAGATCCTGTTCTCTCCCATGTGAGGTTGTCTTTTGGATTTGGATCTGATTTTTCTCAGAAGAGAAATTCTCCCAAATGGATTTCTTACTTCTGTGTCCTGAAGTAGCAAGGCCCTTCCCCTCATTCCAGAGCTTCCTCAATTTGTTTTTGTTGTTCATGGACATTAGGTTTCCCTAAATTTAGTGTCCTAGATGGGAGAGCTAATTTGCTAATGATGCAAAGAAATATACACAGCACGCCCATGGAATCTGAAGGCACCATGCTAAGCTCATTCCCTTGCCAAATATGGGGGTCTGTCAAAGATTTGATGAATTCCACTGTTTTGACTGCTTGCCTGGGACTAAATTGGAAGCTATTTCTGTTAAGGACTTCATGGCTGGTGAGCAGTGGAATATTCAAATTTGGGCCAGGAAGATGGGGAGGGCCAACATTCATCCCCTGCCTTGCCAACGTCATGGCTTCTTATTTACTTGATTCCTAACCTTTCCCTCCCACGGGAAGTTTGCCAGAAGCTCAGAAGCTAGTTCTTATTAAGAAATAAAATCAATATTTGTTAAGCTTGGAGTCCTAGAATGATAGCTATATATAACATACCACATACTGACTTCCAATGATACTAAACTGCTAGATCTATCTGTAGAGCAGACATGTCAAGACACCCTTAGGGTTTTGAATAGGTGAAATTCCTCCAGCAAACATGTCCCATGTATAGGCTGATGCCCAGGTGAAGAATACTTAAGAGAGAGTAAGAAATCCAACTAACCAATGAATGAAGACTTAAAATGGATGAGGATTTAAAATCCTCCCAAAGTATGGGAGGATTTACTAACCCTCTACAAACTGCCTGCTCCGCTTTTGTTCTGAAAGGAAAAGCTTTCATTTCTGTAAAGAAAGTTCTTGTCCAAGTGGGAGGAAGTCTGACGAAGGAAGGCTACCACAACAAGTGTCAACAAGAGTGGAGCTTCAACCACGTGGCCATGGCTGCCACCTTGACTTTTTTTGACTCCTCCTCCCAATCCTATTTGAATTTCCTAGGAAGAACATCCCACTGAGTTCAATAAAACTTGCTGCTGAGTAAAGTTGAATCGCATTATACATTCTCCACCATTTCTTTTGGCTTCTTCTCTTGAGCCCAGCATGTGCTGTAGCAATGCTGAACTGCTTATCGCAGTGATGGCGGACCTTTTGGGCTCGGCGTGTCAAAAATCCAGAAAATGCCTAACTTGACTCTGCTGGTGTCTCTCTCTCTCTCTCACACACCCCAAACAAAAGTGAAACAATTCTTCACATATTCATTTATTTAAAAAAAATTCAATCCAATTTTGGGTGGCCAAAAGGGCAGAGAGCGGGGTGGGAAGGAGTTGCAATGGCTTTTGCTTGTTCAGTTTCTCAAACAGGGAGAATAGTTGTTGTTGAGTGTTGGTGAACACTGGTGTATCACCCCAAACGTGGCATGTCACCTTTGACACACGTGTCTTAGGTTCGCCGTCACTGGCCTATAATCGGAGTGGCTGTGAGCCAGCCTCCTGACAACTCCAAGCCTGTTTCTTGCAGCCTCAGGTGACTAGAAAACCTGCAGAACTGCCTTCCAATGAAAACTAGGAAATGCACATAAAAACTGCAGCAGAGACAGCATCAGCTAGAAAGCAAAGCCTTCTCCAAAATCCGGAACAAGTAAAACAAAAATAATAAAAATAAATCTTGGCCACAGGTGTGATGTTACCCCATCCGTTTAACATCCCTGCTGAAGGAGGACAGCGGTGTTAGTCTTCCTCAGCAGTTCTCACAGTGTGGCCTGGGGACCCTGGAGGTCCCCAAGACCCTTTCAGGGGGTCCGTGAAGTTAAATAACTCAATGTTTTAAAATTTAACCCACATAAGCCAAAGCTCTTTGGGGTCCTCAATAATTTGTAAGAATGTAAAGGGGTCCTGAGACCAAAATGTTTGGGCACTGCTGGTCTATGGCATCCAAAATCCAAAGGAGCCCGGAGTCCCTTTTCCGACTTAGAGATTTTATAAAACGGCAGAAACGTTTGTGGGCTGCAGTGAGAAGCTGCTACCTTTTAATGAAGCGTGTGAGTTGCAAAAGGTGATTCCAGGCTCCTGAGGTTTTGCCCTACTCGCTGTGGCACTTGCCATTCTGGAAAGCATGTCCCGCACGTGCATGCCCGCACCCCTCTCCAGAAAGTTAATCCCATGATTTACCACATGTAGGCCAGGAGGAAGAAGGTTAGGCCAAGCATTGCATGTCGGTTCCAGGTGCAGTATTGACTGCGGCTGACTATTTGCTTGATGCAAGCAAGCGAGGGTTGCATTTCTCGCGGCAGGTTTTAACTTCGCTTTGCAGCGGGTGGTGACAGCTCAGGAAACGGATTCCCACAATAAATCTCTGCAAGTAGCGATTGAAAATACTCTAATCTCTGCCGAGATAAGGAGTTGCGACAGCAAATGACAACATAAACCTGGAAGTGATGGATGCCGGGAATGCTGGACGGCTGTTGAGCCTCTGCAACGGCGCTGGGCCGTCCAGAGATGACCCAGCATTTAAACCTTCTCCTTTAACTCAACACGGCACTTTTCAACACCATCCTTGGCTCACACCCTGTTTAACCTCATCAGCACACTGCCCAGTGACACTTGGGTTGGAAGCGAGAGTGGAAAGATATTGAAGATTGGAAGTAGCCTGTGGGTTCTAAGACGGCGTTCTGCCCGGGGGGTGGACAGCTTCATGACGCCTCTTTCCCCCACCCTTCCACTAAGGCATGTTGGGAAAAGTTCCATTCATAAACAGCCATAATGCAAAACCATCTAGAGCTGGGATCCCTAGGCCCTACAAGTGGCAGATGATCCCAAAGCCCCCCTAGAACTATGTCCAAAAAGACTGATTGGTTTTTCTTTTAATGTTGGGGGGGGGGGAGGTAACAAGACAGGGGTGTCCATAGGGTAAGGTCAAAATTGTCAAGACGGTGGCTCAGCTTGTTTTTTATGTGCATCGTCCCCAAGCAGAAATGTTTGCTTGTTCTGCCCTAGGATGTCAAAGGATTGTCTGAAGCATTTGTGGATTAAATAAATCATTTTACTGGATAGTATATCATTTGTTTAAATTTTTAATAAATAAATGTTGATTCATTAGAACTATGGCTGTGGTGAAGTCCAGGCAGTCTCCGAGAATCAGACACAATTGAACAGAAAGAAAAAATAGATGGAAAACTCTCATGTGGTCCCTGAAGCTCCTGACATAAGGAGAAGAAGGAATAACCTTGAGGAACAGGAGGAAGAACTATTCACCAAGATAGATAAAAGAAATCTGAGTCCGGGGTAGAAGTGTAATTTGAGAAAGCATCTCAGGCTTGACCCTCCCTAGTTCTCTTTAGGATAAATGGAGGGAGGGGGGAAGCGCATTCAGACTTGCAAGCTTCTGTTACTGTAATCTTATAACAAAAGTATTAGCATTCATGGATTTGATTTCCTAGTCTGGTCTACCTTGACGGGCTAACAGTTAAGAGGGGCCATCACCAAGAAGGTCCTACAACAGGGTTCCTGTAGGTGACCTTCCCTTAGTGGAGGGACCCTTAGGAAGACTTCTCTCCCTGATTTATTGGAAGGACAGAATCACCCCAGAGCAGGGGGTCTCCAAGGCCCTGAGCCACATACAGCTTCAAAGGTTGCAATTTCATCCCCTCAGCATTGAGGTAAACAAGGAACTGCAGCTCTTCAACAATTTGCAAAAATGTTCAGATGCTAAGACATTTTGTCCTGCTCTCTTTAAATGCTTTAATTTGTCTTCCCAAACATAGAATAATGTAGGAAAGAGGGTTTGTTTGCTGGATGCATGAAAAGTTTACCTTCATGCAGCAGCTTAATATGCAAACAAACACCAAAACATAGTTTAATCATAGTCTTTTTTAAAATAAATCATAGGTGGCTATCATTTACAAATCGTAATGACTAGGTTCACACAGTATTTTGACAATGCAGTGTGTGAATCTGGGCCCAAGGAGAGGAAAACCTTGCTCTATGGTGAGATGTAGGACCATCTAGCTCACTCTTGTTGACGCTGACTGAGTTAACACAATCTACTAAATTATAATCCATAGTTAACAAACAAATGTATACATAAAAGAAAGGAAGTGTATTTTGGCTACCTCAAATAATTTCTAATGCCATAGGTCTCAACTGGAAATTTCTGATCAGACTTTTAATTCATTCACTATAGTCATCCTTACATAGTCTATAAGTAACCAAGCAAATAAGTCACAAGTAACAAACATTCTTCAATCCTTTGAGCAGTTGGAGCCATAAATTTACCTTTCCAGTGTTGAGGGACAATAAGAATGGTACAGAGGGTTCAGGTGTCAATTTCCATATTGTTGTTTATTCGTCCAGTCGCTTCCGACTCTTTGTGACTTCATGGACCAGCCCACGCCAGAGCTTCCTGTCGGTCGTCAACACCCCCAGCTCCCCCAGGGATGAGTCTGTCACCTCTAGAATGTTGTCCATCCACCTTGCCCTTGGTCGGCCCCTCTTCCTTTTGCCCTCCACTCTCCCCAGCATCAGCATCTTCTCCAGGGTGTCCTGTCTTCTCATTATGTGGCCAAAGTATTTCAGTTTTGCCGTTAATATCGTTCCCTCAAGTGAGCAGTCTGGCTTTATTTCCTGGAGTACGGACTGGTTTGATCTTCTTGCAGTCCAAGGCACCCTCAGGATTTCCATATTACAGGTATGTAATTCAAAAGAACATGGATGTCTGAAAATATTAAAATCTGCCTCAAAGCCAAATCAATATGCCTAATGACTTCTTCCCAGTATATAATAATTTTAGGACATTGCAAAAACATATTTGAAGCATTATTTTCAATGCATTTCCAGCCACAGGATAATTTCTTCCTTTTCTATACATGTTTAATGGGGTCTGATAGGTACAAAGTATTTTTTGCTGAGTAAACCACACTCTATGATCCCCTGTAATTTTTGATGCAAATGTTTATGACAGCCTCCCATTGTTTAGACTAGTGTTTCTTAAAGTGTGGTCCGAGGACCCCTGGGGTTCCCCCAAGAGCCTCCCAGGAGTCTACAAAATCAAAATTCTTTGCCAGATATTGAAGATATTTCCAAAAATTTAAAACAATGTTACTCTTCTCATTATTTTTTTGTTTGTTAAAAATATAGGGATTTTCATGAAAAATATTTTATTTATGTTAATATCTAATGGATTGAATTTTGTTATTTTTACATGATTCAATAAATATTCTATGAATGCATCAATTTTAATTTTTAATAAGGTAAATATAGATAAATATCACCCATACAAACAAAGCTCATTGGGGTCCTCCATCGTTTTTCAAAGTGGGAAGAGATCCCAAGAGCAGAAAGTTAAGAAAGACTGATTTAGACAAAATGGGGATCTCCAATTCCTTATTCTGTTCAGCCTTGCGTATCAAATTGATTTATCAACAAGAAGTCAATAAAGAAAAACTAATTGTGCGTTTTTTAGTCTAACAAGATTAGGTGTCTCTGAAGATGAAAATAGGCTGCTCCATATCTGTAGAAGTTGTAGCTTTAAATATTGTCAGTGGGCATCCAAAGACAATGAGGCTGGTTTTGAAGGCTGCCTGGAAGCTGCAGTTGGCATAAAATGCAACAGCCACTGGTTGTCAGGTGAGGACCCCTACTTACACATAACTGTGACATTGTGGGCTCTACACTGGTTACTAATGCGAAGTGCTGGTTTTGATCTACTATATAAAGGTCTGTAGAGAGCCAGTGTGGTGTCATGGTTAAGGCACTGGCCTAGAAACCAGGCGACAGTGAGTTCTAGTCCCACCTTGGGCCAGCTGGGTAACCTTGGGCCAGTCACTCTCTCTCAGCCCTGAGAAGGAGGCAATGGCAAACCACTTCCGCCAAACCTTGCCAAGGAAACTGCAGAGACTTGTCCAGGCAGTCGCTGAGAATTGGACATCGAACGGATTTTAAAAAATAATAAATAAAGGTCTGCAGTTGTCCAGGCAGTCGCCTGGAGTCAACACAGACATATATGACTTGGGACCTTGACACCTGCAGCACTGCCTGCAGCCCAAACTTTTAATCAATCAATCAATCAATCAATCAATCAATCCACTTTATTTTTATTGAAAAGGAACCAGCAAATATAAAGTAGCATTTAAATACTAGGAATGTAAAAACTGCCTAAAGAGACCCATACAAGTATATTACTATTATTAGTTAATAGTACTCAACAGGGGTGTCCATAGTGGGTGTCCAAAAATTCAAGATGGTGGCTGAAACTATGGACAACAGAGCCCCACCCCTTTTAACCTGTGTCATACACACACAACACATGTAAAAAGGGGCAAGGCTTTGACTGAATGGGTGTGATCTTCTTTTTTACACGTACTCCATGGACATCCCAATGTCCAAGAACATTTATTTACAAATATTGACAGCAGCCATGCAAAACTTTGCCAAGTTAGGGGTAACATTTTTTTTGTCTGATAAAATAATAAAATTCATCTGACAGACCTGATACCTGTAATAAGAAAGGAAATGAGACTTCATTTGGTGTCATCATAAATGGGACAATGTCAGCAACACTGGAAAAATGAATTTAGAACTGGCGTGGTTAGGACTTTATTAAATTTCTCATATAAAATAGCTGAGAAGAAGATGTTCAGCTTGTCTCTAAAGAGGAATGGCAGAATGGTGAAGTAAGTGACGCAACATAAATAGCCATTCAATGTTCTGCTCATTCATTTCAATATTTGAGGTCTAAAACCTGTGCTTTGATGTTTTTCTTAGCAACTTCTAATAGATGTCGAAAACCTACAGAGAGACCACAAAATGAACATTCTTCCAAACTGCTTGAGACCATGAAGACTGGAAGTGGACAGGGCTAGGAGGATCAGCCCTGGGGTAGAAATAATGGAAAAGACAGTATTTAAAGATTAACAGCCTTGTTTTTACCTCCACCTTCAACTGATCAACCTCTGGTTTCACAGCAGCTTTGGAGATGCATTTAGGTGCTTGAACAAGCTCTTGGAGACTTTGACCGCAGCATATCCAGTGACTTGTATTTATTTATTTATTCATTTATTGGATTTTTGTACACAGCCCAACTCCCAGCAACTCTGGGCAGTTTGCAGATAAAAACATACAGAACAATAAAATAACACAACCATAAAAACAAAGAACTAAAGATGGCACCAACCGAACAATGACCACAGCAAGTCCACCTGATGCAGAAGGGGGCTTCACTCCCCAAAGGCTGGTGAAGAGCCAGGTCTTCAAGGCTCTCCAAAATACCTGCAAGGTGAAGGCCATCCAAATCTCAAGGGAACCCCACTCCAGAGGGCAGGCACCACGGCAGAGAAGATGCATTTCCAGGGTCCCAGGAGATGGCATTGCTTGATCAAGGGGACCTGGAGTGTGCCAGCCTTGCTGAACTGAATTGACAGGTGGTCCCGCCAGTAACTGGGCCCTAATTGAGATGAGGACCACCCAACACAATGTTAGCTGCTGAATCTTTTGGGGGTGCTGCAAAATCATGCTCTTGCTTAATGAGGCATTTGCACACATTGTATGTTTTATTTCACAAGCCCTTCCAACATCAGAACATTGAACAGAGATGGGGGCGAGGGTGGACAGATAGTTTACCACTACTCTCTCATATGTTTCCCCAGCTTTACTCAGTTCTTATGAATTGTGCTGTCTGGGTGTCTTGGGGAGGGCAGGGGGGACAAGTGACCTTACACAGATCATGGCCCGTGTGACGTCAGAAACCAATGGCTTTATGAATCTTGCTCGTCTCCCATTGCTCAAGCTACATGACAGACAGACAGACAGACAGACAGATGGAGGATAGGCAGTGTCTTTTCAAACACTGCCATGTTGTTTCAATTTGTCCATAAAATGTCTGCATGGAGGATGAAGGGAAGAGCAGAATGCAGCCAAGATATGGACAAAGAATCAGTGGGAATCACGGTTTTTCCAGTCTGCATGTTTTGGGAAGATTCTTTACTTGCAGCAGATGGGGAGATATTAAAAAAAGGATAATGAATGTCCACCGCCTTCTTAGTCCATTGGACATGGATTGGGCAAGTACAGGAAGATTATAATGACTATCTTAAAATTAAATTAACACTAGGTTTTAGGATGCATCCCACTAATCTAAATGCTTGTTAAATAGTGTTCGCTTTGAAAAAAGAACAAAAGAAGAAAGCAAGTCATTTCATCATGTCTAGAAAAAAGCAAAACCCCACTACCTGTAGCTTTGCCATTTCAGTTTTCATTGTCACTGCACACCAAACAGTAGGAAGGAATTATGAATTTGCACATTACTGAATTTATAAAGCAATCTTTCTACAAAACAACAACCACAAAAAAAATTCCTCTGTTCTTCTGACCGAAATTGGGCATATTCCCAAGGTATACACATATACAACATATGTGTGTGTGTGTGTGTTAATCTATTCAATCCTGTCCAATTCTTGGAGACAGCCTGGACAAGTACCTGCAGTTTTCTTGGCAAGGTTTTTCAGAGAATGAATGGATGAATGGATGAATATATATATATATATATATATATATATATATATATATGAGTTGTATACGTATATACAGTATATGACTCTACCTTCACAATTCCTACTGGATTTCTCTAAAACTGAGCAGTCTTCATCCCTCAGCAGTATCTGTAATGTCTGCAAATTTTACCTGTTCTGTTGCAAAACCGAAAACTCATGCATCTTTTTGTGACTTCCTCATGTTTGTCAGTCAGAGCATCACTTCTACTTTGGATCAGACGGTGAGTCACCCTGGGCTTTTGGTGAGGTCCCAGTCCAGGTAGCCACGTCCTGATCTGCTGCACTGGAGCCCAGCCTGAGTCTCGGGGTCAGTGCATGCTTAGCAGGTTTTTGGCCAGCTATAATCAGGCCAGTGCCAGAGCCACCATTCCTGGCCAGCTACTTGGTGGTCACTCAGCATGATGCCTTGCTCACCACATCATTCTTCTGCTGTCCTGTCTAGCTCTGAATCTCCTACCCACACTGCCAAGCTGACTAACTGCTCTATTCCTCAAAAGCTGGCCTTTCTGGGCAGGAACCTGGCATCTGAAGTGGATAGATTTCGCCATAGATTTCTCGCGGCTTTGATTCATGTTAATGTGGAGCAAGATGGTGTTCGTGGCAAGAGCAGAAACATCTGGAGCAGAGGAAGGGGTTGAGGGCCACAGCAGCAGCTCTTCTGAAGAACGAAGGCTACAGTAGTGAGGCCTTGGTGGTAAGAGTTGGTGAGGGATTCCCTCCAAAGACCCTTGAGGACTTGTGCAGCAATGGTGGCTAATATCCGCCTCCAGATCTAGTCAGAAGTCTTGCCAGAACTGACTGTATGTTTGGTAGTGGAATTTTCCCAGCAAAGCTGGAATATGGTGGTAAGTTCACCAGCTCCCAGAGTTTCTGCTATATGAGAAAATGTACACTCTGCATTCAAGGACCTTAGGCTTGAAAGCGATTCTTTGTTGGATGTCACTGTATTTTGCATTTTACTGAGAGATGAACAAACAAGGACAAATTAATATATTTACAAAGACAATGAGAAAGAAAGTCCACTGAAATTGGGGGATGATATTAGCATCAAAATGGTTCAATATATAGGGTTACCCAAGTGTGTTTGACATACAGGCACAAAAATAAAACATTTTGTATTCTACATTATATTACAAGGACAACAGTCAATAAATAGATCAATAAATAATGGCTGCATGGACGTAGGTTAGGTGGATTTCAGCAAGTCCTTCGGCAAGTGCTTTGGATGAGAATTCTCCTGAAGGGCTCAGGTTGGTGCTCTCAAAGACCAGTCCGTTCTCTCTCTCCGAGAAGACAGCTTCTCCCTAGACCTCTAAAGCAGCGGTGGGGCATAGTACAGTAAGCCACAGCGGAGGGCTGGAGAGGCAGCATTAATTACACTCTCCAAAGAATCTGACCAATTTCCAGCTTAGTATAAATAAAGCACCACCAGGCCTATGGTTTCTCAGCTCCAACACCTTCTTATCACAATAATTTGTCGGAGAGGAGTGGTGGAAACATGACATGTGACTTCCATTGTACGCACTGGAAAGTAGGATAGAGAACCATCTCGTGAATTGACAGCTCCGTTAAGGAGAAGCCCCTCTTGGCCCAGAGAGCCTTGAAGTTTAAGCACAAAAAATATCCTCCCCCCACCCAAACTTCAACAGGGATCGAAAGAACAACCAGCCTCAAGCAGCCAGATTCTGAGTGGCATTTGCGTCATTGGTGAAATGCAATGGTGATCCCGTAGGACCTCTCTGCAAGAGATGAAGGTTTGTTTCATGTGCACCCAGATCTGGACTGCGTGTCCAAAGCAATTAGATGCAACCTGTCTTGGTTAGGCTATTTGGAGGGCTCCACTAAACTGACTAGGCAGGACAATCCTGAGAAGGGCAAGGAAGTGGCGGCTTTCCATAAAAGTTGGATGGAAAAAGAGATTTTGGAGGCACAACCTTTCAGACAACCACTGGGCCAGTCTTTTTTGTAAGTTTAGGATAGAAAGGAAACAAGGAAAATATTATGACTTGGATTCACATAACAGTTTGCTTTTGCCTTAGTGTGTTGTATGAATCCAACCAATTGTGGTTTATTCAATAAATCATGGTTAATCAAACCATGGCTTAGTGAGAGGTATGAACCCCACGTGTTCATACCTCTTAGAGAAGTTTTCTTGAACTTCATAGCCTAGTAAAAAACTGAGGGGAGCATTTTATTGCCCTTCTGTTGGAAACAGAAGCCACTGAATGGATTTTTAGGGCAAGGGATCACTACTAACAAAGGCAACAGGATTACAGCTTCCTTCCTGGACTGGGTTCCTCTCCAAGGGTCAGTAAAACTGGGTTGGCAGCTTTATTGTGTGATGCAGCAAAGGACAGAAATGAAAAACCGCTGGAGAATTCTTGGAGGTAATTCTGTAAAGCAGCCATTCTTTCCCAGAGGTGTGACAGGAAAAGGCAGCTTTGGGACTTTTGTTAAGTCCTTTGACAAATGTTGGCTCAGCTGTATTGGCAGGCAACTGGAAGGGAATTGAAATGGATTGCCTAAGTTGTAAAACGTCTGGGATGAACAGCTGGAGAGGAAGGGCTGTGATGTTTGTAGGAGCAGAATGGTGCTGGGCAAGGCTACAGCCCAGCCACTCCAGGATTCAGCTCTAGCTAGCCCTAACGAGATGCCTCTGGGTGCTGCTGCTTGGCAGGACAATCGCCTCCTCCCGCCCCCACCTCTGCTCCAAGCCATCCTCTCTGATCCACTGCCTGTCTCCATGTCCCTTTTTCAATGAGCTGAGTGAATCTGCACAAATGTTCAGATGGAACCAGGAAACCCCGTGAAAGCCGAAAGCACCGTGCAAGAGCCCCCCTCCTGCTACTATCTGCAGCCACATTCGGAGACTGACATGCCCTCATAGTTTTGCTTGAAGGTGACTATCCCTTTATCCAGGAAGAGCAAAGAGATGGGGTCCAGCTTGGTCGGGACGCAACAGGCAGGAGAAGCTCTCTGGGGATCATTCAGATGAACGGACGTCTGGACCATGGCATGGGTGGTCGTCTGGCTGCCATCCAGAGGAAAGTTGCAGGCTCCCTTGCACTGGTAGGCATCGTACCCATGTGGTGCGATGACCCAGGAATCCCAGCCAATCTCCTTGAAATCCACATAAAGAGAAGTCTTTTTGCAGGTGCTTCCCTTTGCGTTCCTCCTGATCCTGGACGTTGAATCATAGATGATGTTGGACCTTATCTGAAGCAGCTTCTCCTCACTGGGGCTACTGGAGAAGTCTTGCAAATCTAAATCCTGCCAGTCTTGCATCTGCTCATGCTCCATCATCTCCTTCAGCTCATACTTCTCCTCTTTCTTGGCATGGCTGTGATCATCTGAAAAGACAATTAATAAAGGCTCGCGTTTGGTCTCCAAATTGATGTCCACGTCTATGTCTCCTCCTTGACTGGGATTCTCTCCTCCTCGGTACTCCACCTGCACCTCTAGCCAGTGAGTGGTTGAGTCAGAGTGATGCCACTTCCTGATGGCCTCTGTGACCTCAAATGTTTTCCATTCATTGTTGGCGCTGTAAATATGTCTGGATGCCAGCACTTTCAGCTTCCTTTCCTCTCCCTCTTTTCCTCCTCCATGTTCATTCTCCAGCACTTCGAAAATGGTGACCTTCCTGTCGAGACCTTCATAGAGGGGTCTGTCCTCTGCCAGGGTGTAGAGCCTCAGCTCAGCCATGGTTATCTTCTCATGGTGAGGAATGGACACATTGAAAAGCAGAGGGTACCTCCGTATTCCATTAAATCGCATGAGCCGTGAAATCTGTTCTGAAAATTTTTTAAAAAATCACACTATATTTTACATTTATGCAGGATGTATGGGCGCCCAGTAAGGTACAGTCACTGTTGCACATTGCATTTAAGCCTGACTAAATCTAGTTTTGGACTGACACTGAAGAACCTTGGTGTTGCAGCTTAGAGAAAGAAATTTGATTTTCTACAACTATTTATTTATTTATTTATTTGATTCCTATAGCTGCCCATCTCGACAAGTGACTCTGTTAAGTGGCCCCAGGAGAAAGTTAAGTTGGAGAAAAATGGGAAGTGATACCACTTTTCAAACAAAAACTTGCCCTAACAGTTGACAATGGAGGGACCTGTAAGAAAGAGGCAGAAAAATCCATTGAGTTTTGTGACAAAATGGCAGGCTGAGACATTGCAAAAGCTAACGTGGTGAAGCAGAATACAGCTTTGGTTACTGCACCCCGATGAGGTTCATTTGAGAACAATGCATTTACAATTTAATGGCTTTTACCAGAGGAAGTTCTAATTTTTTGCAGAATTGAGGTAGCTGCATTAGAATGTATTGTCATAAAAACCACAACACTTATTCATAAGTTATTGTAGACTGGAGACCACAAAGAAGGCTGACTGCAAAAAGCAAGAAGTCTGGCTGAGAATGTGGTCTGTGGTCCATGGAAGTTTACACTGTAGTATAGTAAGAGGATGTTCCAAGATCTTGGCTTTTTGGAAAGCATGATCATACTCCCTTATACTGCGATCCATGGAAAAGGGTATTAGCAGCAGGATCCATAATTAAGAAGGAACATTTTGCAGTAAGGCATATTAATGCTGACACATGACTAAATAGGCTGTACACTGGAGGGCTTTACCTTAAGTGAGTTTTGGACTGAGGTGTTAAAATTATTTGCAAACATCGTTTCTGCAAGACAAAAATGCATAGCTACAGGCAGATGCATCTTTTTTTTTTAAAGAGTATTTTCTTCATGAGGGCTTCCAATTGAATACATTCAATTGTATTGTATTTCATTAATACAAGACAGCCATGTGCTATGAAACTGGTGTTTATAAGAACTGGTTGTATTGCAAGGTTTCAGAGAAAAGAAAGGTTTTAGTTTTGGCAAATTAATACATTTGAGATGAACAAATTTGGCAGGTACTGATTTTTAAACCAGTTTGGTTTCTGTTATTCTGCTGCTTTACACCTTCTATTCATTCTGAATCCTTCCCTTTAGATAAGTAGACCTTAAAACGACTAATTTCTAAATAGGGTGCGTGCAAAGTCCCTCTGCAGCTGTGTTAAAAACCAAAGTGAAAAATTACTGAGCTTGAAATGTGTATTTTTAAAATCTGTGCTTATAAAGTTGCATGACAGCCTTAAAAAAAGCAAACAAGAATGAGATTTATATCACAAGTGACACCGAAAGCGACTTGCACAGAATTCTGCATCTGTAGGATAATACTTGAGAACGTGCAACGACAATATATTCAAGGATTTCATCAGATGTTCAAAAGTTACACAAAAGATTAAATTGGGTTAAATGTAGCACAGCCAACCTGAGGAATCCAACAAGTAGCCTGCAGTGTGAAAGTCAACTGGCTGGGAGATTAGACGCATGGCCCATTAAGCAGTAAGACAACTCAACGCTAGGCCAGCTGGCTCTCTTTGCTAATATCTTCTTTTAAATTTCCCCTCTGCTCCACTAAAACAACCATCTTCCTTCCCTCTAGTTACAGTCATAATCTAATCATTTTAAACCCAGTGAGACACTTGGATACATATCCCACTTGGTCCTCCTAAACCTGTGAAGAAAATTCAAGAACTTACCTTCATTTTTGAAGCTTCTAACAACGTTGGCTGATGGCATCAAGGTCTTGTCCCTGGCAAACCTATTATAGAGCTCCAGCATGTATTCTGGAGGGTCCACCTTGACCGTCTCTTGCAAGGGGATGCCCGAGAGATTAAGGGCCTTCAGGAGCTCGTTTTGCAAATTCTGAAGCAGCGTGTCCTGTTCATCGAAGAATGGCACCTCTTCATCCATAAGAGAGACATCTAGACTCATTATGGGGCTACCATCTGCAAGGTGTGCCAGAAGACAAAGGGTCGCCCACATCTGGAAGGCTACAGACTCCATGACTTCATTCAAACTGGCCACAGTGATCTACCAAGTTTGCTCGTGTGCCGTGTGCTCTGAGTGACTATTTTCCCCCCCTCAAGGGTTATATACGGCTTGTGTCGCCGACGGTTGACAAGTTTGGACCTTGTGATCAGCCTCTCTCCCATTCTTGTTCCCCACACCCCCTTTATCCAGGTCTCAGTAATTGGACATGGCCTGTTCTGTCTCCTATGGTAGCTTTCACTCCCTTATCTCCTCTAGTGTAAGCTGTCCACCAGATTTCTGCTGCTATCTCACAATCCCTTTTTCTCTTAATGAGCATTTTGTAAACATTCCAGTCTTGGATGCTCCAAAAGAGAGGAACGTTTTTCCTCTGCAGAAGACCTGATTGCCCACCCCCAACTACTTTTGGCTCGGCTGGCTGTTTTATTTTTTAAGGATGACTCTTTGTTGCATTTTTGGCTAAACATACGTCAGGGATGGTATCTCTGTGCCTTATAGGTTTCTGGTAGCACAGGTGACCTCCATAACGTAGGGGGAAAAGGTAAATGACTGAAGATCAGGCTTTAAAGCCTATGATGATTTTGGGGCGTCTGCAACTGTTATGTGGATTAAGGGCCATATGTGAGGGGTTTCTTACTTTAGAGTGCAGTTTCCATGTTCAAAATAAATTCTGTCTATTGTGATGAAACAATTATATCTGTTACTCTAAGTTGCTTATGTCAGAATATATATGAATCTATCCATCTATCCTTCCATCCAATACTTAGTTAGTTTTTTCTGTATTAAAATATGCCTAGTAACGTCCAACATTCTGAAGATTGGTGTTTTTATTCATGACATTAAAATATTCCAAATATAAAATATATCTCTAAAGTGAACATTTTATCATTTCACTAGATTTATACACAGTACGTTCAGGCAAACCATAAATAAGACCCATTTTAAAAAATGTTTAATTTGTCCCATGTAATGGGACAAATTTCCATCCTTCAGGCCAGGAGTGTCTGCAGTATATGGTCAAAAAAGTCAAGATGGCAGCTGCAATCAAAGCTTCATCTGTTTCTTTATGGGCATTGAAGCTCTGCCATTGAGAATGGGCGGAGCTTCAATTTCACCATCGCAGCTGCCATCTTGACTTTTTTGACCATACCCCACAGAGACCCCTGCTTCAGGATGTTTTTCCCAGTCTAGCTACAGACCTGAAATGCCCTCACAGTCCCTCATCCTGGTCTTATGCTACTTAGTTTTGGGGGGGATTAACCAAGATTGACTATGTACTTCTCCCAGCTGATTTGATCTGGGTAGCTCATGATGCTTGCTATGGAGGGGGGATTCATTTGATTGAAATTTTAATGCAGACTAATATAAGTTTGCATTTTTGAATGAATGCACAAAATAAAATGTTCTGAACTGAAGAGGACTCTGTGGTTGCTGGGCCTTCTGGAAAATCAGCAACCTCGGAACATCAAGAGAGGCAAAGTCAGACTGAGCTTTAAGGAACTTTATTTTATTTAAAGTACTTTATTTTATTTAATTAAAGGTTTAATTAAAGGTTTTGTTTTGTTTTTGTTTTTATTTCTATTTGTGTCTGTTCTTAATGGTTGTTTTAACTGTTTTAACTGATTGTTTATATTGTACACCACCCAGAGTCATATCTGTGAGACGGGTGGCTATATAAATCTGATAAACAAGCAAATAAATAAAACTTTAGTTTTAGCTTCATGGATGCCACTGGTAAAGTAGAGGAGCTGTGTCCTTGTGTAGTGAATATAGCCTCTGTACCGTGTGGGGTTTTTTGGTCTGCATACATTGTCCACCTCTGTCTTGGAGCAACATTCTTCAGTCTGGCATCTTCCAGAGGTATTGATCAGGCTAGCTTGAAATTCTGGAACCTGCCATCCCAACACATCTGGAGAAAGGATGCCAGCTTAAGGGAGGCAAAATGCTTTCCCATCAGCTTCTGAGATGGTGGTTAATGACCCAGAATATGGTGATACATGCGTTGGAATTATCAGGGGTCAACTCAGCATTGTCTCATAAGCATGAGGGGGTCTTTCTAGTAAATGCATCTCTGTTGTGCTTGTGGGATGCCACATGGGTCACCTGATTTTCCATTTCCTCCTTCTTCTTGGGTTTGGGGATTAACAATCTCCATTTTACCTCTTGGGCACACCTGCAAGCAGGAGGTGTTGCAGAATGCAGCTCTCATCCCTTTCATCTCGCTTGCATGCAGACATTTCTATTCCACATAGAAATGGGTCTACAAAGAGAGCTTTCTACTATGAAGCTACTTGGATCCAGATCTACTGAATAAATGTAAGCTACCTTTTTTTTCCTCTTCATCTAACTACTGTGTGAAGACTGAATTATTTTCTGAACGTAATTAAGCTTAATGTGCAAGTTTCTTTTTGGTTTACGCTTCTACTTTGCAAGATTGTTGTTAGCTGCTTGGAGTTCTTTTAATAACCTTTAAAAATTCCATCAAGGGTTATGGGCCCAGGACAAAACCAGTGGTTCAGTATACTGACCAAGAACTGATTTTTGAAAGGGCTTTTTTTGGCCTCACAGCCAAAAAAGAAGCCACTTTGCACATTTACAAGGCAAAGTTCAGAAAATTTTTCTTCTCTCTAAACATTGGAGAGAGAGGAGGGAGTTCTCCCCATACCAAAATTGACTGAGGATGATTACTCAGCATGGGCTGTAATTAAATTTGAATAATAAATAAATGGCTATTCAGATTGAGGATGCAGCTAGATATTTATTTATTCATTTATTCTTCAAATTTCTATCACCACCCATCTCTCCCAAAAAGTCCTCCCAAAAGGGGGACTTCAATTTTGAAGATTGTTTGGATGTTCTGGATTTACCTGAACCTAAACCAGAGGATGGGGAGGAAGCCAAAAGACAGTGGAAGAAAAAGGATAAGAGAGCTAAAATTCTTATTACTACATCTCTTCCATCACAGATTAGCAGAGATTAAAAATATTTCTACTGCGAAGGAAATGATTGAGAATTTATGCACCCTATACTCAGAAGCTGATTATCAGAAAGTGATCTCTTTGTTACGAGAACTGCATGCATGCAATTTGGAAGACAATGGAAATGTAAATGACCACCTGATCAGGCTACAGGCAATCTTTGAGCAGTTGAGTACAGTCCAGAATCTCATGAACAAAAAACTTAAGATGTCTTTCATGCTGAGTATGTAACCAAACAGATTTTTCCCATTGTTGCTGGCCTGAATTTAGAAGGGAAAAATATTTCTCAGCTTCTGGGAGTGATCAGATCAGAATGCCGAAGGCAAAAGAATTTGCAAAGCATTAGAGACCCTGGCAGAGACATTGGTTACCTAGCAATGAAGGGTAAATATGAGCCAGAGCAATCAGTGACACCCCAGAAAAACAAAGGGACAGATAAAAGGGCCATTATCTGTAATTCATGTAAAAGGCCCAGACATATTGCAAGGTTCTGCAGAAATAAGGACAAGAAAGTTTTTTCCAAGGATAAATCCAAGGAAAATTTTTTTAAAGGTGAAAAGGCTTTACACACTGTTTATAAAGCTGATAAAAATAAATGTCCTAGACAATGGGTAATCGATTCGGGAGCCAGCAGACATCTACATGGGAATAAATGTGACTTTATTGAGCTAAATGAAACCACAGAAGGAAGCATAACATTAGCAGATGGAAATTCAATTTTGATTCAAGGAAAAGGAAGTGTGCCATTGCGATGCATCAGTGGAAGTGAACACAAAGATCTCATAGCAGAAGATGTTCTCTATGTACCAGACTTAGAAGTCCATTTACTAAGTGTCTCAACATTGAACAACAAAGGTTTTGATGTGATTTTTAATGCTAATGGACAATGTAAAGTCACCAGTACAGAAAAGATTTATGTTACAGGTTTTCAAAGGATGGCATCTACCAGGTGCACTGCTAACAACTACCACCAGATGTCAGCCTCGCCTGTCAGCAGCAAAAGGAGAACAACAGTGCCACCACCTGGCACAGACATTTTGCGCACCATGATTTTAACACAATTTTTAGAATGAAAACTGAAGGCATGGTAAGAGATTTTGAAATAACCAACCATGATAAACGCCAATCAAAATGTGTGATATGCATCAAAGGAAAGGCAACAAGACCAGCCATACCCAAACAAAGGGAAAGGCGGGCAACCAAGACACTTGAACTTATCCACACTGATTTGAGTGGACCTCTTCAAGCATCAGTGGGCAGAAATAAATATGTTTTATGACTTACCTAATGAAGGAGAAATCCCAAACAGCAGACATGCTGAAAGTGTATGTAGCCATGGTGACCAACAAGTTCAAAAAAGTATGGACTTGATTACGATGAATGTTTTGCTCCCGTTGTAAAACACGCCACAGTCAGAATGCTCCTGAGTCTAGCAGCTTCCAGGAACATGAGTGTTGAACACCTGGATGTAAAGCCTGCATTTCTACATGGAGAGATGGAGGAAGAACTGTCCATGCTGCAACCTCCAGGCTTTGCCAATCCCAAGACACAGCAGCTCACTTGCAAACTTCAGGAGGGGATTTATGGCCTGAAGCAAGCAGCAAGAGCATGGAATAAGAAGTTGAACCAAGTACTCCTTAAGCAAGGTTTTGTTCAAGGCAAAGCTGATCCCTGTCTCTACACAAGACGCAGAAACGGCAGAGAGGTGTGCATTCTTTGTTATGTGGATGACTTGATGATTTGCCATAATAGCAAAAAGTACTTTGATGAAATCGTGTCCAACCTGAACAAAGAAGTAGAAGTCAAGCATCTGGGCAATGCCAGCTACTAGTTGGGGGTACAGATTGAAAAGGAAGCAGATGGAAGCTTTCTTCTGAGCCAGAAGCAAAAGATCCTAGAACTGTTGGAGAGCTTAGGACTGCAAGATGCCAATCCTATGCCAATGCCAATGGAAGCAGGTCTCCACAAGCAACAGGAACCTAGTGAACTTTTACCTGAGAACAACGGCTATAGAAGAGCCATAGGTAGGCTATTGTATCTAGCCACTACCCCTAGGCCAGACACAGCAGCTGCAGTAAACATTCTATGCAGAAAAACTAGCACCCCACACAGAGAGACTGGACTGGTGTTAAGCGGGTGGGAAGGTACCTAAAGGGCACCATACACCTAAAACTAAAGCTACCAGCCACTGACAATCCTAGACTAGTGGGGTTTACAGATGCAGATTGGGCAGAAGACGTTACTGACGATAAATCCACTAGTGGGCATGTATTTTTCTATGGGGGTGGAACAGTAAGCTGGGGAAGCCGTAAGCAAGCCACAGTTGCACATTCATCCACAGAGGCGGAGTATGTGTCAGCATCAGAAGTATGCAAGGAGGTTTCATGGCTCAAGTGACTGCTTGAAGACATGGGAATAGAGGAAACTACCTGTTCAGGTCTACGAAGACAACCAAAGTTGCATTAGACTCTCACAGTCAGAAAAGATTAATGGGAGAACTAAACACATTGATGTTAAGTATCATGTAGTAAAGGACTTGCAATAGCAAGGAATAGTCAGACTAGACTATTGTCCCACAAGGAACATGACTGCAGACATTCTCACGAAGCCGTTGCTGAGGAGCAGTTACCAAGAACTGTGGAAGAAGTTGAACCTTGTGAACTCTGAGTGTCATGAGTAAGGATGGCGAGCCGCATTTCTTGGTTTTCTGAAGACATTTCCAAACGTCTCTCCTTAATTTCTTGTTCCTCCCTCTTTCGATGGGAGTAGGAGTTTGTTAGGATTGATGTCCTAACAGCCAGGAAACACGCTGAGACAGGGAACTGGTCTCTAATGTTTATTGCTAGTACGTAACAGGAATCCTAACAAACTGAAGAAGCGTGGGAAAAACCCAGACATATAAACCCCAAAGGTTAAGGCGGTCCCGATCTGTGTCTCTTTGAATGGCTGACCAATTCCTCAGTGCTACGCATGCGCTTAACAGTCTGGATAGGAGCCCCCTGCTCGCCATCTTTACTCATGACACTGAGACATGCTAACTTGAGAAGGGGTGCTGGAATTATCAGGGGTCAACTCAGCATTGTCTCATAAGCATGAGGGGGTCTTTCTAGTAAATGCATCTCTATTGTGCTTATGGGATGTCACATGGGTCACCTGATTTCCACTTCCTCCTTCTTCTTGGGCTTGGGGATTAACAATCTCCATTTTACCTCTTGGGCACACCTGCAAGCAGGAGGCGCTGCAGAATGCAACTCTCATCCCTTTCATCTTGCTTGCATGCAGACATTTCTATTCCACATGGAAATGTGTCTACAAAGAGCTTTCTACTATGAAGCTACTTGGATCCAGATCTACTGAATAAATGTAAGCCACCTTTTTTTTCCTCTTCATCTAACTACTGTGTGAAGACTGAATTCTTTTCTGAATGCAGTTAAGCTTAACGTGCAAGTTTCTTTTTGGTTCACATTTCTACTCTGCAAGATTGTTGTTAGCTGCTTGGAGTTCTTTTATTAACCTTTAAAAATGCCATCAACATGACGGTTTCCCTTGCACTAATCTCTGGTCTAACTGAATGTTTGTGTTCTCAGTGGGAACACCGTTCTCCCAATGGTATCTGTGGAACCCCAAAATGAAACGAACAATATTATTATTATTATTATTATTATTATTATTATTATTATTATTATATAGCCAGTTTCTGATGAGAACACTAGCATCTCATGAATTTTTGGTGGTCTCATATGAGAATGCGAGGGCAAAATTGCCCAAATCTTGTGAGATTTGACAATCTCATATGCTCTGAAACATTTTAATATTTAAAATCAGTTTGATGCCTGTGCCATTACACCTGGTCCACTGAGTTTACCCCCTTCAAAACAAGAGGCACACCAGACTTGGAACCCAACGGCAAGTAAAGTTGTGTGTGCTAATAGTAACAGCAGGGTCTTTGCTGAGAGATAAAGGCAGCCATTTCATGGCTTTCAACTGAGCTTTAATTGTAAGAAATGTGAGGAAGGCCATAGAAGGAGAGACGTGGTACTTGCTGACCTCTGTCTGTTGACATTCATCCATCCTTTCCTTGAACCAGGAATAGTATGAAGTAGCTTGAAATACAATCCGAAAATTGAGAAAATCCATCACATTGATATTTTAGCTGCTTGATGGATGAGGTAACTGTTGGATGTGGTAGGGGAGATAAAAACATGGACAGTGTGATGAGCATGCAATGGAATAAGTATGTGCAAGAGTGGATTCCCATGCATTGTATCTCAGCACCATTCCTTCTCTCTCATTTCCTTTCCATAAATGGTTCATACTCCTTCCTCCTCCTCCTGAAGCATAGAAGTCGTAATGGAAGGGGGTTTTATTCTTTTGAGTAAAACCCCCTTCCATTATGACTTCTATGCTTCAGGAGGAGGAGGAAGGAGTATGAACCATTTATGGAAAGGAAATGGTTCATACACGCGAAGTAGATCTGGTCTTGTTAACATTCCTAGTTCTTTACCCTACCAGAGCTGCAATCCTCAGCTCTATGTAGATAATTATAACTGGAGTAAGAAAACATGCATGTGGAGAACCGTGGTGGTCAGAAGATGAAGCTGGGGGCTATACAACATCCTTTCTTTCCTCCTCCTCTACACATCGATTGATAATCTGGGGGCAACCATCTGCGTGGACCTTAAATTTAGACAGCACAAGAGAACCAGACCACAAGGGAATAAATTAACGGGCTGAGTGCATGCTGCTGAATGGTGCTTAATTTTTCTTTGGAGACTATTGAAAGATTCTCAGGGTCAATGGAACAAAGCGGTCGTTGTTTCGGAAAGGGGGAAAATTCTTGCAGGACATTTCTGGAATTCCCCCACTTGTCAGCCCCTTATTTCATTGCAAGTTTGGTATTCATCTGGGTGTCCGATAAGGAGAAAAGAGCATCTCTTGTGACATTGACAGAAGCAAGATGGCTGGCCAAAATCTTTGCAAAAATGTCCAACTTATGGCCCGCCTTTTGCTGTGAAGCTATTTCAAGGCTTACATTCTTATCCTTAATGAACATTCCAGAGAACAGCTCCATGGACCCTTAAGCATCAGGATCCCCAGAGGCATTTCTGCTTGAAGGGGCTTCCCTCCGCTTTGGTTTGGGAGAGGCTCACCTAGAATGAGCAAAGGAATGTGATTTGGGTCTGGCCTGGATTAGCACATTCTAAGGCTTGAGAGCCAGTCTGGTGCAGTGGTGAAGGCACCAGGCTAGAAACCAAGAGACCCTGAGTTCTAGTCCCCCCTTGGGCACAAAGCCCAAAGTTGGGTGACCCTGGGCCAGTCACTCTCTCTCAGCCCCAGGAAGGAGGCAATGGCAAACCACTTCTGAAAAACCTTGCCAAGAAAACTGCAGGGACTGGTCCAGGTAGTCTCCGAGAATCTATCCTAAGGTGGATAGCCTATACTTACACACAGAAAGTGTGTAAGTATATTCAGACCCTGTGTGGAATCTGGGGGTCCTTCTGGACTCACAGCTCCTGCTCGAAGAGTGGGTGGCAGTCGTGGCCAGAAGGGCCTTTGCACAGCTTCGTGTTGTGCACCAGTTATGCCCTTTCTGGATCGGGAGGCCCTTCGAACGGTCACTCATGCCCTTGTTATCTCCCATATTGACTATTGCAACGCGCTCTACATGGGGCTACCCTTGAAGAGTATCCAGAAGCTTCAGCTGGCCCAGAAGGCAGCCTCACGGGCTATTTTTGGTGCCCCTAGATCGGCACATGTGACACCACTCCTGTGCGAGCTGCACTGGGTGCCAGTCTGCTTCCGGGTCCAATTCAAGGTGTTGGTTATCACCTTGAAAGCCCTACATGGCACGGGGCCAGGCTACCTGAGGGACCACCTCTTCCCCATTGCATCTACCTGTCCCACCCAATCATGCAGAGAGGGCATGTTACGGGCCCCATCTGTAAAAGAATTCCACCTGGCGGGGTCCAGGAGGCGGGCCTTCTCTTCAGTGGCACCCGCCCTCTGGAACATCCTTCCTCCAGAGGTGAGGCAGGCCCCTTCGCTCCCGGCCTTCTGGAAGAATTTGAAGACCTGGCTCTGCCGCCTTGCCTGGGATGGGAAGGGCAAGAGTTCTTCCTGGGGGTGGCTGGCACCGTAGAGCCCTCCCCACTGAACCAGATTTCATCGCTACTCGGATTTTATACTTATTTTTATTTCTATTTATATTTGGCTGTTTGCACTGTATTTTATATGTTTTATGGTTTTAATTGTTAATTTTATTGTAAACTGCCCAGAGTCCCCTTTTGGGGGAGATGGGCAGTGATAAACATTCGAAAAATTTATTTTATTTATTTATTTACTTTCTATCCCACCTTTATTATTTTTATAAATAACTCAAGGAGGGAAACATCCCTAATACTCCTTCCTCCTCCAATTTTCCCCACAACAACAACCCTGTGAGGTAGCTTGGGCTGAGAGAGAGGGACTGGCCCAGGGTCACCCAGACGGCTTCCATGCCTAAGGCAGGACTAGAACTCACAGCCTCCTGGTTTCTAGCCCATTGCCTTAACCACCGGACCAAACTGGCTCTAAATAAATAAATAAATCGGACACAATTGAACGGATAAAAAAAAAAGTTAGACTCATCCTGAGTTGGAGAAACTTAACACCTGTATATGTACTTCCCAGCTTAGTACATCTTTTAATTCAACTCACCAGATAAAGAAAAATTCCTGCACTTTTCTGACTAATAGAATAAAATGGGGGATTTCTCTGGTAGGACACCAGACTTGGAGGTACCTGGGACACAAGTAGATTTCTTTCTCCTTCCTCCTTTCTCACTGTGAGGGAAACACAAAACACAGCTTTGAGAAGGAAAATTGGAAACATGGCCCCTGTTACAGGTGATATTAAAGAAGAATCTTAGAGGCATCCAGCCCTGCCCCCTTTGAATTCTATTCTATTATTTGATATGATTTCTGTCCAGTTTTATAGAAGGTGGTTTAAATGAAATATAATTAATTTTTAAAATGTAAGGTTCCCTTTGAGTTGAAATGAGTTCAATGCTTGGTGACTAAATGGACCACACATCCATGCATCAATCCAAAACAGTGCCCCTGTCTTCTTCCAGGAAGTTTATGGTCTTTCCATTTGGCTTAACATGGTAACAACCTGCTTGAACTGAGTTCAGCTCCTGGGAATTGTGCTCATTTATTTATTTTATTTTTATTTATTAAACAGATTTATAAGGCCGCCCAACTCACACACAGTGACTCTGGGCAGCTTACAGAATTAAATGCATTTTTAAATTCTGATGTTGATGATTCAAATTCTCATGCATTTTTCTTTGTGGAATTGTTTGATTTCTCAGGGTAGCCAACAACTGACCCAGGTGCCCCATCCAAGCATTATCAGTTATTGACCCTGCTTATCTTCCCAGATCAGGCAGGGTCAAATTCATTTTCGCACCTACTAATAGACGTGGGGTCCCTCGGTGGCTCCCATCCAAGTCCTTACCAGACCCAGTCCTGCTTAGCTTCCCCCACAAGGTCAGCCCCCACAAAGTCAGCTAGGTACTGTCCTGTCACCTGCTGAGACATAACTTATTTCCCAGTAAGCTGAACAACATTACACTGAGACTGCGTCCATCCCCTTCCACAAGATTTATCCCGAGGTGGATAGCCTATACTTACAGACAGAAAAATCCTATTTTCAACACGGCAGTAGATCTTCTGAGATCCAAACACGCATCCTTAAGAACCTAACGGCATGATGGTCATGCTATTCTTGCTACTGAACTTTAGGTCACTAATAGGTATGACCAACCCCGTCCATTAGCTCACCTGGTTAGTCAATCTGGTGCCCACCACAGGTATTGGGGCTACAACTGTAGAATTAGTAGGAGCGTCAGCATCTCCAAAAGGCACCAGGTGAGGGAAGAATGGATTTGGTCATAGTGACTATGCTCAGTGACTTTCAGGATTTTATTCCTTGTCTGGTAGAGCACCGTTTCTCTTAAAAAGTTGATTTGCGGGTTCCATTTGTGTTCCGCTTGCATCTGTGTAAATAATGCAAATACCGAATGCAAATCCAGGGACTATGTTTCCTTAGCATTTTCTTTGGCCTGATCACTTGTGGAGGTGCATAGCAATATTTCTAGGTGTCCCACATTTCTATTCAGAAGAGAATCACACCTGTTTAAAAACTTCCCTTTAGAAAAGAAAAACCAACTGCGTTCACAATAAACTTGGATTACAGCCTGAAACTTTCAAAGTATTGTTCCAGAAAGAAAGAAAGAAAGAAAGAAAGAAAGAAAGAAAGAAAGAAAGAAAGAAAGAAAGAAAGAAAGAAAGAAAGGTTAGTTCCTGGCACAGAAAACATGAGCATTGCATTCTCTCCTCTATTTTTTCATTTTTTCACTCATTTGAGATCCTTTGGGAATACATGGCCATCCACAGTTCCAACCCGTTTTGGAGTGGGAATAGAAATAAAGGGATTGCATGCTGAGATTCTCACTTGCAATAAAAATATTGGTGGGATTTACAGCCATATTGGAGTAAGCAATATTGGTCTTGTATCTTGGTATTTTTGAAGATTTCCTCATGGGTATGGAAGCATTTTGCTGGTGATGCTCAATTTCCCTTTGGTGATAGCTGCTACGGTGCACTGCCCCCCGAGCCATTTGAGGTTCCGTGCAACAAAAACCGTAAATGCCCATCCACAGAGAAATTAAGCGCCATCCTGCAAACACTTCCCTATCCACGCATCTCTGGACCTTCTTCTGGTCTTGCCTGCGGAAGCGAATGAGCGCCCAAGAGACTCGCAGGTCAGTCTTTTTCTCAGGC
This sequence comes from Candoia aspera, assembly GCF_035149785.1. Taxonomy (NCBI): domain Eukaryota; kingdom Metazoa; phylum Chordata; class Lepidosauria; order Squamata; family Candoiidae; genus Candoia; species Candoia aspera. Next base: position 23,625,780 of record NC_086161.1, on the reverse strand, counting down.
TAGCCTGGCAGACTCGGCTGCTCAGGGAGGTGCAGAAAGCAGCTTATCGCAGGAGTGCATGGAACAGCCGCTCTCCCGTCCCATCAGCAGCCTCGGGGTGCGAGAGGGCCGGGCTTATCTCCAGCAGAGTGCTCTGGATTAGCTCTCAGAGTAATGCCCCAGGGGACATCTTGCTAACGGGTTTGTGTCAAACACCTCCAAGCATTCCCTGGGCAAACGTGACAGTCACCAGTGTTTCCATTTGAGAAAACTGTATCTGTTCCCTATTGGGCAGTCAAATAGGGCAGTGGAATATATTTAGCTGCTCTGTTTAATAGTAAACGTCTTCCTGCATGGGCAGGAATTTTCTAGAGGGGGCCGTGCTGTCACGCGAGGCGCAGTTAAAATGTGCTCGTAAGAACAGGACTACAAGACCCCTGTCCTATTGGTCAATATCATGTGCCTTGATCAAATCCAAAGCCTAATGCCACAGATGCTCCTCCTGATCGCCCCTGGAACTGAAGCAGAACAATCTGGGTGATGAATTCAGCCATTCCTGGGCAAAATGTCACCCTCATAGAATGGTTACTAGCAATAGCAAAAGCAAAGTGGGTTTTAGCCATAATATTCTAGCAGTTTGGGCTTCAGGATGAGATTTTGGTTTTTTTTTTAAGGCACATTTCTTTCTGCATTTCACATACATTTCTTTTAATCAACATGTTTTAATGTCTTTTTTTACCACAATATGCCTTTTTCCAAACAATTATATTTAACAGAAAACGTCTTATATATTATTCTCCCATGACTTGCACCTTTGCTTATTCCCCCCTCCCAATTTACACATTCCCATGTTTTGGCTAGGTAGATGCATCATGGCATCCAGAGAAGGATTTTGAAGGGAAGCTGCCTTTCTGTTGGAGTGTTGGTGGGAAAGTGGAAAATTAGGACACTTTGCATTAACATCTGAAGCCAATTATTCTCTTTCAATTCTCTTTATCCTTGTGGATCAAAATCAAACGAGAAGATCATTTGAATCTCAGAAGAAAATTGGGAAGAATTGACCATCCCTGCCAAAACGTGGGATTGCCCCGGCCCTGAGCACAATGTTTTCTCCCATAAGTAGCAGGAGGGTCCACAGGGTATGGTAAAAGAGAGTCGGGACGGTGGCCATAAAGATGTGATTGAAACTCCCAGGTGAAGGTTTGATCGCACTGCTGTAGCCACCAACTTGACTTTTTTGCGCATACCCTACGGACACCCCAATAAGTAGCCAGCATAGGGTGGAGATAGGGGCTGAACTTTGCCCCCTTGAAACGATATTAGGACTCTGTGACTATCAGTATTCATGTCGGACTGTAGACTGGGATGACCACCCAATGACCACCAGATGTCAGCAAAGAGGCAAGTCTGGATTTTGCAGTTCATCTACAGCAGGTCTACCTGTGGCTTATCAGCAATCTCTCCCATTCATTCCAATGGGAGACTTTCCCCCCTACACACAGGAGGCACAAGACAGCAGTGGAGGGCAAATGTGTTACTCGGTGGTAAAGCATCTCCCTCGTATGCACCAAGTCCCAAGTTCAGCCTTCAAAGTAAGACAGGGAAGAGAATGGTGTGTGTGAGATGCCTCAGTAGTGCAACTTGGTGGAAGGCAGCAACCTATGTCCCACATGGCTTCAAGGACCCTCCCTGGGTCTGACCCAGGTGGTCTCTCCTCCCCAGCACTGGATATTTGAGTGCCCTGCACTCAAGGCAAAAAGCATAAGGAACAATGCAGTTAGTAGCATATCCAACAGCTGGATTGCTTGTTCCCTAGATGTTTCTGCCTGCTTCTGTTCTAATGGCTTCTAATCAGTTATTTTTTATTCTTCCTCTAAATCTGAGCCATGCTCCATAGAAAACATTCGCGGAAAGCTGAAGCGATAACTTATTTGTTCTCAGTCACAAAAGAGTTTGGTTCCTGGGCCACCATTATAATCCTTTGCCATCTAGTGGCGAATTCCATTTGCACTAGCTTTTTATTCCTGGTTAAGAGGAGGATGTTCTGCATATTGAGGAAGGAGCTTGGCTTGCACAGGGGAAACACATGCTGGAGGAAAGGCAATTTCACACATTTATCTGCAAATCGATAGGTAACAGTAACACTAAAGAATAAGCAAGCCTTTAAAAAAAAATAAAAAAAATAAACAAGAACCAAAACTCGGTGTTGTCCTAAAATATTTTGCAAAAGGAAGGAACCCCAAATGATGCCACCCTCTTGGCTCTGTTAAACTCTTCTGCATTGCCTATTTGCTTATTTCTGTCTTCTTCTTTCTGAATGCCTTGAAAAACAACTGTCTAAAGCTGATCACATCTCCTGGTTGCAAATCTCAGATAACTGTCTTGAAGAAACATTCAATTTCCTTCTGCAGGGAAGGGATCAAAAACAGCAAGGTGGGGCAGGGCTACCCGCACAGAGGCATGGGGATCATCCTGACTTTTTAAAACCACCATCAGTTCTGCAAAACACCCCAGTCACAGGGTTGCTGAAGGAAGCACTGCAAAAGGAAAAAAATTCTTTATGAAGAGATCTGCGCTGTTGTACATGCAAAGAGCTTTATCACTGTTCCAGATGAAAGGAAGATAAAATCTCTAGCCACCTTGAACATTTGCGAAGTAGTTTCAAATCTCCTCTGCTCCTGAATAGTATGGCAATTTTTCTCTCTCCCTTTTTAAAAAAAATAAAAAATACAAAGGTTCAAGCCGTGTCGGAAAAAGGGTTCGAGCCCGTTGAGCCTGAGGAAGTGGACAGGGTTCTTGTAGCTGTTAGTTCGGCCACTTCGGTGTTAGATCTGTGCCCCTCCTGTCTGGTCAAGGCTGCCCCGGAGAGGACACGTGATTGGGTCTGGGTGGTGGTTAATTCCTCTTTGAGGGAGGGGGTGGTCCCGCTGGCTCTTAGGGAGGGGGTGGTGCACCCCCTCTTGAAGGGGCCATTGCTCGACCCAACCAATCCGGATAGTTTCTGTCCAGTCTCCAACCTCCCCTTTTTAGGGAAGGTTGTTGAGAAGATGGTCGCACAGCAGCTTCAAAGGGCTCTGGATGAAGCAGATTATCTGGACCCCTTTCAGTCAGGATTCAGGCCGGGATATGGGACTGAGACGGTGTTGTTCGCATTCTTGGATGACCTCTGGCGAGAGTGGGATGGGGGCAGTGCGACCATACTACTCGCTCTTCTTGACCTCTCGGCAGCCTTCAATACCATCGATCGTGGTATCCTTCTGGGGCGGCTCAGGGAGTTGGGGGTGGGTGGTGTGGTCTTGCGCTGGTTCTCCTCCTTCCTCCAGGGTCGGTTCCAGTCAGGAGATGTCCAGCCCACGGCCCCTACTGTGTGGGGTGCCACGGGGCTCGGTCCTCTCACCCCTCTTGTTTATCATCTACATGAGGCTGCTGTGTGAGGTGATCCGATGGTTTGGGGTGAGGTATCATCAGTATGCCGATGATACCCAGCTTCATATCTCCTCCCTGGGCAGTCTGAGCGATGCCGTGGATGTCCTATCTCAGTGCCTGGAGGCTGTAGGGGCTTGGATAGGGCGCAATGAGCTCTGGCTCAATCCAAGCAAGTCTGAGTGGCTTTGGGTGTTTGGGCCTCCCAGTACCAAGGTTTTTTCATCTTTGGTCCTGGACGGGGTGGCACTGCCCCAGATGGACCCGAAGCGCAATCTGGGGGTCCTCTTGGACTCACGGCTCCTGCAGGAAGAGCAGGTGGCAGCCGTGGCTAAGAGGGCCTTTGCACATCTTTGGGTTCTGTGCCAGTTGTGCCCATTCCTGGACCGGGAGGCTCTACCCACTGTCGCTCATGCCCTCATGACCTCCCATCTGGACTACTGCAATGCGCTCCACATGAGGCTGCCCTTAAAGAGCATTCGGAAGCTTCGGCTGGTGCAGAATGCAGCTGCACGGATAGTAAATGGTGTTGGTTACTCGGCATGTGTAGCCTACTCTGTGGGCTGCATTGGTGGTCAGTGTGCTTCTGGGTGCAATTCAAGGTGCTGGTTGTCACCTTTAAAGCCCTTCATGGCTTGGGACCAGGTTACCTGAGGGACCGTCTTTTCCCAGTTGTCTCCAACCATCCTATCTGGTCTGGCAGGATGGACATGCTCCAGGTCCCGTCAGCCAAGGAATGTCAGCTGGCGGGGACTAGGAGCTGTGCCTTTTCTGCTGTGGCGCCTGCCCTCTGGAACATCCTCCCTCCTGAGATTAGGATGGCCCCGACCCTGTTGGCTTTTCGGAAGGCCTTGAAGACCTGGCTCTGTGCCCAGGTCTGGGGCCCTGAGTGCGCAAAGGGCCCCATTTCATGATTGTGCTGACACTGATGGCTTTGAAGATCTCTCGGCTGTATTTATATTTATATTTAATTTTTTGGTACTGTTTTTATTGTTTTATTGTTTTTATAATTGTTCGCCACCCAGAGTCACTGGTCTGAGATGGGTGGCTATATAAATTGAACAAATAAATAAATATAAATAAATAAATAAGTAAACACACACACACACATACATACACACAAACACCTGAGACTGGAGCTTGGCAAAGGAGGCTGTAAAAAAGATTAATTGAGCATAGATTCCCATATCCACAACCAAACAGCACTGAATCTGACCTGAGCTATTTGCCAAGATCAAAGCTGGTTGTTGTTGGTTCCTACCATGAAACACCTAAAATACACAGATTGTTCTGAGTTACATTATTAGGCTAAAGGGATGGGCAGGGAGATAAATGAAACATAACCATCAGGTACAAAATATCTGGATCAAAGGCTACTTCCATGCAAACTTATATATGGAGTTACATGATTCCAGACTAATAGTTCTCTTTTTCTCCTAAGTAAAGCCTTGCTAATGGCTTCTGTGGTATCCTGTGTTGAGCCAGCAGACAACCACTGAAAAACATTGAAGTCCATGATTCCAACGACATAGCAAGGATGTTTTTTTCACCCTTTCAAACCAGGTCCCCTTCCAGGGGTGTCAGGGAGGAGTAAAAAATGTCAAGTCAGTGACCATGATTAGATGCCATCTTGACTTTTTGACACACAGACACACAGACACACACCCCTTCTAGTTGATTTACACTCTCCTTTCCTTGATCCCCAGTCAGGTTGGCCATAGCAGTAACTAGATGTGGGGAGCTGGAATCTGGGAAAATTTCTATGGCTGGGATTTTCATTCAAGACAACAAAGAATTTCAACAGTTGCAAAGGTAGATTTTCATTCCCCAGACTTGTTTGGAAAACCTCACTGCCATCCGCGAAGTAGGAAGCCAGATCTTTCATCAGCAGCCAAATCGGGAAAGATATAATAATTAGCAGCCAAATAGAAACAAGCATCATTAATTAGTAGCTGTCATAGAGAAGAAAATAGAAGATGTCAAAAGACCAAGATGTGGGGTAACATTCAGTATCTACCACTCCTTATTTACAATAAATGATAGCAAAATTGTTTAGAAAAATACACATCAGTCAAATGGCTTGACACATGGAAAACATGGCTTATTCTGTCTTTAGGCTTAGCTACATATGATATTAAAACCAGTGTGCTAATAGCCTTAAGGGAGACCAATGGAGAATAGATAGATGTATCACCCAACCTTTCTTGGTGTGAAACTGTTGGGTAGAGTGACCAAACTGCACAGAATTGTGTGGTGTCCATCTTGCCGCAAGCTGGTGGTGTGCTTTGCCCTGCCACCTGGAGAGAGGACCAACTCAGCAGTCCCCAAGCTGGGCTGCAGTCTTAAGGGTCCCTCATGTCTTGGATGGGGTGCATGAGCTTTGCTTTCAGCTGTGAATGTGGCCCACTGTACCCCTGAACAGCAGCCCCAAAGTCATGGCAAATATGAGCTAAGATTACGGGATTGTAATCTTGCAGTGCCATGTCCCAGAAATGAACAGAAGGTTACTGGGACTAGAAACAGATTCCTTAGTGCTCATCATCATCATCATCTATTATTATTATTATTATTATTATTATTATTATTAGGACCAGAAATTATAATTTTCGCATGGATAGCCATTCTGACCATCTATGTAACCTAAAATGGAAAGAAACACGGTTGCATATTTTATAATTTCTCCCTCCCAAATCTTACTTCGCCATTTTTAAAAAAGAAAACACCATGTGAAACTACTGCAAAATATATTGGAGAAGGACAAGCTGTTCTTTAAAAAAAAAGCATTCAATTTTTCTTCATTATCTTCTCCTATCTCTCCTCCCACCCTTAGGGTGGGGCTCACACACACCCTGCTGCTTTTTCATTCTCTCCACCTTACATCCCCGATCTGCATTTTGCTCTTGTGGCTGTCAACACAACGTTATCTCACATGAATAAGATGACCCTTCGTTGACCACTGTAAGATGTTTGATCAGATGGATAGGAATGGCTTTTGATGGCTGATGGCTAACAGGTATTGCCTGTGTATGAGCTAATCGAGGGCCCTGAAAAATAGGCTGTTTAATTCTGAGGGCCAGACCTTTTTCCTGGGCTGAGACTGCCTTAGGTTGAATTTTTGTAATTAGCCACACTTCACAAGACACCCTGAAGGTCTTTTTCTCATCTAGAAGGGGACCTAGATTAAAAGCTGTTTCTGGCACTTCCAGCTACTCTCCTGGAAAACTGTCTGGCCTTAATCCATAATACAGTTTGCTTATTTGTGGCTTGGTGTGGTGTGAACCTATCCGTTACGGTTTGTAATTTGTAGACCATCATTTGTGGCTTAGCACATTGTGAGAACTTTGTTAGTTAGGGTTTAGTCAATAGCCTGTGGTCAGGCCAGCCAAGGCTTTGTGTGCTTTGGAAACCTATAAAGATATCCTTGTCTTTTGTATCCAAAGGAAGGATCTTTTCAGAATAAGAAACCAAGGGCATTGGGAAATTGCTCTTTATTAGCAGCTCTGAGGTGGGGTTGCAAGGCAAAATTTAAGGGAAGCACAAGAAGCCTAAGATGCTTGAACCACCAAGAACACATGCAGAGGTGGGAGAAGCTTGTTCATTGGAATGGACCTGTCGCAGGGCATCTTCGGAGACTCCAAAGGGCTACAGGTGGATTCTTCCACAAATGCTAATATCCAAAATGTCTAAGATGCCAGCCTTGACACAACCTCTGGCATTAAATCCATCTAGATGGGAAACAAGAAAGTGAATTAGTCAGGGAGGAATGAAGAAAGACGGAAAACAGAACATCCTCATCACGTGGCCTCTTCCTATGCATTAATATTTGATCCAGGAATGGGAGCCGTAGTTCAGCAACCTTCGGAGGTGGGAACACCTCTGCTCTATAGGAAGCATCCTTTTAATCTTTTTGGAGGACCATCCAGTGTCTCCCTACCATCTAGGATCATAGAGTTCGTTAGGGTCACTGACATATTTTGCTGATCTGAATAGCCTCTGTCCAAATTAAAACAGAATGCTTCCTTAAGAATAAGACAGAGATAATGATAGGACAATTCTACATGGATTCTAAATTGACATACAATTCTACATTTAATTCAAAAGGTCTTACTCCCAGAAAAATGAGCATGGTATTAAAGTCTTAGGCAGACTAAAATAATAAACATTGTGCTCTAATGGTTTTTAAAATTGATTCTGGTGGTTACATAGTTTTATTTCCAGTAACGATACCAGATGCCTTTATGTTGCAGAATATAGTTGAATTTAATTTGCCTTCCACATAGGAAGTCCGTGAACTTGTTCAGTTACAAAGGAAGCCATGCTGGGTTCCTTCTTGAATACTCACGCTCATATCTTTTCACTTCATAAACGGGTACATGCTTGCAGAGATGTTCAATGGCACTACCAAAAGTAAACCATTCTTTGATTTCTCCTAAGAAAGAATTTGCAGGTTCGTACTGCACCCATATGTGCCTTCCTGACATCATCTGTCTCATCATCTGAAATGAGAAGTTGGTTAAAAACAATGTTCAAAGGGCAGTTGACACATTAGGCCAGTGTTTCTCAACCTTAGCAACTTTAAGATGTCTGGAATTCAACTCCCAGAATCCTCCAGCCAATTCTGTTGCTGGCTGGAGAATTCTGGGAGTTGAAGGCCAGGCATCTTAAAGTTGCCAAGGTTGAGAAACATTGCATTAGGCTGTTGCAGGAAAAATTAGGAGCTAGGATTTCCAAGTCTAGCTCCTGTCCCATATCTGGGGGTGGCAGTTTTTCAAACTCCCCAGCACAGTTCTTCTGTGAATTCTGGGATATTGTGGTCTCAACACATCTGGAAAGTGTCATGCTGGAGAAGGTTGGCTTCTGCTAT